>NC_134541.1:33838009-34141039 GCF_050624435.1 Tenrec ecaudatus | reverse complement strand
ATGATGGCGTGACAGGAATTGGACTCACCATTACTGCCTGAAACAACAAAAAAACTGGACCCAACAACTGAAATCACAGTTTTCAAGACACGAGATGGTAGGCAGTACAGGAGAGTGGCCCCTGAGAGGGAAACAAGGAGGGTGAGTGCTATCCTGATCCCAGGTGACGGTCTGAGGAGCACTTTTCGGCCATGGTACAAGGACAGAGCACACAGGTGTAGCCTGACCATCTCCCTTGGTTGAGGAGACAGCTGTGTGTCCAGGGAGACCTAGGTGGCTAAGCTGGCAAGGTAGGGTAACTGCATAAAGAGAGTGCTGTAGAAATTGGCAGGGAGTTCCCTTTGAAACTCTAATACCGACTACAACTTGTCTACAACGAAGCTGCCTGAGACCCGAGAGGGAAGGAGGGAGGAAAAGATGGGGGGTGTAGAAGAGGAGGGAGATAGACAGACAGGCAGACACACCACTACCACCACCACCTCCACCATCACCAGAGGAACAATCTGTAGACTTCACAGAAGGCTGGGGATAGTTTGTTTGCTCAGCAGTCACAGTAGAAAAACCCTGTAACCCACGAGGCACCACGCCGAATACTCAGTGGAGTAAAATGAACTCTAGATTAAAGAGCGCTCACATCGCACCTAACCAACCTCACAAAGCAGCCCTCAAAAGGATCCAATGGCTCCAAATTCCTGCATCCTGGCACAGAAAAGAAAGTGAGCAGAGTTCTATGGAGCTGTGGGGCTCTTCCAAAAGGTCTACCAGACACGTAATTGGAGTTCCACAGAGAGAAGAGATTGAGCAGGAAAAAAAACCCAAAACTGAAGAGTCTGTAGCGGAAATCCCCTCAAATTTGGCAAATGATGTATATGGACACTACCAAAAACCATAGAGATAACCTTAAAGCAGACAGAGAAAACCAATACAGAACATGGAAGAACAAGGATTCTAATGATTGCAGAATGAGAGAGAGAGAGAGAGGAGATTGTTGAGTTCTCATCAGGGGAGAGCACCCGTAAAGGGAAAGGAGTGGCCCTGTGGAATTCAATATTCAGTGAAGATATTCTTTAGGAACGAACACAAAGTAACAGCATTTGAAATAAAAATGAAGAGAACCTGAATGATGAGAAATGTGGGAAGAAGTAGTTCTCAGAAGGAAGGGCAGCAACAGAGGGGAGTTCAGAACCTCACAGCGATGACAGCCTCCCCACAGTCAGCACACAGCCACACCCCTCCTTTCTTGCAGGTTCTACTATAGCTGTAGTGCAGGCGCAGACCCCAGTATAAGGGCAGGAGAAGGGAGAGATGGACCTATATTATCGTAAGGGTCTTGTGAAGTGATGCAGCCTTAAGACAAACATGAACAGAAGATCAAGGAAGTCTGAGTATTTTAGGAAGACTGTAACAAAAAGAGAGTCAAAGTTAACATTAAATAGGAAATTTGAAGCTATAGAGAGTCAAGAAAATTAAAAAAGGAAATAAAATTATACGAACTATTTGGAGCCCTGGTAACCCATTTGACGGTGGTCAGTGTTTGCAGCCCCCCAGGAGCTCTGCGGGCAACACCCTCATGGTCTGTTCCCCAGGTCCCATCCCAGGAAACCTTTTGGGCCAGTGCTACTCTTATATCACAGAGTGGATATGAGTTGAACTTGACTGGATGGCATATAACAATATATCAGATATGCCCATCCATTGCTGACCTGGAAACAAGAATGGGCATTAGGAGTAGGTGGTAGCTAATCCAGGTCTTAGAAGGTGGACCTGAACTGACAAACTGAGTTGGCTATGACCTGTCCCCTACCAGCTAAGCTCTACAAAGGCAGGGGCCATATCTTGCTTTATCCCCTATGCATCTCTATCATCTGGGCCAGTCAGTGCCTGGCCTAGGTGGTCAATACATAAAAACAGTGAAGGATATGTTTGCAAGGATCCCAAGGGTGGAGGCACTAGGGACGAGCCCCAGGGAGAATTGTGCGGAGCATGGATGAGACCAGTACGAAGCCTCTCTTCGGAGGCTTCCCAGAGCGTCTCTCTACAAACAGCAGGGGACTGGAAGACTAGGAACTGAGGTAGGAGAAGAACCAGACAGGCCCAATGAGATGATGCCTTTCTGGAGACTGACATCAAATCTGAACTCTGAGCAGCCTGGTTAGAACTTAGGGCTGCCAATTAGCTTCAAGGGCAGAAGGTCTTATCCCAAAAGGTCTTCTTTTATAGAATCCCTGGATACTAAGTCATCATTTTCTCTTGTAAACATGGAAGGCATATCATATTTCTTTCAGGAAGTAATACATACAGAGACGTTACTGCATTCTGATTGGTCTACTGAACATTTGGAAGAAAAAAACCCAAACCCCAAAGGGCCTATGGCTGTACCCACAAATACAAAGCAGTCATTTCTTTACCTTGTGCAGCAATGAACTTGTTCTTTTCTTGGTAGCCCTGGGAAAGGAGGAGAGGAATAGAAAACGTGACCACCACAGACAAGTAGGAATGAAATTCTGCAGTTTGACTCCCCACCAGTTAACAAAACTTCCTTTGTGAAAGCTACAGGCCATTAACGAGTTTCCATCCTAGAAATTCCCATGAGAGGAGCTTTGGAGAGCGGGAAGCAATAGTACAAAACCCAAATGGACTAGGTGGTCGTCTCAAAATGAATTCTCCCCGAACACTGTGTGACAGCATTAAATACCACCTTCTAGGTCCGGTCATCCCACTAAGGCTTTATCATCAACCGACAATGCAGGTTTTAATACTGATGGCTAACAACCTTCCAAGGCAAAGCCCCTGTGGGAGGTCCAAGGACGAAGGTAGGCCCGCACAAGGAAGGAAGCGGGCTCCTGAGGATGCTTTGCCCAGGGCACTGTGTGACAGCAGGGGTCCTTCTCCAGTACGGCTAGAGGGCCAAGAAGCTCTGAGGAAACGAACTGGCAGTAACTCCCGTTCTCACTCTTGATGGCTTCAGTGGTATCTTTTCCCGACCTCAATGTTGAAATGTGGAGTTCACTAAACGAGTGAGAAGTCACTGGACTGAAGGGCTGCGGGTCATCTTGCGCCCCTCACAGGCAGCAGTGCGGTAGACAAGGCAGGCAGCTTCAGGGTGGGACACCATGCCACACTAAGGTGACAGTAAGAAGTCCAGGCAGTGAGCCAGTGGCCAGGATCTGAGAGTCACTTCCTACTCCAGCTTAAAGAAGGGAAGGGAGCGTTGCGTCTTCATGCAGAAGGAGAGTGCTTTGTCCTCCCTGCCCCCAGAGATGGACACAGTCAGCGAGTGACAGGGAATCTGCTCAAATTCTTAATGGGAAGAGGAATCTAGGTTTCAATAATTGTGATAATTAAGGATGGAAAATGAGAAAGTCCTAATTTCAGGTGAATTTTGCGTCCAGTTAAAAGCAGAGCAGTTGAGTGGGGTAAGCACACGGCTGCTTCAAACCCCCTGGGTCATCCTTGGTTACGCTCACGAGGATGATTAAACGTGGCTCTGCGGTTTCGGAAACATTTTTGGACACTGAGAGCTGAGCGCTAGTTGGCTGTAGGACCAGCTATATTCCGACCAGTCATAAGGGACAGGGTCATCTTGTGGCCATGAGACACCACCAAGAGGGTGACTTTAAGTAGAATGATGGAAGAACCCCTTTTTTGTTTTAAAACACCCCTCTAAGTTTTGGTGATTTTGTTGTTGGTGTTCAGATTGTACACAGTAACTGCCACCGTGTCTAAGGTGCGATTCAGAGGCACTGGTGCTATGTCTAAGCTGCACAACCGCTCTCGGCTCCTTTTCAGAGTTCCCCCTCCCTTCCTCCCTCCCTCGTCAACGCGGACTCAGTGCCTCTCGGCTTCCTAGCTAACCTCTCACCACCGCCATGCAACTCCAACGCAGGCAGATAGCTCCTAAAAGAACACAAGGCGCCGGGCAGGCCATTTTGACTAGTTAACCTAAACGGTTTATTAACTGGTTTTTAGATGACTTTAGGGGAAATTTCTGGTTTAAGATTTAAGGATGATCCCAAGGCAATAGAACTTTAGGGGTTCATCTGGTCTCCATGGCCCCAGAAGGCTCAGAGTTCATGAGAATTTAAAATGCTGTCCTGCATTTCCACCCTGTTGGGTCAGCAGGGCTCTCCTGCGGAATCGTTGATCCAAATGCTCAGTACTGGTAGTGGGCACCATCCAGTTCTTTTGGTCTTCGGCAGAGGTGGCTGTTGTGGAGGCAATCACTCACATTCCCTATCTTCACCCTACTCCCGATTCTCTGTCATCAGCTGCGTTCTTAATGAGGTCAGTGAGCCATGGAGTTAGCCAACCCGAGAACGGGCCGAACCTACCTTCGCATTCCAGGAGATGAACAGATGCTCTCATTTAGATAACTTTTTCTGGAGAACTCTTTTCCTTGCAGCTGGAAGCACGCTACCTGGCACTGCTGTCCTCGTTCACACAGCATTAACGTCAGCCGATTCCTTCCTACGTTCCTTCATCCTAAACCTTCAGGTAAGTCCTAGAAACCCTGGGCTCCCTCTATGCTGTGTCCACCACCTCGGTCATTTCTCAAAGCAGGCTCCTCTAACTACAAACATGCGGTCATCACTGCTGGGAAAGCCAGCCCTCTCCCTCCAGGAAGAGACTGACTACTCGTTCAGACAGCCTTTCTATGTTTCAAACCCTACCTGCACATCTTCCATCTTTCTCCTCTCTCAGCCCGGCTGTGCTTTCTTTTGAGCACCACGCATTTCCTGGTGTCTTAGTTCACCCTGCATCACTTCCTTCCTCTAGTGACCTGTAGCCCTTGGCTGACTACTGGAAACAGCAAGTGACTTTTCTCAGACCCCTCTGTTTCTGATTAAGGAGCCCTGTGGCACTGTTTGGCAAGCACTGAATTACGACCTACAAGGCCAGTGGTTCAAACCCAGCAGCCACCCCTCAGGGGAAAGACGAGGCTGTCTGCTCCAATAAAGAGGAACAGCCTTGGAAACCCTACAGAGAGGCGTTGTTAAGTCGGAATCCTTGGTGGTAGTGGTCTGGGTTTTTGGTTAGTCAGGTTAGCACATGTTCGGTACACACGGCCAATCCCAGGCTCAGCTGGATGCTGGAAAGTTCAACAGCGGAGGCACCCGTCTGTTGATAATGTCCCTCGGTGCAGCCAGACAGGCCTTTGTTTTCCTCTTCCAGGACAACTTGTTTATTTAATTTCAGAAGCTAGTCTAAACCTTCACTACTTTCGTTCTTAGTTATAGGAATAAATTCAATAAAGAATTTGCTAATTCTTACAAAAAATATAAACCTAATTATGATGGGAAACCTTGGGAAGATGGCACGATAAACCCAAGAATTGATTTGAAAGGATTTGATTATCGCTTTTAAAAAAGGGTTTCTGGGGGGAAATCGGGAAGGACAAATCACTCTCTTAATCTGCACCTGTGAAGAAGCCAGTAGCTGGTAACCAATGGTCACTCAAGGAAACAATGAGAAAACCTGGAGTCCCTTACATTGATGAATGAAGCATTGATATAATCAGAGTCCGGAACCCCTTCAACAGGTGTCAGGTGTACTCTAGAGTGGTCATCTAGGAAAAACACAACACCAACAATTAATATTTTGGTGAAGTCCAATACACTCCCTCCCTGTTCCTGATACACCCAGGCCACTCAACACATCTGTGCCTAGACACAAACACAGGACAACGCTATTCATAACCCCGAGAGCTTGGAAACCCCTCCAGTACCATTAGGTGGTTAAGGGCGTCAAAATAAATCCACAACACGGAATACTAAGCAGTTTAAAACAGAAAAGATGGAGAAGGTGGGAAGAAGAGGGGAGGAAGGGGGAAACCAATTGTGATTGGTACATAACCAATCACCATACGTAACTGTACTACCACCTCACCCCCTACCCCCCACCACTCCACAGGGCGATGAACAACAGAAACCATGGTGAAGGGAGACAGCGGTCGGTGTAGATATAAAAATAATAATAATTTATCATTTATAAGGGGCCACGAGGGTGGGCGGGAGGAGCTGACATCAAGGGCTCAATAGAAAACGATGATGGCAGCATATGTAAAATGTGCTTGATGCGACTGACCTATGGATTGTTACAAGAGCCGAAAGAGTCCTCAATAAAATGTTAGATAAAATAAAACCAGAAAAGAGTGCTTCTGTTTTTTAAAATGAATTTCAAATATATATGAAGTGACAACAGTCAGAGTGCATGTGTAAAGTATACCAATTATGTTTTTTTAAATCATTTTATTGGGGTTTCATACGACTCTTATCACAATCCATGCATCCATTGTGTCAAGCACATCTGTACATTTGTTGCCATCATCATTCTCACAACATTGGCTTTCTACTTGAGCCCTTGGTATCAGCTCCTCATTCCCCTGCCAACCACCCTCCTCATGAATGCTTGATAATTTATAAATTATTTTGTCATGTCTTGCACAATCCGACGTCTCCCTTCCCCCCCTTTTCTGTTGTCCATCCCCAGGGAGGGGCTTATATGTAGATCCTTATAATCGGTTCCCCTTTCCACCCCACCTTCCCGCCACCCTCCTGGTATCAACACTCTCAGCACTGGTCCTGAAGGGTTCATCTGTCCTGGATTCCCAATTATGTTTTTAAAATAAAAATGCACACACACATCTACTCATTCATATAAAGGTAAGAAGACACACCTTTACATTCAGCTAGTGCAGTGGGATCTCATCTGTTTTGTTCTCATACTCCATCAATAAAAAATGGAGCAGGTACCTCTCATGCATGCACGTCTCACTGATAAATTACTCACAAGGACCAATGTATTGTACTTCCAAAAATACCCCATTTTTGGAAAGGCTTAATTAAAAACACAAATACAAGTTCACACGTTTTCCTCTCACATCCCACTGACCTATGCACCCCTCACTCATTGCCCCCAACACACACGTGCGAGTCGATTTGACTCTCAGGTAACTAAATGAGCAGCGGCTGATTCTGGGGAGGAAGAGGAGATGCTGAAGAAAACCCTGTGTTGGAACTTCCGTGCACTGAGCATTTCTAAAAGCACACAGCACCAACAATAACTCCTCCTTGACAGGTCCGAATGGAACTGCTCTCGCGTGCTTCTAGAAACATCAGAAGTCCTGTCAGCCAGCCCAACTGACTCTGGGCTCACCTGGGCTCTCTTCCCAATCGGAGCAGTACACGCAATCCATCCTCGTTAGCAACCCTCCCCTGACCAGTGGCAGTAAGCTTTCGATCCTCCGACAGCTGTCTACCTGCGTCCCTTCAGGTGACTTCCCAGGAAGCCCTACACACACTCACAAGGCAAGATGTTTACATAGCGGTTCTTTTCCTTGTTTTCCTCCTTGGAGGCCGCCTCACAGGAGGCCTGGACAGGACAAGCAGGAAGAGCCTGGGAGGAGAGAAGGCAACATTCAGTAACAGGGAGAGACACAAAACTCTGACCAGTCAGCAAGTTCTACCTCTCCTACGGGGAGCGGGGACAACATGGGCCAGGTGACGACACAATACAGTGTGACACAGAAGCGCACCTGACCCCTAACCAGCCTGACAAGCTCCCCAGCTGAACACCCAAACTCCCAGAGTGACGATGTCCGCTGGCTACGCCAAGCACAGCGTGCTCTTCACATGATCCCTGTGTGGTTGGGGTCCAGTTACAATGCCGGCCCACTGCGCACCGCCCTGGCAAGTAGGGGTGGGGCCACGGCTGAAGGAGTGGGCCGTGCATCCCCAGGCTAACCACCCTGTGAAGATGAGGCCCGTCTCAGGAGATGTACACGGAGGGGTCCGATGGCCAGCTGAGTGAAGTGCCCTCTTCAGGGCCGACAAGGGGGAGGTACTCCAGCATGTGGCAGAGAAGCAAGTGGTGATGGGAGGCCTCACAGAGATGCAGCAGTTAGGAAGCGCAGGAAGTGGGTGGAGTGAGGTTGAATCTGGAGCAAATGCAATTAGGTAGGGCCCAGACGGGGGTGGGGCGGGGGGGGGGATAAAAGCGCTGAAGGGTTTGATGTCAGAAAGACGGCAAATCCCCTCAACTCTCCAGGACCAAGTTTGCTCATCTGTAAAACGAGGAATAATAATATCCTGTCTGGTACGCAAATGAACATTCTAGAATTTTTTATGAGTCTCGAAAGCTCAATTCTACGGTTTTTCATCATTTCCTCTTAGATGTTGTTTTTTTAAAACATGCAAAAAGAAAACTAGCTTGAAACTCCAAATGAGACTAGCTTTCTGATGCACTACTTAGGAATGTTTTATGGCCCTTAAAAATATTCCTATCCTTTGACCTAGCATTTCTACTTCTGAGACTCTATCCCAGAGAGCTAGAGATGGCTGTGCTCTAAGTGTTCACTGTCGCTCAAAGCTAAAGCCCGTGAGGGCACAGTCGGGTGGGGCTGCCTGAAGCACACAGCTCACTTAGGCCTTCCACAAATACACCTGGCGTACCTCCCAGGCACCTGTCTGGGCACTAGATAGAGCGCCTACAGTGGTGAGGCAAGCACAGCTTCCCCTTCGTGGACAATGGAAGCTTATGGGTTAAATTCACACAGTAAGCAAGCACATAGATACATAGCGACACACCATGGAGATGCACTGCTAGTACAGAATGCTATGAGAAAAAAATGACCTGAACAAGACCAAATGCAGATTAAGGGCAAGTCTATGAGGGCGGCTCAGTGTGGAGAACAGACTCCCAGGCACAGGGACCCTTGGACTTGTGTGGGGAACGGGAAGGAGCGGGGCAGTGAGAAGAGGGCACGTGGGCAGAAGCGGGAGAGAGGCGGCCGGCAAGGTCAGCTCACACACTGCCATGTAGGTCGGCCATGTGGAACATGGAAAATGGCAGTGGAGATAGGAGGAAATAAATGCGTGGATCGCAGAGAGAAAATGCGAGGGATGAAGAATGATTCTCAGGTTCTTGCTTTGATATAAAAAAATTTACAGGAAATATCATTCCAAAGGGAACTGATTTTGTCCCAGTGGGAGTAAGAGGTTAAAGAAGGGGGCAAACATCTGCTGGCAACCAGCATGGCAGTGAGCGGCAGGAGAAATCACCGAGGGAAAGGTCCTCAGGTAGAGGACTCACGGCCCATCTGCCCTGGCGGTTCTGCAGCTCCGACTCCCTGCTGTCAAGCGTACCGGGAGAAGAGCGCCTCCTGGGCTGGACGCTGGCACATGGAAGACAGACCACCTGCCTCATTCACCCGGTTTGCCATCTCTTCCACACAGGCTAGGTTTCCACAGGATCCCTCCCTTGTGCAGGGCAGGCTGTGCTGAGAGCGCTTTCCAGGCTCTTGGGCCCAGGCCAGCAAGGCCCCTTCTCCTGTGCACCTGCGGTCTGGAGCAGAGCAGTAGCGGCAACTGTACTCTCGAGCAGTCTCCAGCACAGCAGGACCGAGCACCGCCTTAAGGCTACCAGCATTCAGAGCGCCTGGGCGTCCTGCTAGGCAGAGGCTTCTAGAGCACGGGTCCTCAACCTTCCTAATGCCTCGACCCTCTCATGCAGGTCCTCAGGTGGTGGTGACCCCAACCATAACATTATTTTTGTTGCTACTTCATCACTGTCATTTTGCTACTGTGATGAATCAGGCGATCCCTGTGAAAGGGTTGCTCGACCCCCCCCCCCAGAGGGGTCACGACCCACAGGTTGAGAACTGCTGTTCTAGAGACAAAGTTACAAAAAAGCAGGCGGCATGAACAAGGGAAAAGGAGAAGTTTTTCGCTGTGCTAACAGAGAAGGCTCCGACTGAGGCGCCTCAGTCAGCCAGGATGAAAATCGGGGGTAGCCTTAGTCCTATCTTTGGTTTCCATTCTGAAAAAGGCAGCCCAGAGCTGGCAGAGTAGGGCACCACGATGCCACAGCCTTTAGGAACGCTAGGTGGCACCAAAGACCACGCCATTCCCCGTTGGAGGCAAGGCTAAGGATTGTTTTTCAAAACATGTTTCTTTTCTAATTTGTTTTTATTTCTGAAAGACATTTTAAAAATTCACCTCTATGTCCACTACCCAATGAACTTAGTTCTCCTTGGGTTCTTTATCACTTGGAAGATTGTGTTTCTTACTACCTTGCTTGCTTGATTTGTATCCTGTACATTTTCTGTCCTCCAGCAATCTATTGCTATGGCTCAGCCTGTTACACAATGTTCTCGAGTCCTGCAGGTGGTTGTGCTGTCAGCTTCGTTCACTGCACTTGGTAGTATTTTTTTCTCTATGCTACTGCCGGGGGCTGTCAGGTCAGTTCTGACCCACAGCGACCTGTGAAGCAGGCTGCTACGCCTTCCTGCCACCGTGCCGCTGGGTCGGCTCAGAATGCCAACTCTGTAGTTAGCAGCGGAGGGCTTCACCAGCGTGCACCAGGAGCAATGAGCAGTCCTGCTGGGTACGCCCCTTTGTGTGGCAAAGTTTTAGGCAAGATTATCTTTCTACTTACCAGATGAGGCCAAATCATTTTTAAACTAGTTGTACTAATTTATACTCCCACCAGCAAAGCCAACTGTTCTAGCTGTTATATCCCCTCACAGACATTTGTTCTTGTCAGACCTGACGTGTGATTACCCCAACCAACCCAAACTCACTGCCACGGGACCGTCTGACTCACTGAAGAACCAAGGTCTTCATTTACCTTTCCACCATCTTTCTACAGCTTAGTAGTTAACCACACTTACCCTCTACCAATATTTTATGTCTTGAAAACACCCTTTCCTACTGTGAGATCAAGAATATATTTTGC
Source organism: Tenrec ecaudatus (assembly GCF_050624435.1). Classification (NCBI taxonomy): domain Eukaryota; kingdom Metazoa; phylum Chordata; class Mammalia; order Afrosoricida; family Tenrecidae; genus Tenrec; species Tenrec ecaudatus. The sequence continues at coordinate 34,130,305 of NC_134541.1, read as the reverse complement.
TGCACGAGTGTCTCTCCCTCCTTTAGAATGCAGTCTTGAGACCACCAAGTAGTCCTGGCTTCAGGGTCTGCTATGCGCTGGCTCGCTTCTTTCGTGCCCTTGCGTTACCCAACTGCTCCAGCGCTATTTACTGTAAAGCGCATCCTTTCCCCACCAAAGTGGCAAGGCTGTTTCTGTCATTCAGAATGGCTCGCTTGATTCCACTGGTCAATCTTGTCTACCCCAGAGCCAATGCAGAGCTGTCTCAGTTACTGAACTTTATGGTCACTCTCTATCTGGTAAGGCAGGTCTCCTCACCTTGTTCTTCTTCATCAGGAATGTCTTGGCTATTCTGGCATCTTTCCTCCTCCATATATATTTTAGAATCAGCTTGTCAAGTTCCACAAAAAACCTGTTGGGATTTTTATTGGAATTGCATTGAATCTATGTAGCAATCTGGGAGAACTGACATCTTTACAATATTGAGCCTTCTAGTCCAAGGATCTTATTTCTGCATTAGTTGAGCTTACGTTTTCAAAAATTTTTAAATAATGATCTCCAGAGATTTTGTATATAATTTAAATGTATCCCCGGGTGCTTATCTTTTTGATGCTATTGTACATGGCATCTTCATAAAAAAATCATTGAGCTTTCTGTTTGTGGCCTGTGTGGGTTCGGAAATGCATTAAACTGCTTGTGGACCCGAATCTGTTAACTCAGGTAATTTAGCTGAGGGGACTTTGGTTCTCTGAGGACAATGTCTCCCTTCCCCTGTGAATAATGCAAATGCTGACTCTTCCTTTTCCATCCTCACACCTGTCATTTCATTTCCTGTCTGCCTCTGATCGCCCCATCTCATTCACGTTCACGGCTGAGTTCTTTCCAATACTCTCACCTGATCGTCACCCAGTGATGGGGAACGTCCTGCCCTCCCAGGACTGATCTCATCTGGGAACTGTTCTATGTACAAGGTTCCAACACTCAGATTTCTTTTCTGTTTGAATTGTCCCTGTACTTAGTAGTATAACCTGGGTCTCAGCTGAAGCCTTCTACCTTGAATGAACTCCAATCTTTTATCTGAATCCTAAAACCCTTCCCACAGTCCATTAATTCCCCGAGGTCCTTGACTCAGATTTTAGAGAGCTCAGACTCAGATGCTGCACTCAGCTCTATTACCATTTCCCCCCCAATTAATCCATACATCAATTGTGTCAAACGCATCTGTACATATGCTGCCACCATCATTTTCAAAACCATTTCTTTCTGCTTGAGCCCCTTGGTATTAGCTCCTTTTTCCCTCCCTCCAACCCCTAGTACCGTTTTTTAAAACACACACTCACTCTCTCACTCACCTAGAAACTAAAACAAACCAAAATTTATGTCCTTACTATAAGAGAGGGTGGTCCTGAGGAAGGGGTGGGGGCACACATCCCATCTCACAATGCTCACATTTTCACCAACTCCCAACTTTTCTCTGCTTTCCTTTTTCTCCTTCTACCTTTCAGGGCCTAGGATTTTATTATTTTACATACACGCACTCTCCTTTGATATATGTGTGTGTGTCCCAGTTCATACATGTATTCTCAACAGAATGGATTTAAACAAGTCTCTGCAACCAGTGGAGGGCTGCAGCCCAGTTCTCTCAATAACAACCTGTCTTAATCTGGTTAGGGAGCCTTCAGGACCAAAAAAAGTCCGATCAAAGCAGTGGCTTCTGAAGGCTCTGCTGGGCCAGTTCAAGTCAAGCTGAGAGGTCAGCTCAGAAGGTTACAGTGACTACCTTTTGAGATTCCAAAGAAGCAGTCCTCTTAGATTTTCTCAAAGGACACAGAGGCTAACGGCGAGGGCAGTTGGTGTGCATAAGGCCAGGAAAGAGGTGCCAGCCTGGCACCGTGCTGCTCCTCCTTCACAGGGCTGTCCTGTGCGATTTCTGTTGAGAAGCCTCATCTCGCCCTAGGGCCCTCAGGCTGCCCCTGCAGATGTCTTTTGATGAGAACTCCATGATTATTGAGAAGGGACATGATCTGAATGCCTTGCGGATGCCCACTGTCCGTCTGATGCCGTGTGCACAGAAAGGCAGGCTTCTTCGGGGAAGCCTCAGCCTCACGTGCGGATGGCTTTTGATAGAGGTGTTTATGACTCTTACCCGCATACATATATTTATCTTGAGCATGCCTTACGATGTTGAGTGCTTCCTCAAATAAATCCAATTTCTGTGAAATAACCCCTAGGACATAAATGCCGATGAAAAGGCCCAGCGTGTAACTCTTGAGATGAAAGCCGGCGAGGGGACCGTTCGACCACGGTGGGGGCACAGCAATGACGCACTCGCTCCGCTCAGCTTGTCCAGTGTCTGAGCGCAGCTGTCATGTCCCAGGCCTGCTGTTCCTTCAGCTGTCCCCCCCGGGTCCAATTGCTCTCCGAACAGCCTCCCGATGGGTGCTACTCCTTCCCATGGAGAGCTGGCCATAAGCTTCCTGGCACAGTGCAACCCGGAGGCATCACTCCTGGACTTCAAGACTCGGCGTCTCTGAAAGCACACACGCTCAGCCCCGTTTGCTCCAGTTGTCTTATTTGGAGAGTTCTTGTAAACATCACAGTGGGGACATGCCTCGTGTAAAGAGCAGTCAAAGACTGAGTAGTAAGTAATTCCCGATCTCTCCTGCCCTGTCTGCCAGTCCCCTTTAGGCAACCGCTGTCAGAAGTTCAGAGCATTCGTCCACACTTGGCTTAAAACACAAAATAACAACATCAGCACATGTACACATGCATACAAGGAGGCTCAAAGAGTTTGTGGAAACATTCCGTTATCTTGTAATACCAGTGTTCATTTTTCCACGAACTTTCGGAAGCAACACACATGTTTATATAAAAATGGGATTATAGTCTGCATATTTCTGTGTTGCATTTTCTAACAACACTTCCTTGAAGATCTAAATTTTCATGTCAATGGATTCATTTTAATGACAGCACAGAATTTCAAAATGGATGCAAGAGATCAATAAGCCCTTTGCTCTTTGTTCAATATTTACTTTTTATTCTCCTGTCAACAATGCTGTAGTGAATATCCTCACACAAACACCTCTTGTGCACCCGAAGGTCGTGCGCTAGTGAAAGACCTGGAAGCCAGGTCAGAGAGCCAGAGCCTTTTCAGTTCTTGAAGCTGTTAGGGGCTGCCGAGCTCACCTAGACTCACTGCCACCCTCGGGGCCAGGACAGAGTGGACCTGCCCCTGGGTTCTCTACACGGCACTCTGTGGAAGAGCGAGCCCTGGGGCACAGCAGCTAGGGCCCAGCTGTTAATCCAAGGGCGGGTGGTTCAAATGTACCAGGGTGCTTGCTCTCCAGGAGAGATGGGGCAGACGCTGTTCAGCCTTGGAACCCGCAATGGACTTGGTTGACCTGGGTTTCATCTCTCCAGAACCAGATGCCCAGTCTTACTCCTGCACAGCTGCTGGGTGGGTTCAGGACACCAACCTTCTAGTTAGCAGCCGAGTTATTGATTAGCCATTGTGCCCGTGAGCTTCTCTGAAATCCAGACCCGGCCCGAGTGCCCTCCCAGCGCGCTAACAATGCAAACTCCGACCTGCCTGTGCGTACGAGTGCTCGTGTCACCCTCACTCTGCCTGCCCACCCACAAATAGGACCAGTCTTGCAAAATGTTCAAATCTGATTAAAAGCAAACAAACTCGCTGTCATCAAATCCACTGACTCATATCGACCCTACAGAACAGAAGCACCTCCGTGGGGCCCTGAGACGTGGAGCTTCACAGGAGGAAAAGCGCTGGTAGTCTCCAACTGCCGCCTTTGTGGCTAGCTGCCAAATGCAGACTGCAGCGTGCCGCCGGGCTCCTTGCTCAGGTCTGGCAGGTCTCAATGGTTTCAGCGTGCATCCCCCTAACGATAGCTGCGCTTCTTCTCTGATGTTTATCACCCATTTGAACCACCAACTTTCCTACTGGAGTGTTTACTTTTGCCACAGGTTTATAAAAGTTTTATATTCATGATGAATGAGTCTTGTATTATAGTAAATACTCGCTATCAGTTATCCACTTCTAAATGGTGTTGTATGTCATGAAGAGGTTTAACATTTAAGTATATTTATTGTCTCTTAATTTTTTCCATTCTTGCTTAAAAATGTTGAGATTTACTCAGAAAAGCTTTCTTTCCTCATCTCGATTATAAAAATGTTATCCTAAGATGCCAAACAGCAAACCCACTGCCATCCAATCAATTCTGACTCCCAATGACCCTCCTGAGCCTGTAAATATTTACAGGTGCAGACAGCCTCTTCTTTCACCCGTGGAGTGGCTAGCGGGTTTGAACTGATAACCTTTTGGTTAGTACTCCAATGCCTAGTACCCCAATGTACAGTATTACCAGGGCTCCTTTATCCTATGATAGCCCACCCTCTGTGATCAGTGGACTCTGACTCACTGAGTGGCCCAACAGAGGTTCTTGAGGCTGCCCATCTTTCTGGGAGCAGATAGTCTTTCTCCAGAGGAGCAGCTGGTGGGTTTGAACGACTGACCCTTACCTTATGCTTACCTCCAGCACCACCCAGCTCCTGCATCCTGTGACAGGAAACACAATGGGTGTGTTTGTGCCCTGTGTTAGTTCTCCTCTCCCCTGGCAGAGTCACATGTGCCCCCACTGGCCAATCAGAATCTCTCTCCTGGGCTTTGGAAACTCAGGGTGAAGAGAGTCCCCCTCAGGGAAGCGCCCTTGGAGTACCCCGGCATCAACAGTTGGAAACGCCTGCCTGAGTCCAATTTGTCTTTTTGTTTTTCCTAATTTTTCTTTTAGGTCTGCCAGTTTCCCGAATGCCTCCCAATGCAGAGTTTTGTTTTTTGCTTGATTTGGCTGAGTTGACATCTCTTGTTTTTAATCAAAGAACCCACACTGACTTATCAGTTAGTAGGAGAAAGTGAGATGAGGGGAGATGTGGACGACGTGAACCTGATCTTTGACTGCAACCAGTTACCAGACTGGGAAAGACTAAAGCCTCCGGTTCACAACACGCCCGAGTCCCCCAGTCACTGCCTGTGACCGCCTGGCAGGTGTCCTCGCTAGCTGGTAGTCAAGTGAGTGGGAGGAGGTCCCAATTAAAAGAAGACTAGACATGTTGATAGCAAGAAGTAAAAAGATTACTTTTGACACCAGATAATAAGACCAGAAACGGGCCAGCGCCAGCATCAACTGCTCACCAGCAATCAGAGAATGAAACTCAGGGTTTTTCTAGGATGGATCGCATATTTTGCTGAGCCAAATGTTAAGATTTCAGAAGTCTCTTGTTTACGCCATTTTAGTTCCAAATGGATTCCGATCTTTGCTGGTGGTTCGAGTGGAGAGAGAGCGTTAAGTGTGACAGCTGAAATGATGCTCAAAGAAAGAGACGGCAGAGAAAGCCACCTTCCAAATCTCTTGTGCGGGCTAGTGCACCTGGCCTTCACACATCTCGGCTCTCAGTGCTCATGGGCATCAGGATGTACCCTAACCCAGCCTGGTGGGCTAAGAACACAAGCAAGGCAGACATGCAAATACCTGAAACAACATGTAGGAATTCATTGAGTAGATTCGTCAACAATCATAGGAACAGTGCTGATATAGATTTGGGGATGTTAGAGTAAAGAGAGGCATACTTTTTGAATATGGCCGAATTTCTAGCTACAGTGACCTGAACTGCAGCAATGTAAACTAGCGCAGGAAACTGTCAAGGGAAACAGCCGAGTGCTTCATTCACCTGGACCCCAATGCAAAGAGCCCCTGGCACGGAGCAGCAGCGACGAGACCAGACAGACCCTTCCTACCGAGACCTTCGGCACACCCCTAATGGGGTCTACAGCACATGCCTGGCTGGAGGCCGGCCCCTGGTGAGGAAAGCACTGGAATCTTTGGAGGCATCTGTCCAGTGGAGGGAGAGAATGGTATCCAAAAGGGATTCCTGATCTTTGTGTGAAAGAAGGAGTCTTGAGGCTCAGACAGCTCTCAAACACAAATATCCTCGTCATCAAGCTGATGCCAACTCTCGGCGACCCTAGAGGACAGGGCAGAACTTCCCCTGTGGGTTTCCGAGATTGAAATTCTTTATGGGAACAGAAATCTCATCTTTCTTCCAGGGAATGGCTGTAGGTTTCGAACTGCTGACCTTGCAGTTAGCAGCCCAACACGTAACCACTACACCACCAGTGCTCCTCAGACATCACAACCATACATCTCTGGTTGTGGTTAATTCACTGTGAAGCTCCCAGTAATAGCTGTGGGAGGCTGCCAACCTAGCTGAGTTGAAGAGGCCTGACTAGAACCAGCACTAGTCACTAGCCAGTAGGGAGAATGTCTCTCTCATCCAGCCTGAAAGCTCACCGAAGTCTCCACAACCTCAGAACCCATCGGGAGGTGGCTGGGAGGGGAGAAGGGGGCAGCGGTAAAGCCCCTGTACAGAAAACCCCTACTCCCCCTGTCCCTCCCTCATCTTCCTCCAGCACCTTCACCATCTGCCACGATAACGGTGCACTGCTGCTGTTAGGTGTTGTCACTCACAGCAGCGCCATGCAAACGCTGCCTGGTGCTACGCCATCCTCACAATCGTGCACCACATAAAGGGAAACACGCTTTCTGTGGTCTACTGGGTTCTGGTCGTGGACAAATTCCGAGGGACTCAGAGTTCTTCTATAATCTGACAGGTGACAGGGAACCTTTGAGGTCTACGTGATGGAAGAATTTTTGGTGACCCCTTTTCCTAGCGCATGGTTGCCAGAGGTACGCACAGCTTGCTGCAGGAACTAAAAATGGAGTTATGCAGTTGATCAAATGGTGTCGAGTCAAGGGGACAATGCCCTGAAGTCAACTGATCTAAGACTTGTTTTGCCTGAAACTTACGCTGAGCTTTCCTGTAAATCAGGCCCCTTCCAGGTAGCGCCTCACTAGCACATTGTACAAGCCCGGCAGAGACATGTTTCTCTGCTCTGTGTTTTGTCAACACCAAGCCAGGGACTGCTGCTGCTCGACAGAGCGCCTTTCTGCTTCTGGTTTGGCGCTACCCAACCTGTGAATCTTCTGCCCCAAACAAACCTCTTCTAATAGGTTTGTTTTCTTATTAACTCAGTGCCTTCTGATGACAGCATGTGGCAGAATATCCACACTGGCCTCCTCACCCCCTGGAGAAAGACCCCAAAGGCAGAAAGAACAAAGGCGCCCTCTCTTGGCCAAGCCCTGAAACACTGCAGGGCGATGAGGGGACAATCCACTTACATCTCTCGGCCCAATGATGGCAACGCTTACGAACCCCCAGTCTCAGGATGTTGAGGTTCCCTGAGTAGTTTCCTACTACTGAGCCCCAGCCCCAGTCTGTGCATGCCACCACCCACTCTGGCACAAAAGGCCTTCAGGGGTGTCAGTGCGCTATGGCAAACTAGACCAGATGCAGCTCAGCCCCTGGTCCCTAATGAGATGTGTGCATGGTTTGTGTCCTTTCTCACGGCGGGGACCGCCCCCGTGAGGCAGTCCTGACCTCTCTGTGCTGGGTTCGCAGGCGTTCTGCCTCGTGAACTGCCCACGATGCTGATGACGGAGAGCAGGAAGCTACGTACCCTACATGCACGTGCTACCTTCAATACAGTGCAGCCCTTCCTCTCACCGCTGCACACTGGCCCGGCGCGCTCCTGCCCGCAGTGGCCGTGGTAGCAGCAACAGCGGTAACAGGCTCACCAGCACAGAGCTCTCACCCAGGCTACGTGGACTTGTCACCGCCAGCGTAAAAGGGACCAACACCAAGACTTTAATGAAGCAACCAGGGGATCAGCCAGCTACCCATCGGCAGGTGGATCACACTGAATTCCTTTAGCTGAGGAGACAGAGCAATGGGCTCTTAGCACCTCTCTCCGGATTTGTCTATCCCACCTTGCCTTTAGGCACAAGGCCACAACTGGAGGATTTGCTAAACTGCCTTATCATGGGATCTTAAAGAACATTCCTTCTAAACAAAGAACTCATTTTGCAGAAAACGTATGGGAGTGGGATTTACACCCACCAGCACAAAGCAGCTGCTATTACACAGATATTATAGAAGCAGCCGATCAAAGACCCGGCTAGGGTGCTGGGGAGGCAACGCTGTCTCATGGGGCTCGGCCAATGTTCTTACTCAACGAGCATTAACTGTCACAGCTAGGAGAAAGGGGCCCGCACTTTTTTCACGAACGCGGGGCCGGTAAATAGTTTCCTAGCTAATCCCCACGTGGGAGAGTTAGTTCCGTGATTGCCTCGAACTGCAAAGTGGACCACACTGCTCTCAATCCCCCACCCCCACCCCCACGGTAACCACTGCTCCTTTCTTTTTGCTATCAGTTCTCCAACTCGGTGGGTCTCTCTGTCCAGCTCCCAAAAGGAAAACACACACTGGTCTCCGCCAGTCATAGGAACCTATTTCTCCCCGTCTATGAAACAGCTAAGAAGTAGGAAGTGACAGACATGCCTCTAGAAGCGTCTTCCCTGAAACACACGGGAAGGAAGGAGCCATCCTTCCTACTGGATTCTGTAACCGCGCCACGTCACGCCTGGTACCAGGGCAGCCACTGTGGCATCATCAGGGGAGTCCGTCTAAGAGACACCGCCAACAAACACATCCCTTCCGGCTGAGTGGGACGTTAGAAAGGACACTGCAAACTGGTGAATTCACTGCCTCTGAAAGTGCCCCTGCAGTACAGTACTCAAAGTCACAACCCGCCCCGCACTGCCGCCCAAGGCCACTCTTGCAGCCCCATCTGGACAACTGTGGTTGCCTCGCATGGACTCTCCTGCGTGTCCTGGCAGCCCTGTGGGTTATCCTCCACGCGGTAGTTAGTCGGTGTCTCGACATCAGTCTGCTTGGTCTGTGGCTGTCTTTTCTCATGACAATGCATAAGGTCTATGGTCTGGTCTAGTCTTTTTTTTTAAAACTTTTTCTTCAGCTCCATACTTTCACTCATTCTCTAGACTCTCACCACCAGGCCAATTCCCAGCAACCCTTAGGCAGGGCAGAACTGCCCCTGTAGGTTTCCAAGACTGTAGCTCTTTATGGGAGTAGACAGCCTTGCCTTTGATGAGCTTGTAATTAACAGCCCATAGCATAACCACTGCAGGGCAACTTTCATTTTTTAACATGCTCCTTCCTCTTCCACTCTTACCACTGATAGTTTGGTCTTTCAGTTCCTGGAGCCTTGAATGTGCCCCTTGCTAACAGATCAGGTCTGAATTCAAACCCCATTTCTGAAAGGAAGCTGCTGACCTGAAATCAGGTGGCTCACAAACATGCCCCGCTTCCTTCATCATTGTCACTGGGTGCCTTAAAGGGAGTTTCCTTACCTTGCCACCAGTCTATGCCAACTGCCTACTTACGGTGCTCTGCAACCTCTGCTCTAGAGTCTAGAGGACATCTCTTAAGAGAGACTCCTACCCTGTGCGGCAATGCTTCATGTGCTGCTGTATTGTTGTTCTTGTTTGTACAGCTTCCTTACAAGACATTCAGCTCCCTGAGAGCAGGGATCAGAGCTGGCTTTGTTCTCCAGCACGTCCCTGACTTATTCCACCAATGAACTGAGATACAAGGATGCAAGGGTAGATAGATGGACAGGTGAGTGGAAGGTAGGTATGTGAACAAGAAGACACGTACAGCTTTTTCCTTTCCCGCTCATGACTGCAGAGGGAGGGGGATCAGATAAACTTGGGAAATTATTTCTCACCTTTTAGCCCTTTAGAAACCTGTTTCTACCCCCATGACTCAAGAGGCCAGATCGCAGGTTTGCCTCCCCCCTCCTGACACTGCAGACTCAACAAAGAACTCACGTTGAATTCCTCTCTGAAGAGCTTATTGTCGTCGGCCATCCTCCGGTTAATCTCCTCCTCCAGTTTGTCCACGGGCAGAGGTGGGTACTTCCTGTTGGTACTTGGGGACCTGGCCAGAAGTGGCACACTCTGGGGCTCTGGAGTGCACAAGAGGAAAGGATGGTCAAATGCCCTGAGGATGCAACTCTTCTGGGGGCTCGCAGCTCTCCTCAAGGGTCTCTCCCCCACCTTACAGTCTTATTCTGGTAACAAGATGGGAGCCCTCTAACTTCTCTGTTTTATTTCTGTGCGGCTTCCCCACACCATTAGGGCTGCCTTACCCACATCCTCGGTGCGGCCGTTCGATAAGCGGAAAGAATTGGAATGGCTCCCAGCTTGCTTGTATTTCTTAAACCTAATGAGAAAAAGTTTGTAGTGAAACAGTAAGCAGAGAGGCAGGAGAGGCCAATCACTGGCGTCATAGTCTTGTTTTTATAGATTCCTAAGTTTCTTCTACCAAACAAACAGCCTCTTTTGGAGACAGATCATATACGTGCCGAGGGAGCTCCCTCCCAGGCTGACTGAGTACCTTCAGCATGGCCTGCCCCCTCTGGAAGCACTAGAAGCCAACCTCTGCCCCACCAACATGCCCGGCTCTCTGGTGAGTGCCAGTTCCAGGACCCACAGGAGGTCAGAGCCACACAAGAGAAAGAAAGGAGTCGAACAGAGTGGGGAAAGAGGGAAGGAGCCACGGAAACACAGAACTTTAATTTCCCCCAGGCAGCCACGGAGCCCCGGGAAAGCATGGAGCTTCAGGTCGAGTGAGTGGAAGGGTGGCCCCAAGTCTCCTGCAGAAGGATGGGACGCACAGGCCACACTGTGGATGGTGCATGAGGCTCTGCTCTCTTTATCCCTCCAGAGGAACGGAGGGATCTCAGAGCACAGCAGAGCACAGGTAAAGAGCTACACCCTGGTAGTGCCAGTCAATGCTCCGTCCTCTCCTCTCCCTTGGCTTCCCTTCTTTGCTCCTGCGTCCTCAGTGCCACTGTCTACAGGACCCTGAAAGGGCCCAGAAAGAGGAGCTCTCTAATTCACAAAACTCAGCTCAGCATATCAGGGTCAGGGGTCCCACACGGGTTGAGGACAAAGCCTCAACTAGAAATAAAGCAGACCTTTGCTGGGCACGTCACTGAGGCCCTTGCTGGAGTTATTTCAACAGGGTAACATCTTCAGATCTTGAAACCCCTTGAATCTGTAACGCACCACACCCTTTTGAGCTTTGGATTGAACGAGAGAGCTGGGCTTGGACAGAGAGAAGCCACGGGGAGGGGCTGGTTCTTCGGGAAGACTAGGTAGAACGCAAAAAGCATTTCTAAATAGACTCTGAAAAGACTCTTAGCACGATCACCGAGTCATTGCCTCTCTGCTCTACTTCTTGGCCGCCTGCGTCTTGCTGTCTCCTGGGCTGTGGGAGCTCACCCTGGGTGTTGGAGGATCCAGAACGTCACTGTGCTCACCTTAACATGTACAGAACTATGATAATAAACACGATCACTAGCAGAGAGGACAGGGCCACCATGACTGCGATAATGGGCGTCTCATCTGAAAGTAAAAAAGAAGAACATGTCATTATTGCTCCTTCTCAAAGAGGCTCAAGTCAGCCACTCGGGAAAAGCCCCTGAGGAGGACAGCAGGACGCAGGCAGGGAGAGGGACAGATAGGGGTAGAGCCCAAGGTGGCACGCCTGGCATATCACATAGCTGCTTACGCTCAAACTCTCAGTCTCCCTGCACTAGTCCGTGAAGGCAGGGACTTTGTTTCCTTTGTTGCTAGATCCTTTGACCTAACATAGTGCTTAGTACTCGGAGATCCCTGTGGGAAATGACGGCATGAAGATGTCTAGCCCTGATGGGAAGCTGGGTGTATGAGGCCAGTACTGTATCCTCACAGCCTCAAGGAGCACCCACTAGAGGAAGATGGAGGAAGAAGGGGAACGGGCAGCTGCCCTCTCATAAACCCAAAGGGTTTCCTGGCAGGCAATCATGTTCCTGATTTAAATAATAAGGTGGCATGATGTATCCAAAAATGCTGGTGCTCCTTTCTACTGCCTCACCCCGCAGGTGCCTTTCGCCAGAACCACAGCGCTGGGCGACGTGGTAAACCGGTGCTCCCTTCCACACCAATGGCGAGCCGCCTTTCCCAGGGCAGCTGACCAGGTGCTGGCCGATGTCCTATCACCCACAGCCTCACTCAGCAAACGAACGGGAGCCGGCCTGCCGCCGTCTTCCCTCCACAAACACACAGCCTGCCTGACTCTTAACGATCTTCCATCCTTCCTGCTGAGGAGGAGGACGTGTGTGCCGTTCTTGTGTTAATCGTGTCACGCACTGCTGTCCTCTGAAAGACTTGGTTTCTTGAAGTCACTCATTCCCAGTCACCCACAGTGCCACATCTCTCTTCACAGCTGCCTTCTCACAACAGGTGCCTAAAAGTGCTTCCTCTACTTCTTTACCATCGGCACTCCTCCATCTAGAGAGTTCCGATGCTCACCCTCAGGACTTCATGTAAATGGGTTCACCCAGAACATCACAAACACTCCACTGGTCTCTCCTGACAACGGGTCGAAAGTGCGTGAGCCAACAGCTCATCATCTTTAAGGAGCATTCTGGCTCTTTCTTCTAAGACAGATTCGTTTGCTCTTTTGGTAGTCTAAGAGTATTTTCAATATTCTTGGATAGACCATCATTTAAATGCATTGATTCTTCTTTGGTCTCCTTATTCAATGCCCAACTTTCATATGTAAATGAGGCAATTGGAAATACCTGGGCTTGGGTCAGGCACACCTTAGTCCTTAAAGTGACCTCCCTGCTTTTCCCCAGTTAAAGATGTTTGTGCAGATCTACCCAATGTAATGAGACAGATGGTAGCTCTTGGTACCTGTTCAAGAGTGGGTTCAGTTGAGTGGTGAGTGAGAAAACCTGAACAAAGTGAGAGAAGAAGTAAAAAAGATGAGAGAGCAAGACATAATTTCCTTTTTTTGAGATATTTTACCATAAAAGAACCCCCAGAAGAGGTGCAGCCGGTGGAGGAAGATGTGGGACAAGAGCTTCTTGTCTTGTTTTTGGTTTTGTTTTCATGAGATGGAAGATGGCAGGTGACTTTCTTTCTCGATCTCTGCTGCTCCTTCTTCCACTACCAGAGTTCTCCATGTGAGCCCTCTTTAGGGAGCTCTCCCCCTGCTATTCTTCTCTGAACTCCGGTTCAATGGCTCCACTGTGAAGAGCAGACCACACCGATTTTCTGCGTGTCTGAAAACTAGCACTCTCCAGTGAGGAACAGCACTGCCAACACTTGGTTGCTTAAGCACGGAGCATGGGAAGCTCCTTGATTTCTCCTTCACGCTCACCTTCCAGATCTAACCCAGAAGCCAGTCATGTATTTTAGGAACAGCACTAACATCTCAACTTTGTCCTTTCTGCCCCTTATTCTCATGCCATTGTTCTAATCTCTATCCATTCTCACCAGGATCACAACAAGTCTCAGTCCCTTGACAATCCACTCTTCAAACAGTCAGTGATCCTAAGCAAGCAAATCAGATCAAGTACCCTCCTCTCTTACCAAAACTTCTCAATGATTTCCCAGCAATTACAACAGTATCATCAAGGCCTCAGCTAGCCTCCTGATGTAGCACCTACTGAACTCAAAGGGGAGGAGGCCCTGGTGGCGTAGTGGGGGACAAGTTGAAGTGCAAATCACGAGACAGCTGTTTGAAACCACAGAGCCTCCACAGGAGAAAGGTGAGCTTTCTACTCCCATCAACAGTTAGGGCAGCGGCTCTCAACCTGTGAGTCGCCTGATTCATCACAGGAGCAAAATGACAGTGATCAAGGAGCAACGGAAATCACTTTATGGTCGGGGGGTCACTACAACTCGAGGAACTGTATGAAAGGGGCGTGGAATTAAGGAAGTTGAGAACCACTGAACTGACCAGATGGCAGGGAGTCCGTGTGAGTGTGTGTGCGCAGGCTGTTGACATGGTCAGCTAAGTGCTGGGCTGCACCCAACTCGCCCACAGGTTGAGGGACGGCTGTGTCTTAAGCAGGCTCACCTGGAAAAAGAGCACTTGGAACAGAGCACTTGGTCACAGACAGAGGCGACCAAAGTAGCCTGCGTTTTCAAGATTTCTATGGTGAAAACCTTCAAATGTCCTGAGCACACTAACAAAGCCCTAGGTAAGCACATTACAGCTTCAACATTACAGAAACAGACCACTTGTTTTCATCGTTCAGAGCTGAAGTCATGTGGGGACGGATAACCCTTTGCTGCGGGGCACTGTTTCATACACTGTAGGGAGTTTACTAACATCCCTGCCCACTATCCAGCAGATGCCAGGAGTACCTGCCTTCCTCTCCCTGGCTGTGACAGTAAATGATGTTCCAGAGCCCTTCCTTTGTGAGGAGAAGCCTCGCTTGCAGCTGAGAATTACTATCGCTCCCCCATCCAGCAGAGGGCTATCTGAAAGCAAACCCGAGGTATCATTTCAGTCACCGATGCTTTCATATCTATCACCGAGAGATGGGATCCCTGGGTAAGCACTAGAAAGGTCAGCAGTTCAAACCCTCCTAGACGCATCTTGGAAGTAAGGGCTGGTGAGCCACCTCTGAATGATCAGTCATATATGGAAGGTGTTCATTTCTACTTTGCATGAATGGGGTTGGAATCCCAGTCAGAACCGATTTGATGGCAACTACAGCCATAAATAAGATGATTCTTAATATAACTACATAATAGCATTATGCCATCAAAAATACCCAAACAAAACAAACCCCCAAACTCTAAATCCTTAATATGCTGTAATAGCCAGTTATTAGCTATTTCTCATGAATATTTTTTTCCAGTTTAGAATTAGCTTCCAGACAGGGACCCACACAGTATTCAGCCTGGCTATGTACACTAGGTCTCAAGAGGGCTTCTTTGATGGGCCCCGAGACAGAGAAAAGGCACAGAAGGTGCCTGAGGTAATTCGAGGCAGCCGCAAGAGATGAAGAAAGGGAAAGAACCAAGACAGCTTTGCTTAAAGGAGAACTGTTGCCCCACTTCCTAAACCCTCACTGAACCGTGAGCTAGAATATGTCCCTAGTATCCTCCTGAAGGGGCACCTACTCGGAGTAAATTCCTACCCACTTAAGGCTTGAGGCAAAGAGCATCCAAAGCTCTCCAGATAACTAAGGAACATGATGATCGCCCCGGGTAACAGGTAATAGAATAGTAAACCTTTAAAAATGGCAAACATTTTTAAAAAGCATCTTCAGGGACACCCGGGCTGGTAGGGAGGGGCGGAGGGGAGGAAAGGAGGAGTGTGAGCTTAGGACAGGCGGGGTTCTGTGTGTGTGTGTGGGGGGGCTAATTTGGAGGAGGAGAGGGGTGATGGGTGCATGACACGAAGGACAGAATCAATCTCAACAATGTATACAGGTGCAAATGGTTTTGTGGGAAATGGCTTCAATACATCGAGTTTACCACAATGGAAGGAGACACCCACAAAACAGAAACCATCTAAAAAAAAGAGAGAACAAAAACAAGATGAGGGAGGGGTGTCTCAACAAAACAGTGGAAAAGGAGGGCAGAGATAAGTGAGAACTAAGTTAGCAATAATAAGGCGAGGTGGAACAAACTGGATCGATCTAGAGCTCGTGTGTATTCAGCAGGAATTCACGAAAAAGAAAACAGTACGGAGGGAGGGACAGGAACGATACAGGAAGCTCCCTGAGCCATTGGACCTAGTGATGTCATCAGGTCTGCAGAAACAGTGAGAAAAAACAAACCAACAAAAACCACCCAACCAGACACATCCTGCAGTCCAGGGATTCAAATCTCTACGGCCCCACGGATACAGGTTGTTCCTGACTTAAGCATTTAAGAGTTATTTAGCACAACATCGATAGCTGTCTTCTTAAAAATCTTGTACATCTGGCTAGCGATATGCATTACACACAATGTTCAAATATATCTCTACTTTTATATGCAATGTATCCAGCCCACAGAGATCAAGATCAGATTTATAAAGGCACTGGTAATAAAAGGCGATTGAAAATAAAAAGAGGTATTCAATTTACATCAGACCTGGTTTACAACAGAGTCCTCAGAATGAAAGGCCACAATAACCTGGGGACTAGCTATAGCAAGGTCTCTTAGAATGATTTATGAAATACTAACCCAACTAACTAAATACTCGCCATCTCTTAGTTAACAGGACACTTAAAGGGGGAAAACATTCTTAAAGTGCTTGGTAGGAAGGACAAGATTAGGTGCTTCTACTCATTAGTTTTTTCCAAACTCGTGGGGAATGATTATTTTGATGGATGCTCTCTCACGCTTTCGCTCCGATTCCGAAGGTCAACTTACTGTTGTCCTGGACAAAACGTGCACGGCCTCCCCCTCTCCTCTCTGGTGAGCAGGTACCCAAGGCTTACTTAGACTATTAATACCGTGTCTTTAGCCACAGGGCTAAACATCTGTAAAAGTCATACAAAGCCCAAAGGAGCCAACATTTCATCGACAAAAATAAAATGCTTGAAGGTAACCGTGGCGGAGAAATTAAGGATTAACTGTGGCATAGACAGAAAGGGCCGATATTACCAAGGAGTAAATGAGTGACGTGGTACAGCAAAGAGAGTGTGACTTTCTTCCTTCTTATAACACTCAGGACCTGCTAGAGCCCTTCCTCCACCTTACAGCAAAACACAGCCCAACAGACAAACGTATGCTGAACACTGGTCTCTGATACCCTTCTTGATGAGGTTAGAAGGGAAATGACGTCGAGTTAACACACACACAGTCACAGAAGCACACGTACCACAGACTGGAAGGAGAGGACACACAGATAAACATTGTCCACTGTGTTGGAGGGACAACACACAACAAGGTGAGGGGCTCACCTCTTCTGTCCTTTGAGTCAGAATTACCTGTGTATTAAGTGAAAAAATAAAAAACATTCACTCAGATTGAAAATACAATGCTATTCAACACACGGTAAGACAAAACCCGCTCCAGGAATTGAGTTCCTCCATGAATTATGGATGGTGGAACTACAGTGAAGCAACCTCCAACAACTAGGAAACGATAGTCTCCAGATTCACGGAACTTCTGTCCGTGCACGGCTTGATCTTTTCCGCAAACACGCAAACAAGGCGGCATCAATATTCGCTAACCAGGAAGTTCCACAATGCAAGGAGAAATAGAAATGCAACATAACAGGATTAGAGGATTTGATTACTTGCAAGGGCTTGATTAATTCTATTAAAAGCAAGAGGGCAAAATGAAATAAGGATTTAAGAGATCTACATGGTAATGCTGCTGCTGTGTTCTCTCAAGTCAATGCTGACTCACGGAAATCCTACAGGACAGAGTAGAACTGCCCCCAAGGGTTTGCTAAGCTAAACACTGTACTGTGGGAGAGAACCAGGTTCTTTCTCCTGTGGAGCTGCTGGTAGGTGTGAACCTCCAACCCTTTGGTCGGCAGCCCAGTGTTTAACCATAGCAACGCCAGACTCCTAGTTAACTATATGTTAACAAATAATATAAATCTTAATTCGGATATAACCAACTCTACACACTAATGAAAACACCTCTTTTTCAAATCTTTAAAAATCTTCACAATAGAATCAGTACAGACAATACTCCTATATATTATTTCATCATGATATAATAAACTAGAAATTTCTGGAATAAGTAAACATTTGAAATGAAAATAAAAATAAATTTCAAAATAGCTAATCAATAACAGTAATTAAAGTACTTCTGTGGCAGCACCCACCAACTCTTCCCCCAATATCGGTCTCTTCCTCCTCCTGTGTTTGGTACAAAACCCCAGTATTTTTTCAGCCGAGCACAAAGCTTCCAGTTAGAGACTACATGTCTTAGACTCCTTTGTACTTGGTACAGCCATGTGATGGGTTCTGGCCAATGGGAAAGGCACAAACGTGATGGGGGTGACATCTGAGTCACATCCTTTGGAAAGGAAATTGCTTGTTCCTATTCCCTGTGAGCCATCTCTGACCAAGCAGATGAGGGCAACATTGTCAGGATGACAGGGCCCTGAGACGGACGAAAACCCCGCAGGTTTCTGAGGAGGCAAAGCCCATGCCGACGTCTAGAGTGTGACAAGGACAGGAAGCAGACTTGGGTCTGTTGAAACCATGGAATCTTAGCATGTCTTTGTCTCAATAGCTTACAAGGCACCCTAATTAATAACAGCACTACCTACTAGAACACCTATGGAATATGGCTGAAGCAGAGCTTATACAAATTCACTCCCTCAACAGCACTAGCATTAGTCAAGTGTGACTCGCAGTGACTCCTGAGGACAAGATAGAACTGCGTATAGGAAGTCGAATGCTTCACTCATCTTTCTCCTGCAGAGTGGCTGGTGGTTTCAAACTGCTGACCCTGTGTTTTATTTGTATTTTTAAAAATCACAACATGATTTAAGTGAATATAAAGAAACAAATGAAATATTTAAGAAGCTATAAAGGCACAAAATAAAGATAAGAAAAACAAAATGTGATAAAAAATAATGAATGTAAAACTGAAAAAAAATAGACTATACAAAAGGAGGTTCCTTGAAAGGAAAAAGCTGCAAGCCATGAAATAAAAGATCAGTCAACTTAAAACAAGGGGAAAGGAGGCACAGTATATGTATAAAATAAGAAATACAAAAAAAGAAATAGGTAGGAAATTAAATAATCTAAGAGATGATTTTTCATCAAATTCTAAATTTGAAAACATGAATGAAACGCACCGTTTTCTAGGAAAACTTGCAAGCTATTTTCATGAAGAAGAAAAAAAAAGCACTGAGAACCGAGCATCCCAAATAGCACACATGCAGGAAAAACCCAGACTAATGTCACTGCAGAACTTACAAATTACTACTGAAGAGAACTCCTCAATAAAGTAATTACTAGCAATGACAAGTGTGAGGACACAGAGCTGCTGCTGCAGGAATGCTGTGCTGGTCCTGACTCTCGGGGACCCTTCCTCGGGGCGACAGAGCGGAGCTGCTCGGCCTCACAGTCCTCTTAGGTCTGCGCCATTGGCGACAAAGTGCAGACAGTTCAACATGAGAGAATCTATTGATATCATCCAACGTGACAATAGATCAAGACAAAAACATGCATCTTGCTCATTGCAAAGCAGGCCTTTGGAAACATGTTAACACTTATTCTTGATATAAATTCTCATTAAAATGGGAGTAAATCGGTATCTAATGAACATGATAGAAGCCTCTCGACTAGGACTTGGCCCCCCCATGTTTCACGGGGGCGACAGGGCTACCTGCTTTTCCCAGTGTCGCTTAGCTTTGTTTTGTAGACCTGCACCTGTGCAATGAACTAGAAGAAGAAAAGGCTTAAATAGCTGGACTAGATATTTGCAGCTGAGATGATCTGCAGACCTACAATAAATGTTGAAAAAAATCACTTTAAGATGCCTAGTACAAAATAGGCCTATGAAACTCAGCAGTTTTCACATCTCCACTGCAGCCAGCCAGAAGATATAGTGAAGTCAAACATTCCATATATATATATATATATGTATATATATATATATATATATACATATATATATATATGTATGTTCTGGAAATTTAGTATCTGATGACCGAACTCTTGAATGGTATGATGTTGTCTGAGTTATGTCCCAATAAAGTGATTTGGGGGGAAAATTAGTATCTGAAAGAAAGTGACAAGAAAAGTATAGTATCAGGGATAAAATAAGACTTTAGCAAATGAAATACATCACATTCTTAAGTAGACTCAGTATCTTAAAGATGTCAATTCTCCCTGTTCATCTACAAATTTAACATAATAACTGTTTCTAGCTAGAAAACTTGATTCTAATGTTCAAATGAAAAAGCAGAGCAAGAATTGCAAGCAATATTCTAGAAAGAAATTATTCACCTCACCAGATATCAAAATATTTTTAAAATTCACAATTCTAGATAGTTAAGATTTTGCACATGGAAAGACACAAAAAGATCAACAGAAAATATAATAAATGCCCCCAAATGGAATTGTAGTACATATGGGAACCTAATACATTCAGAATGTAATTTAGGCTAAAGGTAGTACTTCAAAACAGTTAAGGAAAACAGATCATTAGAGTATTGAGACAAGTAAACAGGCACAAAAACAGATTCACAGCTCATGCTTTGCATCAAAATTAAGTCCAGACAGATAAAGAATTGAATGCACACATGCAGTACATGCACCTATGCTAAAGAAAACATAAAGTCCAGGAAAAACATGAGAAAAATTATTTTATAATCTTGGAGGAGGAAAAGCCTTTCAAAGTATGACCAATACTTGGAAAGCATTAAATTAAAACAAACTGATATTTTTAATTAAAAAAATTTTAATGGCAAATAGTAGTCTCTGCCATGTAGAAAAATAGCTACATGACCAACTGAGGGAAAAAAGATTTGTAACTTCTAACGTTGGCGAAGGACTTGTTTTCAAGACCATGTAAAGAGCTTTTCTACACGAGTCAGAAAAATTTGACATACCATTATGAAAAATGGGTGAGGATGTCAACCATGGATTCTCAGGAAAAGAAATATAAACAATCCCTAGAAATATGGAAAGATGCTCCACCTCACTCAAAGAAATGCAAATTAAAGCTACACAGAGATGCTATTTCCTACCTGACAAAGATTGCGGATTTTGAGGATTCAATGCATTCAAAGGAGTAGAGGAAAACAGGCATTTAGGAACCTTGTAAATAGGAATATATTTCCCAGTAGAGGAAAATGTGGCACTATCTATCAATTCATAAATGTCATTTAAAAGTAATTTATCCTACCA
Source organism: Tenrec ecaudatus (assembly GCF_050624435.1). NCBI lineage: Eukaryota > Metazoa > Chordata > Mammalia > Afrosoricida > Tenrecidae > Tenrec > Tenrec ecaudatus. The sequence continues at coordinate 34,109,670 of NC_134541.1, read as the reverse complement.
ATATTCTCATCCGTGTCTGAAATGCCAAACTATGCTGTTTTTAAGAGTACTCTGAAAACAAAACTCAATCACCACAGATGGGGAGATTGGATAAATATATTAAGGTATATTAATATAAGGAATCTTAGACATTAAAATGAGTAACACAACTCTTTACTAAGATACAGAATATAATAGGATAACTGAATAACGCAATTTGTGTTACAAATGGAAAAGAAAGGCATATGTACGCAATTGCTCATTTTAAAATGGAAACAAACAGAGACTTAAAGCAAAGGTCAACCGGAGAGAAACAGAAAGATTACAGAATAAATCCAGGATATATCCAACGGGCAAATAACAGGAGTTGTGGAAGCAGAGAACAGAGAATATGGAAGAGGGAGCATATTTTTCAGCAAAATAGACGAAAAATCTTCCAGAACTGAGTGATCGAGTCTCAAAAGGTCGTGTCGAGTATTCAAAATAATCAAGGGACAAGCTCCATGTGAAGACACACCTCCGAAATTTCAGGACATCAATGATTAAGAAAGACGGGGTCCTGGTGGCGCTGTCAGGTAAGCACTGAACTATTAACCTCAAGACTGGCAGTTCAAATCAACCAGCTACTCGGCCGGAGACAGAGGAAGCGATCTGCTCCCGTACAGGTTTACAAAGCCCCGGGAGCCTTCTACGGGGTTGCTATGTGCCAAAATGGACTAGGCAGCAGGGTACGGTATGGTATGGTAATGATAAAGAAAAGGACTTTAAAAACATATAAAGAATTGGGAATCAGGCTAGCAGTAGAATCCTTAAGGCCTAGGAGTTTGGGAAACAGGGCAATATAGAAATCCTGGGGGCAGTGAAAAGCTTTCCTCAAATTCTATACGCAGGTCTAAAGGTGTTTTTAGGTATGCATGGTTTCCCGATGCCTATTTCCTAGAGATCACGTCTCTAAAAGCTACTAGAAGATTCATTGTACTAAATGATGGAATAAAGGTAGAAGGCAATACGGGAGCCATGAAAGAGCAAGACATTTCCAGATGATGGAGAAGGCTGCTACCTGTGTAAGCGAACACGCTGAAGAGCAAGAACAAGCTCTCCAGGTGAAAACGAAATAGCACATGATCTCCCAAGCTTTGTAGAAAACTATACTCAGAGGCTACGGAGAGTGTGGGCAGCACTGGCTAGCAGTAGGTAAAGAGAAAACAAAACAAGCAAATATGGTAATTATTAAATTCATTTTAAAAGGTTGTACAGCAAAAGGAAAACAATTTCATTACACGTGTAGCTCACCAACGAATGTTATTAGTCATAATAATGTACAACATCAAATACTGGTTTAACTCAACATTGGTACTTTATTGAGGGAGGATTCGTGAGATGGTGGTGAGGAATGGGAAGCGGAGGGGAAAATGTGAAATTCAAGCTCCAGAAAGGGTTTCCTTGTGTTATGCTGGTCTTGAATAAAAGTCACCAGTGAAATGCAGTCTGTTTCTTCTGACGTGAAAGTGCTAACTGTACAACTGACTTCTTAGTGAGGGCATCATTTGAACCCACAGTGGTACTGTGCGTGTTTGGGCTGCTAACCACAAGGTCAGCAGTTCAAACGCACGGCTCCTTGGGAGTAAGTTAACACCATGTGCTCAATAAAGATTTACACATTCATCATAGGGCAGCTATGAGTCTGAATCCATGTGATGGTGGTGGGTTAGGTCTATGGTGGGCTTGAGGAAGATCATGGGAAGCTAAAACCCACAGGAAGGGTAGAAAGACCACTGATGTGATAAATAGGTCAAACTTGCTACCTGCCAGACCTGAGATCTAAAGCATATCAGTTAACTAACAGTCTTAAACTTTATCTATTCACAGGAGATAATCCTCCAAGGTCCCATCACAGAACGTTTAATGGAAAGATGGGATAGAACAGAGTTAAGAATATAGGCTGTGAGTCAGTCAGACCTGGGTTATAGGCAATTTACTACTTCAGCCTGCACAAGTTATTTCGCCTTTCCTCCCTTAGTAATGGCCTGACTCCACAACAAGAAATATATTTTGCTCTTTACTCAGTATACACATTCATGTATGCTTGTGTATAACGAAAACAGAATTTCTCCAAAATAATAAACATAACATGTAAAATAAAAATTTTAAAAGCAACAACCAAAATTAGGACCATAGATTTCAAAAAGAAATACTAGTACTGGACAATGAAACGGATTTTTTTTTAACTGATTTATGAATGGTCATGATCTACACCTTGAAATCATTCGAAGTTACTATTTCATTAATTTAAAAATCCTTCATCTGAAAATATGAGAGGGAGCCTACCTCAGAGGATTGCTCTATAAAATTCTGTGTCACACCACAGAAGTGGTGCGCTATCTCATGTGACTCTTCTAGCCAATCTCTCTAACTTCCACCAAACCACCTTTTCCTGCGTGAGTCTGGATAAGAAGGTAGGGAAGCTCTGCTGGGATCCACCTGCATGTAATTATTAACAAGCGTCATTTTGAATGCCATTTGCTGGGTATAAAATAAATGAGCCCTCTAAGAAGCAGAAGGGATGTGGGGTACAGATCTCACTACCAGCAAGGGCCAAGACTTCCTGGCCCACAGAGCAAGTAAAGCTGAGTGCTTTGGGGCAGGAGGCTAGCGTTTGGAGTAGGGTGCCTTTGGGAAATTATTGGGGGAGCTGAGTGCCTCTGGGCTGAGGTTTACTGCAGAGTGGTAGACCCTCTGGGCTTCTATTAGCAGCCCTGAAAGAATTTTGAAACATGTCTTGACTGAATGACTGTATCCTGAGCATTTCTTACCTGCATGGTAACCTGTTAACTTCCTTAACAAACCCTTTAATCGTGATTACTGTCTGTGAGTTCTGTGTAGCCACTGCAATGAATTATAGAATCTAAATGAAAAAGTAGAAAATGCTCTTGGAGACAGAACACAAATAATCAGCATCTCATAATACTATGATAGAACTACAAGCAACGTAAAAGCAAAAGCCAACAGCAGACATTACTCTGTCTGCAGCCTCTACCCTACCAAGAGTAATGGGGCGCCATGCACATGACCCGTACCTCATCTATTATACTGACAGCCATCAGAGCAACAACAACAACTGTAACAGTTAACACAAACTAGGTGCATGACGTGTGGACACCATTCTGAGTATTTCACCCACTATAATCCTAACAGCTACCTGCTGAGGTAGCTTCTATTGTTACCCTTCCTACTTTACAGATGAAGAAACTGGGGACCGTGGAATCAAGGATTTCAGTAAATTTACCTGTGGTCACACAGCAGTGAAAGGCAGGGTGGGGTTCAGACTCAGCTAGTGCAGCCTGAAGAAGATGTTCTCAAGTGCAAACGCTGTTCAGCCATGACGGTAGAGCGTATGCACCTGGGTTGTCGGGTCTAGCTAAAGCTCCGTTGTCTGTAGTACAGGGTCATTATGAGTTGGCATCCACTCGATGGTAGTGAATTAGCTAAGCAGTAATCAAATTAGCATGCAACTGCTCAAATGATTTTTGTGGGCTTCCCCCTTCCCCGCCTCCCCTTGATTCTACAGAGAGGAGCTCACCATCTAACAGGGAAGAAATGTGAGGGGCTTTAAAAGACTTGTGGGAAAATGGAACTAATGTAATGGGATTTTCCCATTAACCCCTTCATCTAAGTCAAGGGGGTGGAAACAGAGGAGAGAACAGTGCCTTTTGCTAGACAAAGGACCACAGTTACATAGTTGTCAGGAAAGGATTATTTTGTTTACTACCTGTAAGGGCCCTTTCATCCTCTTTCAGACCAGTGTAATATGAAGCTCAAAGAGCTAGAAGACACTTGTTCTATGTGACCTAGTCTCAGGCCCAGGTCTCGGATTCTGTCCGTGGGGCCAGTGCCACTTCGTCCCAATGACTCGAACTCAAGGAGGGATGCGAGCTGGCCTGATGCTCTGAATAAACTGGCAGTGCACAACTTTACTATTTCCCCAAGCACCTCTCACCCGTGTCTGTTGTGAACATCTACGTCTATTCTCCTACCTGTATCTCCCTTCTTTTTCAAGGCTAGCCTGTAACCCGGGCTCTCTGGCCTTTCATCTGCAGAGACGCTTGTACCATCACCAGATTCTCTCTTCTTCTGAAACGTGAACCTTCTCCTCTGTGGTTTGAAACACACTTAAGCCTCCTTAATCTAACCAAGAGCCCATCCAAAGCAAGATGCTACTCATAAGAATCTCTGTGTCTCTTAACATGGTGTTAACCAGATATTCCTGAGAAATCCCTAATATAGACTTCCATTCCAACACTTCACTTGGGTTATTTTACTTATTTTAAGACCTTTTTATTGGGGGTGGGGAGGGGGCTAGAAGCACAGCAGAGATAAGAGTTGCTAAAAGCAAAGTGCAATAACTAGGCAGCACCGCAGTACCTGAAGGAGGGAAGGTTTCCGGAGTGGTTGCTGCCGTGCTGGCGTTCCCCTCCGAGGGCTCTGTGCTGGCATCTGGGAGCTGGCGATCTGGAAGCCAGGTGCCATTGGGTGAAATCGTGGGAACTCTCGAATAGGTGCCTGCTGTCCGTGTGGTCCCATTGTCAGGGGCTGAAGAATTGACGGTAGTTACATAGGTGGGTCCCAGAGTTTGATTTGGACTGGATGTTGGTGCCACGGAAAGGGAAGTTACTGATGAACTTGTATTTGAAGTTTTGGTCTCTTCTTTAGCTGGCTCTGTCGTTGATGCTTTAGTTGATCTTGTAACTTCTACTGAAGGTGAAACTATAAACACCAAAGAACAGGAAATAAAACATGTAAGGCCCAAAAGTACAGTTATGAGGCACAAAGTAGTAAGTCTTACTAACCTCTCAGACACCTGGAGGCCAAGCAGAGCTTCCCTCCACATACATGTTGTTATCTAATGCAAGTCCCTGGATTCGTTCTTATTTGTTTGTTTGTCCTTGGATTCTTTACTCAGATCCATGGACTCAATATATAGGAGGCTTAAATATAACAGCAATTGACTTCTCTCTTCAGGCATGAATACACAATCTCTTATTTTAAAAGGTATGCAAACAACCCTGGCAGAAATTAGAATGCCGACACATTGTGGAAAATGTAGCCAATGGCACTTAACAATTTGTGTAAAAAGTGATAGATGGGAACATTTACTGTGTAAAATTTCACTGAAAACCATCACGTATTATTTAAAAGATAAAAAAGGGTATGCAGTATGTAAAACAATTCTGAGCACTTGGTGTGACTGAGATTTTCAAAGACACCTGTTACTAACATTTTGGAATAAAACTTTAATATTATTTTCTTTTTGAGGTAATTAGTTTATTGTGTCAACCTGGCCGATAAACACATGTGGGGTTAACTGAAGGGTGGAGAAATAAATGGCTCAGTGAGCCTCGCCTTTCTAGTTCTCGGGTCTCCTGCTTTGTGATGGTCAGACCAGGGTGCAGATGCCTTAGCCAGTTCCCTGCTTCAGCTGGCAATGCTCACTTCCTGCAAGACATCCCCAAGAAGCCACATGGATCTACCCCGGTACAGCCCTGGATGCTGGAGCGGCCTTGTGGAGACCCCTGCCAGCACTGAGATGCTTACACATTCACTGACTCGGCTTTCCTCCTGCAGTCGGCGTCATAGTGTGTGTTTTGTGAGAGGGAGGAGGGCTTTGTGGTATGGTGTAAGACATATGGGTTAATGTTGGACTTGGTTGGGATGGTTTTTGTTTTTTTTAATATGCACTTAACCTTTATATAAAATTCTCTCTTATACACGAGTTTCTGTGGATTTGTTTCTCTAAAGTACCCAGATTAACACTTTTATACCAGTCAAGTCTTCAAATGTAAATCCTTAAACATGGAAGTAAAATTCTGTTCTGAACACAAGTCTCATCACATGACAATTTACCTGTGGTGGCATTATTGGCACTGACACATATCAGACCACTGGCAAGCAGAACAAGAATGAACCAGAAATCCATGTTGACCTGGAAAACAGAAAGCAACATTACAGGATGCCCTCCATCACTGCAACCATATTCAAATCTATTCATCAAAGGAGTCGTTTGGACAGAATCTTCCCAGCACAGAAAGTCCACAGAGGACTGATGATCTTCTGGGAGTATGATATGCTCATTTCTTCAGAAGTTCAAGTATTTAATTAAGCTGTCATGTAAACTGAGACCCTGGGTGGTACAAACAGTTCATGTTAACCCAAAGGCTGGAGATTTGAATTGCCATGAGTCATCACAATCAACTCCATAATAATGGTGTCTTCTTTTAATAAGAATGTTTTTTGTTTTTACACCAGTGATTTGCAATCCTAGCTAGACATTAAAATCACTCATGAGATTTTAAAAAACCACTGATCCAAGCTGCATCCTGAATGTGCATCTTGATCCAGGCTGCCAGGCTGAATCTTTGGCAGGTAAGAGATAGGTAGTGGTCCACCTTTGTTCCCCCCAAAATCATTTTATTGGGGGCTCTTACAGCTCTTATAACATTCAATTTTATCAAGCACATTCATACATATATTGCCACCCTCACTTTCTAAACATTTACTTTGTATTTGAGCCCTTGGTATCAGTTGTCCCATGGTCGTCATCCCCCCCCCCAACTTTGCAAAGCTCCCTTGATGATGCCTATGCTGTAGCCTTCAGATTGAGAAATAAAGGGAGGTCGGTTGATGGCATCAATCTACTATCCCGGGATGCAGAAATCATAACAGTCTTAGTCTTTATTCCACTTCAAACCATATCAGCTGTGACACTCCAGCCAATCAGATTCTGTACTTTTCAGTGAGCTAAGTATTAGGAAGACAAGCGGGGAGCATTATGGGGCTCACAGATGACGCAATACTGTAGTCGCTCTCGCAGAGAAGCAAGGATGCCTCCTCTGTGGGGAGGAGACATACGTGCCCTAGGAGAGGTCATCTAAAATGCCGACCACCTCCTCACTCTGCTCAGGTTACAATGATGACTGAATCAGTGATATATTATGGGATTTTTATAAGTCTGAGAAAGATCTGAATGGTGATCATTTCTGACAGATCCCAGCTTAATTCTCACTTAACCTTAAACTTAAAATTGGGAGAGAATACAACTCCTTCTATAAGACTGGAGGGTGAGTACACATATCTATGACTAATCTTGATAAATAGAGAATGATATTGGGGGGAAAATGTCTTTGGGAGAAGGAGTTGGGCCATCACCTCATTCTATATACAAAAATAAACTCCAAATGAATAAAGAATTACATGTTTTAAAACGCGGAAAAATGTATAAATGAGTATTCATATGGAGTCCAGGATGAAGGGTTTTCTATGCAAGGGCAAAAAAGGGGTGGGGTGGGGATCACAAAAATAAAAATTAGAAATTTTATTATATTATTTATTTATTTAGTGTTTTAAAGTAATATGAAGTAATACATGCAAAAGAAACTTACTGAGGCCATCCCCAATCCAAACTATGTGGACACCGCCCCCTCAGAAGAACGCACTTCAGAGGACAGCACTGGGGCTACAGCTTGGGGAGAGGGGCACGTCGGAGTAGAGCACACGGGAGAAACGAAAGGGATGGAGAGGAATGGGAGGACAACCTGTCCCACCAAGCCCCGAGGACAATATTCCAGCTCAGAGCAGACAACGCACAGAGAGAACCACAGGGCTGGCTCTACCACAAGACACGACATCCCTCACTAAACCATAGCGCTGTGAGGGACAACACTGGAGACAGTGCTGGAATTGTACACAATCTGACCCCATCACACTGGGGCGAAACACTAAGGGCATGCAACAGAGCAGTAAGAGGAGCTAAGTGCTGAAATTCCCGGGGAATACCAAAAATAGATTTTGGAGACAGAGTGTGGCACCCCTTCCGACTCTACTGGAAGGCACTTGTGAATGCCAACAAACAGACCTTAAACTATTTATAGGTTTTTCCATTTTTGTCAGTGGCTTTCTTTTTGTTGGTCTTGACTTCCTTTGTTGTTGTTGTTTTTGCTTTGCCTAGTTTTTGTGCTTATTAATCTAAATAAGACAGGCAGGATAAATAATTTGGAGATGAAAAGAATGGGACCAATGGTTGCAAGGGGGGATACGGGAGAAGGAAGTGGGAGAAAGGAAATGGAGGTGGGGAACCAACCCAAGGACAAGGGAACAAAAAGTGAACTAAAATTAGTGGAGAGAAGGGCGTAGGATGCCTAATGGGGCTTAATCAAGAGCAATGTAGCAGCGAGGAATTACTAAACCTGAATGAAGGCCGAACATGATGGTGGGACAAGAGGAAAGTAAAAAGAAATACAGGAAAGAACCAGGAGACAAAGGACATTTATAGAGGTCTAAATACATGCATGTACATATGAAAATATATACATAATGAGAGGGGAACAGAACTATGTACTCATATCTATATGCTAAGTATTAAGGTTACAGATGGACATTGGGCCTCAACTCAAGTACTCCCTCAACACAAGAACACTTTGTTCTAACAATCTGGCATTCTGTGATGCTCACCTGCCTAACAGGATTGCTGAAGGCAAAATGGGAGCATAAGCAAATGTGGTGAAGAAAGCTGATGGTGACCAGCTATCAAAAGATATAGCATCTGGGGTCTTAAAGGCTTGAAGATAAACAAGCTACCATCTAATTCAGAAGCAACAAAGCCCACATGGAAGAAGCACACCAGCCTATGTGATCATGAGGTGTCGATGGGATCAGAGATATCAGGCATCTAAGACCGAGAACAAAGTCAAATCTGATGTGAATGGGGAGAGGGGTATGGAGCAGAGACCCAATGTCCATCTGTAGACAATTGGATATTTCCTCACAGAGGAGTCACAGGGAAGAGATGAGCCAGTCAGGGTGCAGTATAGCAACAAGAAAACACAACTTTCCTCTAGTTCTTTGGTGCTTCCTTTCCCCCACTATCAGGACCTCAATTCTACCTTACAAATCAGATTAGACCAGAACATGCACACTGCTACAGATAAGAGCCCACAACACAGGGAATCCAAGATAGATAAACTCCTTAGGGGCAACTATGAAAGAAGAGATACCAGGAGAATTAGGGGATGGTGAAGGGAGAAAGGTGGAATTTATCACAAGGATCAATCTATAACCCCCTCCCAGGGGGATGAACAACAGAAAAGTGGATGAGGGTCGACGGAGGATGATGTAAGACATGAATATAATAGTCTATAACTTATCAAGGGTTCATGAGAGAGTGATGGAGGGAGGGAGGGGGGAGAAGGGGAAGAAATGGGGACCTGATATCAGGGGCTCAAGTGGGAAGAGAATGCTTTGAAAATGATGATGGCAGCATATGTGCAAATGTGCTTGACACACTGGATGAATGTACGGATTGTGATAAGAGATATAAGAGTCCCCAATAAAAGTATTAATAAAAAATAAATAAACATCATAAATAATGTTAAAAAGGAAACAAACTGGGATAATTATCATCAATAAAGCACAAGATTAAACCCATTAGCATACATATCTAAATACTAAAATGAGAAACATGAAGATCTCAATTGTGAAATACCTGAAGAACCTTACAAAACAAAATGAAATAGATAAAAATAAAAAAACACATTTAAAAGTGCTAATTGTCCCACTAACCAAAGGAACACAACAGGATAATATTTTTACTTTCCAACTCAGAAAAGTAATCAATCAGATTAAATATTCAGTGCTGGCAACCACTTGAAAAAGACTCTCAAGCTGGTAAGAATGTCAATTAACTTAGAGTAAAACACTCCTTCCCAGGAGGATTATTCAAGAATTGTACAGATGTTCACATTGTTTTCTGACATATTTCCAAAGTTAGTCTTAAGTAAATGTAAGTAATCTGAAACTTAGGTTAAGATTTACAGTAGAAAAAAGAAATCACCCAAATATCCAATGATAGTAAACATTTTTTTAAAGTCGAGTTAAACATTACACCGACACTTACAATATTTCATTCAAATTATTCCAAATAATGTGCCCAAAGAATTAATGAAAACAGAACTTTAAGTTTATTTTTTCTAAGCTTAAAAAAAGAAAGAAAACAAAAATAGAGCCAGATAGAGAACAGAGCACACCGCTTCATTTCAACCAAATGCATGTATGCTGAGTGGATCTGCAATAAAGTCAAGACTGGAAAGGAACCCTGCACAATTTTGCATACACTTGATGATTTTTATTTCCTCCTTCATGATTTTTCTTGAGTTTTAAAACAACCTATTTTTCTGAAGTAGGGGAAAAAAATCTATTAGAGGTGAAATACAGTCCGTCGTCAGTGAAGAAGATCCATATCATAACAAAGTATGCAGGCCAGGACCAGGAAAACTATAGTAATGGCCTCCTCCAAAACCGTCATAAAGATGCTCAACTCCTGTGAGGCCCTGGCCTTCTACCGAGACCCCATCTGCAGCCACACCAACCTTAGCTCCCCTCCTCGAGTTTCCACATCTTCTAGAGGAGCCCTGGTGATGTACTGGTTATGCATTGGGCTGTTAAGGTGAGCGGTTCCAAACCACCAGCAGTTCTGTGGGAGAAATACAAGGTTTTCTACTCCTGCCAAGAGTTATAGTCTTGGAAACCCACAGGGAGAGGCCTGTCCTGCTCTGACTCAGTGGCAGAGAGTTTGGAGTGTGACTATGAGAACCACCCCAGAGCTTCGTACAGAAAGCCAGGGTAGGTCTTCCTCACTCAAAGAAGCCAGATGCAAACCATTTCTCCTGGAGCCTGCCCCACAGCCCTGTTCGCGGCGCTCTTCACGGCGGGGTGAACAATTTCCCGCACTGCCATCGCTGAAGACGTGGTGATGTGGCTCACACTTTTCTTCCCATCTCCTTGTCCTGACATCCTCCTCCTGGATGATGTCAACATCCTCACAAATGGCAATCCCCACAATCTGGGCTATTCTGTCAGTAGCATGACTTCCTCAATTCCAGTGACCTTATACCTTTATTTCACTTGGGCCACCCACAACAATGGCTACAGCCTAGAGGCTGTCATTCATTATCCGGAAAAGCTTTCACACAGAATCCGATTTCCCACTCCTCAGCCACACTTCCTTTCCTCGCAGCTCCCCTGTTGTCTTTACTCCACCCTATCTCAGACCTTATCCAGCCCCTCTCTAGTTCTCCCTTCGCTTTATTGCCGCTTCTTTCCAATCAATAAAATTTGGGACCAATGTAATCACTCTTATTAACATCCTACATTCCTTTACTACACTGTTCTTCTATTACACCTATGCAAAAAAAAAAAATCAAATCCTGAGTGAATTCAACTGTCATCTCTATACTCTCGCTGCTTAAGAAAATCAATCCAGAAGGGTGATATCGTTACAAATCACTATTTCTGGCCTTAATGGAACTCACCACATTCTTCCACCCTCCTGTATTTCCCTGTCAGCTCTCTCCAACTCTCCATAGCAGCGACTTCAAACCCCCTTCTCTAATCTCCTCCTCCCACTCTTGGCAGACGACCTTGTTTTTCTGTCAGACAAAACTGAAGCCACGGGACCCGACCACTCACCTCCTAGTCACTCGATCTACAATTTCCTCCTTCCCTGCACTTCCTCCAGGATCTCGGGCCCTTAGGAACTTGTTGAGCTTCTAACACCTTCCCCTGGCTTAAACATCTCCCTTGCACACCAGTAGTTAAGCACAACTGAGAATTTTTCAGAAAAAGAAAAACTCCTACATCAATTCTTCAGCCCGGCATTTTCTTTACTCCACTTCACAGCCAAATTTCTAGAAAGCGTTGTCTCCATGGCAATCTGGCTTCCATTTCCACCATCCACTAAAACAGCTGCCTCCTATTAAAAATGACCTTTTTAAAGGTATTTGTAGGGCAGCCACAAGCTCACTTTCCTTAATAATATAAGGGGTTCCTACAGATTACTTTTACAAGGACCAAGAAGCTAACAGGAAAATGGAGAAAGGATATTAAACAGATAATTCAGAGAAAAATCAACAGTTCTCTTAGGATGAAGAGACGTTCAGCCTCATTTATGATCAGAAAAGGCCGAATGAAAGCTATGCTGACACACCATTTGTCGTCTGTCATATTGGCAAACAGTTAAAACCCGAACAACAATGTATGGACAAGGATTTGCGTAAATAGGAACACTCACAGAATCTGTAAATTTTTACCAGTATTATATACAAATTCTTCAATACAATTCCATTTATGAGAACTTATGCCACAGATGTATCTATATCTTCGAATGACACAGGTACATGACTATTCAATGCAGCAATGCTTGCCACCCCCACCCCCAAGCAAAATAATCAGAAAAAACTTAGATGTTTATCAGTGAGGACAGGGTAGAATTAAATAAATTATGACACATTCATCCAACTGAATACTATGCAGCCATTACAGAGAATGAAGGAGCTTCAGGGTTCATTTTGTTTTCATGCACAAGATATATTGAGTGGGGAGGGGAAAAGCAAAGTAAGAAACAGTGCTTCCATTTGCTTCAAAAGGGAAAATTTCAAGAAACCGAACACCGGTTTTCTCCAGGGAGCCGGGGGGAAGGAGGACTGAGGAATTCAAGACGGACTCTTCACTGCAAATGCTTTTAAATTTTGTGATTAAAGTTTTTTTATTAATAGGCTTCAATTTTAGAGCAGTTTTCGTTTGAGCAGAAAAGTAGAGTCCACATGTCCTCTCCACGTGCCCCGTTTCCCTGGCTATTAATACCTTGCATTGGTGTGGAGCAATTGTGGTAGTGGATGAACCACTACCGACACATTACTAGGTAAAGTTTATGCAAGATGCGCTTGGTGCTGCACGTTCACGGTTTCTGGCGGATTCCGTCATGCACACAGCTAAGGAGCCCTGGCGGTGAGGTGGTGAAGCGCTGCGCTGGGAGCCACGTGTTGCAGTTCTGAGCAGCTGCTCGACCGGAGAAAGTTGTGGCAGGAAATGTGGCAGGGTTTCCAGGGTGGGTTGTAGGGGTGGAGGGGTATCAATTGATTTATCATCTGACTTTATTTCTCCCCGAATTTCGTAAAAGTTATTTTTGATGGTTCAAATAGCAAAAGGCAAGAAGATAAATAACAAGCTGGGAGAAAATATTTGCAACACACATCTGATAAGGCAAGGCACTTGTATATCCAATATGCCCCCCCCCCAAAAAAAAGCATCTTAAAACTCAACAATAGCAAAATAAAAAGGCTAAAAGTGGGCAAAAGTCTAAATAGGCACTTTACCAAAGAAGGTATACAGTAGAGATATTCAGCATCATATGCCATTAAGGAATTGCATATTAAAACAACATTCCAAACCTTTTGCCATCTAGTCATTTCTGACTCATTGCAACTCCACAGGATTTCTGAAGGGGAAAATCTTTATGGGAACAATGTCTTCTTAGGAGTGGCTGACAGGTTTGAACTGCCAAACTTCCTGTTAGTAGTCTAGTGTTTTCAAAACGCCGACAATACCAAATGCTGATGAAGATGTGGGGCAGTAGGACTCCTCATTTCATTGGTGAGAGTGGAAACAATACAACAACATTGGAAGACAATTGGCAATAGTTTTGTGTAAAAACTATTGGTGGAGAGTGGGCGTTTTGAGAATGATGATGGCAACATATGTACAAATGATGTATGTACGGATTGTAAAAAGAGTTGTATGAGCCTCTAATAAAATGATTAGAAAAAAAAACTATTGTCCTACTATATGATCCAGTTATTACATTCTTGACTATTTACCCCAATGAGTTAAAAACGTATGTCCATATAAAAACCTGCACATGAATTGTGTATAGCAACTTTCTTCAAGAGGTAAATGGATAAACAAACCAACCCTACAGCCATCAAGTAGACTCCAACTTCCCAACCCTGTTAGAAAGAGTTGAACGGCTCCATAGGTTTCCAAGGCTCTAGATCATTATCTTTTTCCACATAGCAGCTGGATGGATTTGAACCACTGGCCTTATGGTTAGCAGATGTAATAGTTTATTTTGCCAGCCTGGCCGATGAACACATGTGGGGTTAATTGAAGGGCGGAGAGATAAATGGCTCAGTGAGCCTCGCCTTTTTTGTCTCTCGCTCTTTATAAAATAATCGGACCAGTATGTGGCTGCCTTGCTTGTTCTATGCCTCAATTTAAAGGGTACCTGTGGGACGCCTAGCCTGTGGACTGTGTCCCTCTAAGCTGAGGTCCCTTTAAGCCCACAGGATTGGAATGTACATCTCTGGAGCTGGGGACCGACAGTTGGTGACCTGCCTTGCCGTTTACTGCCTGGGTATATATAGCCCAGCTCTCTCTACAGAGGAGGAACTGACAGCCCTCAAGACTTAAAGGACTGCTAGTGTCTCACAACTCTCTCAGGGGAGTGAGTTGCACTGAGCCATTTATACTGCTTTATAAGTTAACTGTTCATTTCTTGTATTACTTATCTATCTGTATATAATCTAACAATTCACTTCTTGTGTTATATATCTATCTTTATAAATACATATATAAAATTACCAGCAATCTTGTTTTGTCTCTCTAGAGAACCCTGTCTAACACAGCAGATAAGCACTGTAACCACTGTGTCACCAGTGCTCCTGGATCCATGCATACAATAGAGAATTAATCGGTAGAGAGAAATAAGCTGTCAAGCCATGGGAAGACGTAGAGAAACCCGAAAACCCTATTGTTCAGCGAAAGAAGGCAGGTGGTTAGTGGTTGCAGGGGGTCCTACAGGGACACTGGGTGGAACCCACTTAATAGCAACAGGCTTAGAGATAGGAGAGGGGAAATGTGATAAAAATCGCAAGTGGATTTTTAGGGCAGTGAAAAATGCATAGCTGATAAAGGATGCATTTAAAATACACAGAGGTACAGATGGCAAATAAGCATATTACAAGATCTTCAAGTCATATGTCATTACAACTCAAGACTCACAACAACCCTGCAAAACAAAGAACTGCTTCTTCGGGCTTCCAAGGCTAGAAACCCTTCTTGGAGCGCCAACCCTCGTCTTTCTCTCTTACAACAGAAGCATGGGGTATCCCAGGCTGCAATCTTTATGGACACCGACTGCCGCATTTCCTGCCACAACTTTCTCTGGTCGAGCAGCTGCTCAGAACTGCAGCCCGTGGCTCCCAGCGCAGCGCTTCACCACCTCACCGCCAGGGCTCCTTTGCTGTGTGCATGACGGAATCCGCCAGAAACCGTGAACGTGCAGCACCAAGCGCATCTTGCATAAACTTCACCAACCACAACTGTCCATCCATGTGGAGGCTACACCTTCCTTACAGGGCACTGCAGAACAAGCTTGTCATACGCACAATCGGGGGTGTGGGGAAGAGAGATTTTGACTGAACATGGTGTGCCCATAAATCAGATGTAACAGAGTGGTCAAGGGATTTAGCAATAAAGAGGCTGTGGGGCGGGGGCAGGCTTGGAATCTAAGGGGAGTAAGCACCACCAAATTTCAGGCGCAACGAGCCCTGCCAGTCCGCTAAGTAGCCGTATACTGGAAACGAGGCACACATTCTAACAGTGGGAACAGGTCTGTAGGATGGGCTGCTATTTGTGGTACTTTTAAATTTAATACATGAATGTGTCTGGCAATTTCTTATAAAGCTAAATGTACACACACCTATCTTATGATCTAGCAATTACGCTCTGATATATTCACCCCGGAGAAACACAGGGAGTTCCTGACTCCGATATACTCAAGTTATGCCGAGTCTCACTTGTGACCATCTGGTTTTGTTTTGTACATCTACCTTATCCTTAGAAACATGTGCTGTAAACCATGTTGTAGAGCATACTTTGCTGATGTTGTTATTCTCTGATGTTCATTCATAGATGTTCAAAGATCAGATTTATAAAGATAGTGATACCAAATGAAAATTTAGAAAGACAAAATATTCAACTTATATTAGCACTGCCCGTAAAAGGAGAAGATGTACTGACAGAAACAACTGCATGGTGACCTGAAAACTGTATGTTGAGCAGAAACAAACACCTGCTACAGGAGAGTATGTACTGTATGAGTCCATACAAGAAAAGCTAATCTACAGTGGGGTGATTCAGAACAATTGCTTCGAGAAAAAAGTTTACTCAAAAGGCATGATAGAAGCAACAAAGCCCACATGGAAGAAGCACTCCAGCCTGTGCGATCATGAGGTGCCGAAGGGATCAGGTATCAGGCATCATCAGAACAAAAACTCTTATCACAGTGAATGAGGCGGGGGAGTGCGGAGTGGAGACCCAAAGCTCATTTGCAGGCCAATGGACATCCCCTTACAGAAGGGTCTTGGGAAGGAGACGAGCCAGTCAGTGTGATGTAGCAATGATGAAACATACAACTTTCCTCTAGTTCCTAAATGCTTCCTCCCTCCCCCACTATCATGATCCCAGTTCTACCTTACAAATATGGCTAGACCAGAGGATGTACCCTGGTACAGATAGGAACCAGAAACAAAGGGAACACAGGGTAGATGATCCTTTCAGGACCAGTGGTGTGAGTGGTGATACTGGGAGGGCAGAGGGAGGGTGGGTTGGAAAGGGGGAACTGATTATAAGGATCTATATGTGACCTCCTCCCTGGGGGACAAAGAGTAGGTGAAGGGAGACATCAGACAAGGCAACATATGATAAAATAATAATTTATAAATTATCAAGGGTT
Source organism: Tenrec ecaudatus (assembly GCF_050624435.1). Classification (NCBI taxonomy): domain Eukaryota; kingdom Metazoa; phylum Chordata; class Mammalia; order Afrosoricida; family Tenrecidae; genus Tenrec; species Tenrec ecaudatus. Next base: position 34,093,070 of record NC_134541.1, on the reverse strand, counting down.
CATGAAGGAGAGGGGAGTGGGGAGGGAGGGGAAAATGAGGAGCTGATGCCGGGGGCTTAACTGGAGAGCAAATATTTTGAGAATGATGGGGGCAATGAATGTACAAATGTGCTTTACACAACTGATGTATGTATGGATTGTGATAAGAGTTGTATGAGCCCCTAATAATAATTTTTTTAAAAGAATAAATTTCTTTCTACCCAAACAAAAAATGGCATGATAGTTGACAATGGTAACTAAGTTTGTTATTCTTTTTTTAACAGTTGTTGAAAGTAGACACAGCAAAATGAACACCAATTCAACAATTCCTACATGACAATCCAGTGATGAGAATTATATCAAGTTGTGTATTCATTCTAACCCTCCTTTTCCAAACTGTTCCTTCCACATTAATATAAACTCATTGTCCCTCAATGACCTTTCTAGTGGCTACTGTCAACAAAGGAGTGTGACAAATATTCTGATCTTCACAGGATCTGGGTTGAAGAGAAGGATGTGCTTTTCAGAACTTGGTGGATGATAACCTTAAGATTCATGCATTTCACTGTATGTATAGATTACCCTAGTAAAGATTCTCACACATAAAACAATATCAGATTCTAGTTAATCATATGCAGTCTGAAGTATTTGAGGAGAAATTTACTGATGTATGCCACTTACTCTGAAATACATTTTGAAAATATGAATTGACAGATGAATTGCAGGATGGCGAGATGAACAGATGTGGAATAAAACAAATGGGGTAAAATGTTAAATGCAAAAATCTAGGTGGTGGATCTATAAATCTTGTCACTTTTCTCTATTCCCAAAATTTTGTAACAAAATGAGTGGGGGAAAAAAATCAATTTAAGAAGAACTGGCATTTTTATGACGCTATATTTTATTGAGTCCTGGTGGCACAGTGGTTAAGTGCTGGCTGGGCTGCTAATAAGCACAACGGCAGCAGTGGGATATGAGCAGACGCTCCCTGGGTGAAAGACAGGACTTTTCTACCCCTGTAGAGAGCTGCCGTCTCAGAAACCCAAAGAGCAGTTCTACCCTGACCTAGAGGGTTGCTGTGAGTTAGTATCAACTTGATGGCAATGAGTCGGATTTTGTTTCATTTTAAAATAAACCCAGGACACAGTTGTCTCTTCATTTATTTAAGCTTTTGTTTCTCAAAGTACCTTACACAAATCTTGCGGCATTTATTCCTGTAGCATTTTATACTGTTACCATTATGAATGGATTATTTTAAAGTGTCATTTATTAAAGGGACACTTTTGCTAAACATGAAGAAAGGTGCTGGCCCACCTCATCCACCAACATTATACATTATAAACTACTTTTTTTTTAAAAAAAGTTGCTCATTACAGATACAAACAGAACAGAGGGACCATAAAGCAAAACATAAGTCTCCCTCACCATCTGCCAGTCTCATTTTCCAAAAGTGATTACTAAATGCTTTTTTTATAGCCTGGAGAAATTTTCCGTATTCTACCAGCATATACCCACATTAAAAAAAAATCCAAACTACAAATAGGATTATTACACATATTCTCTGCAGCTTACATCTTTCCTTAATAATAAACCCTCGGCATCTTCCAACAGGAGCCTGGCAGCACAATGATTAGGTGCCTGCCTGCTACTGGGAAGGCCGGCATCCACACCCACGACCTCTTCTGCTGAAGAAAGCTGGGGCGGTAGCCTGCTCCTGTGAAACCCGGAGAGGCAGTTCTGTCTGTCAGAGACAGGGCTCTGTGAGTAGGAATAAAGTGGACGGCAACAGGCTTTAGGCACCTTCCAAATCAATATATTTGGCTACCATTCTTTTAAAAAGTTACCTTTTAAAGGACGTATTGTGCTTTGTCGTGGGAATATGCCATATTTACTTTAACCACTTTTTCCCCTTTTGTTAACTAAGAAATGCATCTGGCTTCCTCCCTATCCTATCCATCAGTCATTCTTCATTAGGCAACAGTGAGTAGCCTGAGTAAAGGTAGAATTATATATGCTAGAAAAGCCAAAATAATTGAAGAAACCCAGGTTTATACATCTTTCATTTTACAAAAAATATACTTGTGAACTGTGAGTGCAAACCAACTATGCAGCGAGGCTTGGGAGATGAGTCATGAGGCTTGGGCGGTTCCTCCTGTATCAGAGACAATGGTACACAAATTGTGTTTTCTCCTACCCACCACACCCAAAGGGCCAGTGCATGGTCCTGATTTCATTACAAAAACATTTTTTTCACTCTGCTTGGAAAAATAAGTATTTTCCATTGCATAGACAGTAGGGTGCTCAGTAAGTATGATTCAACATTCAAGTGACAGAAAAACCAAGATGTCATTAGCAAGACTCACAGGCGTTGGCTAAAAGATAAAGGGAGTTCTGAAAAAGTCTAACTGTGGATGTGTGTGTGCGTGCGTGTCTAAGAGCATTTCCTAACTGTGCTTAATATTCAAATCCAGCATGGTAATGAGTCACTGCTGAGATGTATACTGAGACTCTGAATGTCTCAGTAGGGTGGGACATGGATTGTGGGTGGTGCCCACTGGTTGCTATACCATACACACTTGCCCCCCTGCCTCAAAGCCCACTCTGCACTGATCACTTGGTACACCTCCATCTTTCTCAACCCCATGATTCTAATATCGGGGTTAGTACAATCTACCATGTTGTCTACTTCTGCAGAGGTCTTTCTTGAATTGCTGAAGCGTTAAAAATGCACAAACAACCATATATTTCAGAAGTAAATTATTTGAAATATATCCTGCACCTGAGTTGAAGGAACCATTCATAGAAATACTGAACAGCTGTTAGAGAAAATCTTTTGGTTTTAGGCCAAAGAGCACCCCTCCCTGAGGACTAGAGAACCACGCCACCTTCACCTGAGGGTCTGAAGAGGCAGAGAGAGGCAGAGACAGGGGTGGGGGAGGGGGGCGGAGAGAAAAGGGAATTAGTCCTGAGAAGAAACGACAAATTCTAGCCAAGGAGGAGATACAAGCACAGATGTTTTAAGATCTCCAGGAAGGTGGCTTATAAGAAGGGGTAAACAAAAACCCACTGTCATTCTGACTCACAGTGACCCTATATAAGGTTTCTGAGGCTTTGTGAGTCTTTACAAGGGCAGACAGCCTCATCACACCCCATGGAGTGGCTTGTGGGTTTGAACCACCCAAGTTTGTGGTTAGCAGGCCAATGCTTACCTGAAAGTGCTGCAAAAGCAAAACCAAGCTCACTGCCATCGAGTCAGTTCTGACTCCTAACAACCCTCTAGGCCAGGCTGAGAACTGCTGCTTTAGGGGAAGAGAGAACCTTGTCTTTTTCCCAAGCAGAAGCTGGTGGTCTCAAATTGCTGACCTGGAGGTTAGCAGCCCAACACAAAACCACTATACTGCCAGGGCTCCTGAAAGCAAAGGAGTGGGATTTTTCTCTTTCTTCTCTCCTATAATCTGGAATTTGGCTAAGATTAGAGCCCTAGCAGAGGCTCTGAGTCGCACAGACCCTTAACACGCTCTGATGCTAACCCAAAAGTTGGAGGTTCAGGTCCAGCCAGAGGGACAGCAGAAAGACCTAGCATTCTACTCCCTGCTTCCCCACAAAAATCAGCCCATGAAAATCCTATGGCTCAGAAAAGAAGGGTGACATGCATAACTGGAAGATGTAATAAAGGTCAGTAGATTACACAGGTAGAAACTGTTGAACTGGCACATGTGCTGTGGAAAGTCACAATAATAAAACAAAATAAAAACAAACACTAAAACAAAATAAAAATGAAACCCCATGCAGCACAGTTGGACGGCGACCTGCGGGAGGTCCTCAGGAGTGAATTGAACTTGAAATGACTGAGCAAAGAGCTAGGAGTTGAGCTGCTGTGCCAGCCCCTGCTTAACGTGCTCTCCCTATTAGACGAGGAAGGAATAAACCGATGTTATCTTCGGATGCACACAACCACCCAATCCTGCTCCAGCTAGCAAAGAATAACAAATGATGAACATCCCAATCTGACTTACGACGATGCAGGAGGTGGAATGATGAGGGTGCCCGAGAATGCATTTTGCTCATCTCTGTTGCTTACTTATAAGCACAATGTTGCAGATATTTGCGATGGGAACATGTCACAAGAAATCAGCAGTATGAAGTCCCCACCAGTGGTGGAGAACTTGAACTCAGCTACTCAACACATTGCCCGGAGTTAGACATTGGTTGTGATGACTTCCATTAGAGCTCTTCTATTCAAAGTTAAACACTCAATATTCAATACGTTACTGACAGCATATAACAAGGGCCAGGCACCCATTAGCTCATTATTCCATTCCATAGATAGCATCACAGTTCAATCCCACGGACACTCCAAGAGTTAGGCCTTCTCTCATTTGAGGACACACAGCTGGTAAGTGGTGGGTGTAGAATTCACACCCAGCACTCTCTGGCTTTCCCTCACTGTTTGATACTTCGGAACCTTAAAGACCAATAAAGAAACTGATGTTTTGGGGTTTTTTTCCCCTCAATGCCAATTAAGGTAATAGGTGACTACTTTCAGTGTGTACATTTCTAAATAAAGGAGCAATGATCTTTTTATTCTTACTTCAATGTGCTCAGGATAATCAGAGTAACAGGGATTTTAAAAATTATTATTAAAAGATCATTTTATTGGGGGCTCTTACAAATCTTGCAACAATCCATACAACACTTTTCTTTCAATGACCTTTTTTTAAAATTGTTTTATTAGGGGCTCATATAACTCTTTTCTGTTTTAAAAATCATTTTATTACAAGCTCATACAACTCTTATCACAATCCATACATACATGCCATACATCAATTATATCAAGCATATTTGTATATAAATTACCATAATTCTTTTCTAGACATTTACTTTCTATTGAGCCCTTGGTATCAGCTACTTTTTTTCACCTTCATTACTCCCTGCCCCCTCGTGGGACTCCTTGATAAATTATTGTGATTTTCATATCTTATACTGACCACTGTCTTCCTTTCCCCCATGGTTTCTGTTGTTTGTTCCCCTGGAGGGGGGCGTGTGGTTATGTGTCAATCATTGTAATCAGTTCCTCCTTCCTCCCTTCCTCTCCCCGCCTTCCCCCTACCCTTCTGGTATTGCTATTCCCATTCTTGTTCTTGGATTTCAAGTGTTGTGCGCTCTTATCTCTTATCTGTACCTTTTGCAGTCTAGTCCACAATGAAAGGCAGGACTGGGGTCATGATAGTGGGGGGTTGGGGGGGTGAGGAAGCCTCAAGGAACCAGAGGAATACTGTATGTTTCATACTGTGGTTGACTCAGACCTTCCCTGTGACTTCTCTGTGAGGGGATGTCCCATTGTCTACAGATGGGCTTTGCGTCTCTGCTCTGAGCCTCCTCATTCTCAACAATATGGATTTTGTTTGTTTGTTAGGGTTCTTCTGGCAGGAGGAAGGTAAAAGGAAACAGTAATGATCTAGGAAACAAAGCTATGGATAGAGGTATAAGCACTGGCATGTACATATGTAAATATATTCATAAAAATAAAGATATTGGCCTATGTATATATATTTATATGGCAATATACTGAGAGAGTGGACAGACTTTGGGCCTCTGCTAATATCCTCCCTTGATGCAAGAGCACTTTGTTCCAACAAGAGCACTTGGTTCCAACAAAGTGGTATTCTGCGATGCTCACTCTCCTGGCACAATCACTGAAGACCAATGGGTGCAAAAGCAAATGTGGTAGAGAAAGCCAATGGTGCCCGGCTATCAAAAGCATCTGGGTTCTTCAAGGCTTGCAGTTAAACAAGCAGAAATCTAGCAGAGAAGCAACAAGCCCACATGGAAGCACAGCAGCCATGAGATCATGAGGTGGTATTGGGACTGGATAACGGGTTTTGAGACATCCATGTTTGTGACGGTTCAGCTCTTTCATAGTGGTGATGTTTTACAAAGCTCAGGTTTGCTCAAAGGGAATTAATTCACCTCTCAGTCTTACTGAGGATGTCGGGGGATGGGGACAATGAAGTGGCAGCTGGAAGAGGCCAGCTCAGGCCCAGTCCTTCTCCTAGAAATGTTCCACTTCTCAGATTTGAGGAAAAGGCATCTAGAAGACAGGTGTATCCCTTCAGCAAATAGTTCACACAACCAACAGCGTATTAAGAACAGAAACCATTTTGATAACTAAAATCTTCAGTTACCTGTTATGTATGTGTGAGGCAATTGTACTAAGCAATTTATATACTTTAACCCTTCACAACCGCCTTGAGAGTTAACTGTCGTTTTCTCTTCTACAGATGGCGAATAAGAGACTCCCAGGATTCACCCTCAGGGAGTTTAGAACTCCAAAGACCATGTTCTACTATATGTTTCACCAGATACTGGGACTACACCACACAGAACAGTAGACAGGGGTGTGGTCATGAAGTTCACTAACCTGTAGTAAGGTACAAATAGGTTATTTACTTAAATCCTGAATTATCACCTCCCATAAAAATGTCAGTAAATCAACACTAGCATGAAGTGGGAAACTGTACACTAGAGACAAACATTTCAGGAAGGTGATGCTTCAGCTTAACTCGGAAGAAAGAAACATGGACCAACGGAAAGGTCAGACACAGTCTTTTAAGCAGAAAGGACAGAAACACCAGGACTTAGAAACTTTAAAAAGGTGCCTAGATCCAGAAATGGCATCAAGCAAGATCACATTTGTTTGATGAGTATAAAGAAAGAGGACATGAAAGACTGGGATCTGTGAGGGCATTTGGAAGAAAGCAGGGAATGAGTCTGGAAGAGATGGTGATCAGCTCCCAAAGAAACCTGTAGACCATATTAAAGAGCTCTGACTTTCTACTTAATGCACGGGGTGGTTGCCCAGATCAATCTGGACTTTATGAGCCATGACTGATGGTGGGGTAGAGGATGACGTGGTGGAGTCACCACCAGAACTGCTGACTGAAGTCTTCAGAAGTACTCTGAGAAGCAATCAGGAGGGCCTCGGCGGAGGGCAGGTATGAAGAACATCTAGGGAAGACTCATGAGAAAATTTGCACAGGTACACTGCCGACTTCACAATGAGATGTTGGAAGACCCAGCTATCTGATCTAGGTGAAAGTAACAGCAACAGAAAGATGGTCAGCTTTGGGGCATCGAGTGGGGACATGGATGCATTCAGTTAAGAACATGGGCGGGTGGGTGGCACTACAGTGCATATTACATGTTGTGCCTATATGGTGGGGGGGGGCAAAGTGAGGGGAGAATGTCAGACAGCAATGACAAAGCAGCTGCCATGGGAGTCGGGCAGTAAGCCAAAGAAGAAAAGAAGACAGCTGTAACAGTGACAAAAGCTAGCAGCACTGAGTGAGCGAGGCGGGCGACATCTGACAAGCACAGGAGGCAGGAGTAGGTGGGTGCTGATTAGTAATAACTGATACATTCCACCAGGGGAGGGTGAAGCAGGAACACCATGGTGAATAGCTGCCAGCCAGAGAAATCTGCTAAGGGGCCTGTGAAGAAGCCCTGCTCTGGTGGCCATCACGCCTATTCTGACTCACTGCAGCCCTGCAGGTCCAAGTAGAACTCACTGCCCCATAGGCGGAAATGATGACGCCCAGTGCAGGTGGTGGATTAACCAATGGCCTTTGGTCTAGCAGCCAAGTGCTTAATCATTGTGTCAGTGGGACTCCTTGAAGAAGTTTTAGAACATGAGAAGTCAACTCAAAGTAGAGGTTGTCTTTCTATAAAAGCAAAACGACAGATCCAAAATAAAGCGAATTCCACAAAATTTGTGGGACTCTGAGGCCCTAAAATATTACTTGCTTCCATGAATGAAGTTATGTAGGAATTGAAACAAAACTACTAAAGCAAGGAAACAATTTTAGATTCTACTGCCCGTCAGTTACACCTATGGCAAGATTCAGTTTGAAGTTTGGAGAGAAATGAGCCCATAAGGAGGGTGAGGGTGGTGGTGGTGGTGGTGTGTGTGCATGCACGTGGGTGGGGGGTGTCACTAAGATTACTTCAACAAAGAAACATACAAAATCGGATTGGTATGAATTTATATTTACAGATAATTAGGACAACACATGGATAAGTATTTGTTCTGTTTATAACACACCTTGGGACATACAACTGGATATTTGAAATAGAAGAATTTTACACATTATTTCCATCAAATAAAAAATGAAAACCACCCAGGAATAATGTTGGAAGAGAATAAAATGGGAGGAACCACTCGACCAAATGTTAAGACCTACTGCTTCCCTATTATAATTAAGACAGGGTGATGTTGGCAGACAGAGAGACAGAAACAAGCCCACACACACAAAAACACCCCAACAGTTTCTGACAAAAGTGCAAAAGCGACTCAGTGAAGACAGGACATTCAGCCTTTTCAACAAATGGTGCAGTCAGTCAGCAGTTCCAAACCACCAGCTGGTCCGCAGGAGAAAGATGAGGCTTTCCAATCTTGTGAAGAGTTAGTCTAGAAACCCCTAGGGGAAGATCCACTCTGTCCCACAGGGTGGCTATGAGTTGGTATCGGCTCGATTGCAGTGACTTTTGTTGTTATAACCAAAAAAAAAAAAAAAAGGGAGTGAACTCTGATTGAATAATAACTTTTATACAAACATAAACTTAAAAGTGAACCACAGAACTTTACATGAAAAACATAAAACTATAAAATTTTTAGCGAAAAAAATACAGAAAAAAATTTTAGGATCTAAAACTAGGAAGAAGATTCTTAGATTAGACAGAAAAAGTATTGTCTATATCAATAGAGAGTAGCAACACCAGGAGGGTAAAGGGGAAGGTGGGAGTAGAAAGGGGGAACCGATCACAGTGATCTACATAGAACCCCCTCCCAGGGGGACGGACAACAGAGAAGTGGGTGAAGAGAGTCAACAGTCGGTATAAGACATGAAAAAAATTTTAATAAACTATCAAGGGTTCATGAGGGAGGGAAGGGTGTGGGAAGGGAGAAAAAGAACTGATACCAAGGGTTTAAGTAGAAATAAAATGCTTTGAAAATGAGGATGGAAATTTATGTACAAATGTGCTTGGCACAATGGATAGATGTATGGATTGTAATAAGAGCTGTTAAAAGCCCCAATAAAATTATTAAAAAGTATTGTCTATAAAAGGAAAGGAAAGAAAAAAAAGGAAAGGAAAACCCCCAATAAATTGCCTTATCACAATTGAAAACATTGCCCAGAGCGAATTTTAGGCCTTACTTCATGGTTATGCATTGGGCTGCTAACCACAGGTCAGCAGTTCGAAACCACCAGTTGCCCCAGGGGAGAAAGACAGGATTTTCTATTCTCGCAAAGAGTTCCAAAACTCACAGGAGCATTTTCACCTTGTCCGACGAGGAGTTGGCATCAACCTGGTGACAGTGTTTGTTTGTTTGTTTGATTGTTTTTAACCAAAATCATCCCACGAAGTCATTTTTAAACAAAATAGCAGTTTGACTCAATAGTAAAGATTGCTCACCATGAGAAGTGTGATCTTTTATCTCTATGATCAAACTGATCTTTTATCTCTGCGATCAAACTGAGAACCACCCAACACCAAACCTACTGCCACCAGGTCATTTCTGACACATAGTAACCCTTCCGGGGCCGAGTAGAATTGCTTCTTAAGGACCCAGACTGGGAAAAAAAAATTGTCAATGAAACATAGGACAACAAGGGGCTAGTTCTAAAATCAAACTGCAACACTTCAACAAGAAAAAGATGAATAACTCAATTAAAAAATCAGCAGAGGAACTTTGGCACACGTATACAACAGAATACTACAGTGTTAAAGACTAATGATGAATCTGCAAAACAGCTCATGACATGGATAGAATCAGTCAATCAGAATGAAATTAGTCAATCAGAAAAGGAAAAATACTGTATGAGACCTCTGTTATATCAATCAATCAAGAAACATTTTCCACACTAAAAGATAAAGAGACTGACCGGGTGGGAGGAGAAGAGAGGGAAAATGAAGTAATAGTCAAGAGGGGAGACAGGAGGCTGCCTTGGAAAGGTGAAATGAACACCCCAAAAAAAGGTATAAATATGGCAGGCCATTGGGAGGGTTGATACACTGTTGAATTAAAAAATGATGATCTGGTCTCTGTAAACCCTCAACTAAGCCATAAGAAAGCTAAAAAAAAAGTTTACAATAAAATGGGAACTCTAGTAAACTGAGAGTGAAACTATAAAATGGTACAACCACATTGCTTGGCAGCTTTTAAATAGGTAAACACACCTATCATACAATCTAACCATTCTATTTTTTAGTATTCACTCAAGAGTATAAGAAAGCACAACCATATTAATAAACTTGGGCATGAATGTCCACAATTATTTTATTGGTAATAGCTCCAAATAGAAAACAATCCAACAATCTGCCAATTGATGAACAGATCAACACATTTTATACAGTGATGTAATGGAGTACTAATAGCACTACAAAGGAATGAACTATTTGTATGCACAACATAGATGAATCTCAGAATAATGGCTAGATGAAAAAAAAAGGACATATTACCTGAATTTATTTATGAAACTGAGAGACAGCAGATCAGAGGTTGCTTGGGCAAGAGAAAGGGACTACAAATGGGTACAAGAAAGCATTAGGGAGCCAAGGGCAAGGTCACGTTCTCTTTAACTGTGGGGTTACAGTCAGAAAGTAATAAAATTCACACTTTAAATACCTAGTTTATTTTATGTCGATGATAGAGCTGTATTACAATTACAAGACCAATCATTGGAATAGAGATACAACAAAAAGAGAAACAAAGCTAAAGGATTCTTCTTTGATAACTTAACAAAACAGATTTTTAAATAGGTATAATTTAGCATTCGGAATGAAAAGAAGAAGTAACTACCACCACTCCAACCACCAATCAACCACCCTACTGTTATTATGGAGCTGTGGCTTGTGAGTTTGAACCGCTGATCCTGCAGTTAGCAGTCCAATGCTTAACTCACTTTCACCCGGGACTCCTTACCTACAAATATAGCTGATACAAAACTCAGAATAGTATGCGCTACAAACAAATCATTTAATTTTTTTCAGTAGAGAAATAAATGGAAAAATCTATAGAAAATGCAACTTGAATAACTTGGGAGGAAGTGAAAAGCTTTACAAATATCTTTAAAAGTTGAATCAGCAGGAGGGTGGAGGGAGAGAGGGGACAGATTACAAGATCTACATACGACCTCCTCCCTGGGGAAGGACAGCAGAGAAGTGGGTGAAGGGAGACGTCGGATGGTGCTAAGAAACGACAAAATAATGATTTATATACCATAGTGAATGAAGGGGGAAGTGCAGAGTGGAGACCCAAGGCCCATTTGTCGGCCACTGGAGATCCCTCACAGAGGGGTTTAGGAGAGGAGATGGGTCAGTCAGGGTGCGATGTAGTACCGATGAAGAACACAGCTTTCCCCCAGATCCTGGATGCTTCCTCCCCCAACTACCATGATCTGAATTCTACCTTGCAGGGCTGGATAGGGCAGAGGTTGTACACTGGTGCATATGGGAGCTGGAGGCACAGGGAATCCAGGGAGGATGATACCTTCAGGACCAAGGGTGTGAGGGGCGATGCTGGGAGAGTGGAGGGTGAGTGGGTTGGAAAGGGGGAACCGATTACAAGGATCCACATGTGACCTCCTCCCTGGGAGATGGACGGCAGAGAAGGGGGGGAAGGGAGACGTCGGATGGTGCTAAGAAACGACAAAATAATGATTTATATACCATAGTGAATGAAGGGGGAAGTGCAGAGTGGAGACCCAAGGCCCATTTGTCGGCCACTGGAGATCCCTCACAGAGGGGTTTAGGAGAGGAGATGGGTCAGTCAGGGTGCGATGTAGTACCGATGAAGAACACAGCTTTCCCCCAGATCCTGGATGCTTCCTCCCCCAACTACCATGATCTGAATTCTACCTTGCAGGGTTGGATAGGGCAGAGGTTGTACACTGGTGCATATGGGAGCTGGAGGCACAGGGAATCCAGGGAGGATGATACCTTCAGGACCAAGGGTGTGAGGGGCGATGCTGGGAGAGTGGAGGGTGAGTGGGTTGGAAAGGGGGAACCGATTACAAGGATCCACATGTGACCTCCTCCCTGGGAGATGGACGGCAGAGAAGGGGGGGAAGGGAGACTCCGGATAGGGCAAGATATGACAAAATAACAATCTATAAATTATCAAGGGCTCATGAGGGAGGGGGGAGCGGAGAGGGAGGGGGAAAAAAAAGAGGACCTGATGCAAAGGGCGTAAGTGGAGAGCAAATGCTTTGAAAATGATTAGGGCAAAGAATGTACGAATGTGCTTTATACAATTGATGTATGTATATGTATGGATTGTGATAAGAGTTGTATGAGCCCCTAATAAAATGTAAAAAAAGATATGACAAAATAATAATAATTTATAAATTATCAAGGGTTCATGGGGGAGGGTAACCGGGGAGTGAGGGGAAAAATGAGAAAGCAATGTTCTGAGAATGATAAGGGAAACAAATGTACACAAGTGCTTGACACAATGGACGGGTGGATGGATGGTTGTAAGTGTTGTAGGAGATCCCAATAAAATGATTTTTTTTAAAGTTGAATCAGAAGTTTTTTAAGACTCAATAACCTCCCATCTAATTTCCTCACACTGCTCCAGGTAAGAGCCTGCAACACAGGGAACTCAGGAGAGATAGGCCCCTCAGGACCAATAATGAGAACAGAGATACCAGGAGAGGAAGGCGAAGGTAGGGGGGAAGGGGGAAATCGATCACAATGATCAACATCTAACATCCCCACAGCCCCACAGGCACAACGAATAACAGAAAATGGGTGAAGGGAGATAGCGGAAGATATAAGGTATGAAAATAATAATAATTTAAAATTTATCAAGGGTTCATGAGGAAGGGAGGATGTGGGGAGGGAGGGAGGGAAGGGAAAATGAGGAGCTGATATCAAGGGCTCAAGTAGAAAACGCTTTGAAAATGATGATGACAACAAATGTACAATGTTTGAGCCCGCTGGTGCAGCTATGTCCTCAATCTATCTCAAGTCTTCCTGGGTTTGTTGTTTGGTTTTGAGACTGGAATTCAAAATTTATCTTAGGAAGAGAAGACTGGAACAAAAACAACTAATATTCTCAGAGTAGCTAAAACTGCAACAATGTGACTAACCATAAAAACGGGGTTACTGGTAATCAAAAGAAAGGAAGTCGTTGACTTGAAGGCAGCTGATTTAATCTCAATAAAGTTACTCCTTATGGTTGCCGCTCATAACCTTTGTTAATGAGCAGTCTCTGGCTCACAGGGCTTCTTGAGATTCTCCACCCAATTTGCAAAATACCTTTGGTTAGTATAAAACTTTTTCCTGTGAAAAAGGTAAAGCCCTGGTAGATGGTGAAATAAGAGCAAACCTGAGAAACATGCACCAGACTGATGCCAGACACAAAGGTAAGCATGGTACAGGGTTACAAGTGATAGGGGAATGGAAAATTCATTTCGGGGACTGACAAAGGCCATTTATCTAAAAGCATTTCCTGGTATTTCAAAAATATTTCTCCAAAGCTTCAAATGGTTCTTCTTGAGGGGCTGGTCCTTCCTGATGACATTTCCTAAGTACCTGGGCCAGAGTCCTGCCATGCTAGCTCCCGAGGAGCAACCTCGCTGTACTTCCTGTGCTTCCTCTTCCGGCGGTCCTCAGGACTTTCAATATTCACATGTGCCCATTCTTTTTCTGTCTTCCTTATTCACTGTCCAGTTTTCACACGCACACAGGTAACTGGGAATGCCATGGCTTGGGGTGGACACATCTTAGTCTTTACAGTGGCATCTTTGCCTTGTAACCCTTTAAAGAGCTCTTGTATAACAGATTTGCCTAATGCAAAACCATTTTGTAATTTTCTCCTGCTTCCATGAGTGGTGACTGTGTATCCAGGAAAAAGGAAAACCCTGACAATTTCAATCTTTTCTCTGCTTATTATGATGGAACAGCATAAGGAGCCCTGGTAGTGCTGGCAGGTAAGGGTTGAACTGTTAACCGTATAGTCAGTGGTTCAAATCCACCAGCCACTCCATGGGAGGAAAACAAGGCTTTCTGCTCCCATAAAGATTTACAAAGCTACCTATCCGGGGTAGCTAGGGGTCTGAATCAATTCCATCGCAGTGTTTTCTTGGTTCTTTAATGGGGGCAGAATGGATTGGAACTATTTTGTCAGCAAGCAGCAGCAAACAAGAGAAGCAAAAGAAGGTAAAATTATAAAGATATTGAAAAGATGGGAGAGTAGGATACAAATAGATACAAGTTTCAGGTATTTACCTGACCTGCAGATATATCCATGACTGTTGTGGAGCATACAGGGGCAAAGTTATACAAACTTCTTAAACATAACCAAACACCTTGCAGGAATGAGTCTCTGGGCTCGGGGCCTCAGGACCACAGTGTGTGGGGGCACTAAGGTTAACTGGCTTAACATAGTTAACAAGGTTCTCTATCGTAGCTTGGTAAGCAGGGGCTAGGGACTTAAAGCTGGTGAGCAGCCATCTGAGGTAGAACCATTAGTCTCTCCCTGTCCAGAGGAAGATCGAAAGACACATGGAAATCTGTAAGTCCAATTGACTACTGGGCCGCGTAAGCATCAGTCTCCAGAATGAGAAGAACCAGTTTGCGCTTCGCTCTCCCCGCCGACTGCTCTGAAAGGAACCCCATTAGAACCTCCTAGGTAAAGTAGGAGAAAATGTAGAACAGAGCTCAAAATCAAAAGAGAGAGACTAGACTTACTAGCCTGAGAGAAATGGTTGGAATCCCCCAAACTACGGTCCCCAGTCACTCTTCTGGTCTGAGAGTGAACTCATCTCAGGAGCTCAAATTTCAGTCCAACAAATTGCAGGTCTATGAAGGGAACAATAACCCTACTGGGGTGTGTGTGCACACCTCAGCATAATCAGCCATTTAAGGTCAAAAGAGCAGCATTTACCCAAGGACAGAGTTATGAAGGGTTAGAAAAGGAGAAATAGAAATGGAAAACTGGGAGGGGGTGGGACCCATGACGGCACACTGAAGGGACTGAAATGAGACGAAATGCACATGAATGGTTGAGTGTAAAACTAATGATCTGCTCGCAAAACCTTTACCTCATCACAGGAAATTGTTTTAAGAATGGAAAAGAACTACTATTTACAGATGACTGAATCATTTACATAGAATCCATAACAATCTACCCCAAAATCTTAGAAATAACATGACTTTTATCAAGGTGGCTAAATATAGGACTTTAATAATTTAGCAAGAATAGGCACTGATTTACACACAAAGAAGGGTTTGTGCGGTGTAGAGAGAATCGTGTATAGAGGATGATCTGAAGGAATTAGATAGGAAGGTGTGTAAGACAAAGGGAAGCACCAGGGGAGAGAGTGGCTCTAGATGGACATCCGCAGGACTTCTGAGAAGTACATGGCTCAGAGAGGAGGCGACAGGAGGACAGGGCTTAAGAAGAACTAAGACCAGCACTGTGACTGCAGAAATGGCAGCAGGCCATAGAATGGCAGCCCTGAGATTCTTTTCTGGAAAAATAAAGCTCTGTCAGCTGTTCTCGACCCCTTCGGTGGTGGAATGACCCTTTCACAGGGGTCGCCTAAGACGATCGGAAAACACATATTTCCGATGGTCTTAGGAACCGAGACACCGCTCCTCTATCCATCTCCAGGCGGATCCCACATGCAGATACGCCCACATACAGGTACCACGCGTGAAGACTGTTACCTATGTTATAGCACGCTTCAAGACAAAATTTCATATTATATATAATGAGAAATAAATATTTCACAATATAGAATTACAGTTTTGTGATTAATCATGCTTTCATTATGTTCGATTTGTAGCAATGAAAATATCTGCATATCTGATATTTACACGAAGATTCATAACAATAGCAAAATTACAGTTATGAAATAGCAATGAAAATAATTTCATGGTTGCGGATCACCACAACATGAGGAACTACATTAAAGAGTCATGGCATTAGGAAGGTTGAGAACCACTGCTCTATGCAGTCATGGTTTGGAGAGCATACAAGATTAAGGTTTTGTTAGATGGATGTGAAGGAAGCCTGGTGGCCTAGTAGGTAATGTGTTGGGCTGCTAGCCACAAGGTCAGGAGTTTGAACCCTCTAGTTGATCCTCAGGAGAAGGGTGGTTTTCCACTTTCATAAAGATATAAAATCGCCATGAGTCAGAATTTTCTCAGTAGCAGTGCGTTTGATTTGGTTTTGGGTTGGGTGGGTATAACAGACTGTAGGCAGTGTTAGGTGAATACAGGCCTGAGAATGGCTGAATTGCTGACCCACAGAGTCTAGCCTGGACAGGAACGGAAGGTAAATATTAGAGATGATTAGAGAAAATGAAGGATTTCTAGAAACTCAGCGGATGTTAGAGAATAATGGAGTTGGTAAACTGGGAGTCTTTGAGAGATGAATTTCACTGGAATTATCCAGAATCTACTGGTAGGTGGTTAAAAAGAATTCCATAGAGCTAACTCAATAGCTAGAGTTTCCTTGTGATATACGGATCTCACACTAGTGAAATGCAATCTTTACTCCCCATGATTATGACACAAGTAGCTTCCGACAAAGGTCCGCGCTCACTTGCCTCTTCTATTCTTGGGGGGAAATCTTGAAACAACATTTCAGTACCGATTATCTTCTTTCAATTATAATGCAAGATTTAGAAGGCTAGATAAAATGGATTATTAGTATCTAGGTTATTTGAAGCATAGCTAACAGACTAGACAAGTAATTTATAGGTAAATTTCAGATATAGAGAACTTTAATAACAATACTTCTTATAATTTGGAAAAAACAGGCTGCCCACCCACTGCCAATGAGTTGACTCCAAAGAGGCTCCAGAAGTCACTCTTTTAGATGCTACAGGCATTAACGTCTGGAGTGATCACACCAATCAATCCTGAAATCTCACACCACCTGGAAGGCAAACTGTTCATATATTCAGTGTCTGCATGGTTGCTGCTGACCTAAGCATAGTGCAGTTTGTACCCTACGAAAGAGGCCCTGAGACAGGCATGGGGTAGAGGGGTGGGCTAATTCTTTCACAATGCCTGTGCAGAGTCTGGCAGTGATGAAAGGCTAGAAAAATCATGAAAGGCCCTTTTATAACCAGTGTGAATGTAGAGCACAGAGGCACAGTCAGATGACCTACTTAGGGCTCTGCTTTTACTGATGAGAATTCATTCACATTCCAGATAAGTCTCTTTCTAGAAAAAGAAAACTTTACATAATGGTTGAGAAAATTAAGATACACGGAGCATAACTCTTCAAGTTCCAATCTCTCTTTCTTCAGTCGCAGCTCAAATCATAGAATCTGTGGCCGGAGACAGAATATAACTTCCTAAAGGCTCTGGGAGGTATGCTCATTGTAACAGAGTATTCTCTGATTGTTGTTGGGCTCTGAGGAAATTTAATTTCGGTAATTCATCCATCAGATCAGAAATTTGAGCTAACAATAGATGGTTGGTAGCCTTCACAGAGCAATTGCTCCTGCCTAGGAGCTTCTCCTGTATCGTTCTCATCAGCCTGGTCTCAAAAACTGCTAGTTAGTCCTAGTAGGACCACTGTCTCAGTCCCCCACTCCAGATATTCCACTCGACATTTCACTATTAGAGCAGCTTCTAGACTAACTGCATATTTGTTCACCTATCAATTATAATCAGGACTCCGTGTTCCATGTCCACTATGCTCACATGACCTACCCAGCGCCTACCAGAGTGCCCCACGTATGAAAGATGCTCCATGAGTGGACCATGAGGCAGAATGTAACACAGAGCCACCTGCCTCTTGGAATTGAGGAATACTTCCTATCTCAACAATGGACTGTATGGAATTCAGGGAAGCTAAATCACTCGAAGATCTTTTGTATAGAACTCCGTGTTACTCTGGATTGACTAGAGAAAGAAATCCAGACACTCATATGTGTGTAAGAGAGTGCTTTATACCAAAGAGCAACTGTACATTAGAAAACACCCCAGCCCAGATCAAGTCCTTAAGTCCAATATTAATCCAAATAGCCAATATTAGTCCATAAATTCCTCTTCAGACTGATGCCGAAGGCAAGAAGATCACAGGCCGGGGGGTGAAAAGTTTTGTGGATCCAATGGCAGTAGAAGCATCTCCAGGGCTCTGGCTGCCATCAGTGGGGTTCCATTTGGCTTGCCAAAAAGAAGATGAAGACAGAGAGAGAGAATGTGTCCCACCTCCAGGGAGGAAGAGAAGTTCCCAGAATCCTCATGAGAAAGTCATGCCCACAGAAGGCATCATCAGGCCGTTTGATAGGCTAAATTCCACCCCTTCATTGTTAATATCAAGTTGACATGAGATTATGTAACTTCCACAAACTCCATTTCTCCTTTTTCTAGTATTATTTTCTTTTCTTTTTCATTTTAATTCTGACCTGAACTTTAAAACCATCTACTGGGCTTTGGATTCATCAAAGAATAAATTTATACACCTCTTAAACTGATCTATCTGAAATAGGAAACATAGGGTAAAAAATTCAAAATAGATCTGTAAAGAATCTATATACTGACAAATACATATTTCCTTTTCTCTTTCCACATATATGACAGTATGAGTGGGCTTCAAAAAGTTTGTGGAAATATTCCATTATCTTGTAATTCCATTTTCCCATAAACTTTCAAAGCCTTCTCTTATATCATACACATGATGAGAAACCTTGCTTTTTTGGCCATTTAATGTGTCTTAATTACTAGTATATAAAAAATGGCTTCATTCTCTAAAATCTATATTCCATGCTATGAAACACAACTTCTATCTGTCCTCTACTGACATTTAAATACATTCTCACCCTTTGTTTATACAACGTTGCAATAGGAAACATCATACACACAGGTCATCTCATATCTACATAAATCTATTTGTAGAATAAGCTCATTATAGTAGACTAGAGCAGTGGTTCTCAATCTGTATGTAGATCACGACCCCTTTGGGGGTCGAACAACCCTTTCACCGAGGTTGCCCGATTCATAACAGTAGCAAAATGACAGGTATGAAGTAGCAACGAAAATAATGTTATGGTTGAGAGGTCACCACAACATGAGGACCTATATTAGAGGGTCACAGCAATAGGAAGGTTGAGAACCACTGCACTAGAGGGTATGTACATTTGCTAATTAAAAAAAAACAAAACACTGTCTAAAGAGGATATACCAATGTACTGTCCATCAGCTTATGGGAGTGTCAATGTCCTTGGCCAAGGCTGTATGCTAAAGGTAATCTTTATCAACTGTGAAAACGGCCTCTCAACAGTGACTTTAATTTTTTCTCAAAGATCTTGTACATTTCTCGAAAAGCTTCTTTCTAAGTATTTCCCCTTTTGTTTCTTCTGTTCTCTCATTGAATTAGTTGTGCATACAACAATCACAGTTTTGAATATCTACTTTTTTTTAATCTTTCTTCTTTCATTTGCAGTCTTTTAAAAAATACTCTTTTATAGAGTATTTTTGTGGCCAGTCTTAACCAAAACTAGGTGCTGTGTTTTTCAACTTTTGTATCTTATTTTTACATTTTTAATGCTATTACATTTTAACTTAGTTTTAAACACTCTTATAATGTCCTAACTATATTAATATAGATTAAACATTTAACCTCCCCGCTCTCATCCTTCTTAAATGTGTTCTCTAACCTCATGCAGAAAGCTCAGATTGCCGTGTTCAGCAAAAGCGCATACTATATAGATGGAAACTGGCCATTCTCTCTGCCACCCTTGCTCCTGGCCATTCTCTCTGCCACAATGAATCCCTCACACCAAAAGAAGGAAACTCTTCAAAGAACCTTATGCCTCGGTAACTTAGGAGTGCATTCCCACAAGGGCCAATTACTTATCGAACCTGGGCCATAATTACGGATCTGCTATGACCTAGTGTCTGTATAAAGAACTGCATTTAACAGTATCAACAACAGAAACGTAAGGAAAATGTCTTGATTTATTTTGTGAACCTAGAATTATTTTGCTTAATAAGTAATTACTTTATTTAATAAATACTTACTCAGTATATACTATATTTGCTGGGCAAACAGTGATGAGAAATTAAGAGCCTTAAGTTTATGGAGTTGATAGTCTAGTAGAGATCCTAGACTAACTCTGAGAAACGGTTTCTAAGAATGTTGAATTATGTAATTTAAACAGTGAGGACACAAGAGAAGTAGGACCTGAAGACACTGGCAGATTAAGAAAACTATGAAAAACTACTAAAACCACAAGTAACCTTTGAAAAGAAAACTTTCCGCTAAGGACATCGCTGGTTGACAAAGACGCTGAGCCTCGAGCTCTGGGCGGAACTCCTAACAGCCCCACTGCAGCTGCTATAACACCATGGTGTCTTATTTGAGCGGGGAGTCCCAGAACTATACCCTAATAGCAATAAAGTCAGCCTGCCTTTGCCTGTGTGAGGTCTCTAAAAACAACAACAAAACTCACTACCATCAAGTCGATTCTGTCTCATGGCAAACCTACACAAAAGGGCAGAGCTTTGGCGGTATTGAGATGTTGCCCATTTAATTTCTTATTCATAACAAGTGCTTTTTCTTTCTTTCCTTTGTTAGATTTGTCAGTGGTTTATCAATTTTCTAAATCCTCTTGATGAACCAACTTCTTGTCTTGCTGATTTTTCTAATTTTTTTTCCTGAGTCACTTATTTCGGCTCTAGTGTTCATGAGTTCTCTTCTTCTGGTGGTTGGGGGCTTGTTTTGCTGGTTATATTCTAACTGTAGGTACTGTATTGATTGTGGGTCATTCTTTTTTGATGAAAGCACTTGTTGCTGTAAATTGCCCTCTGAGATCCATTTTTGCTGTATCCTAAAATTTGGGGCATGCTATATTTTTCTTTTTTTTAAATACTTTATTGGGGGCTCTTACATCTTTTATCACAATCCATACATTGCTCCAATGTGTCAGGCATATTTTCAGTTATGCCGCCATCATCATTTCAAAGCATTCTCTTCCCACTTGAGCCCCTGATATCAGCTCCCCATTTCTTCCCCCTCCCTCCCTCACTCTCCCTCTCTCACGAACTCTTGATGAGTTATAGATTATTTTTCCCACATCTTACATCATCCTTCGTCACCCCTCACCCACGTTTCCGTCATTCGTCCCACTGGGAGGGGTTCTATTGACCCTTGTGACCAGTCCCCGGTAGCTCTGCTCTCCTTGGGCATGTTACATCTTCATTCTCATTTGTTTCGAAGAGCCAAAATGGCACTCTTCTTAAGTTACCCGGTGGTTTTAAGTAAAGTGTTGTTCAATTTCCACATAATTTATTCATTTTTGTTTTATCTTCCTATTACTGATTTTGAGAAGAGATCAAGGAGTGATTACTTGTATTATTTACTTTTGTATCTTTGTGGATTTCCTTTCCAGCTAATCGCAAAAATGTGTATTAAAATCTATTATAGGCTTGACATAATGGATGGGTGTATTTGTGATAGGAGTTGCACGAGCCCCCAATAAAATGACTTAAATAAATAAATAAACATTCAAAAACAACAACCAAAAAAAAAAAAAAAAAGAGCAGAGCTGACCCTCTGGGTTTGGGAGACTGCAACTCTATGGGAGTAGAAAACGTCATCTCTCTCCAGCAGAGCTGCTAGTGGTTTCAAATTACTGACCTTGCAGTTAGCAGCCTAATATGTAACCACTATGTCACTGAGGCTCCTTGTAGGGCCTAGAGTCCCACATAAAATAGGATTAATATCCCAGACTCTAAGTCCCAGACCTTGAGGCATCTGCCAGAAACAAATGTGAATCCTCTTGTGTTAGTCTGGGTTGACTAGAGAAACAAATCCAGTGTGTGTAGGAGCTTTCTATCAAAGAGTAATTGCCTATTAAGAAAGCATCCCAGCCCAGTCCAGATCAAGTCGGTAAGACCAATGTTAGCCCATGTCTGACACCAGTCTATAAATTCCTCTTCAAACTCAATCAACATATGCAATGATGCCGAATGGAGGACGATCACGGGCCCATCAGTGGGCGGAAAGTCTTGTGGATCCAGTGAAGGTGGAAGCATCTCAGCATTGGCGTGGGTCTCTATGTGGCTCCTCCAGCTCCAGGGCTCTGGCTCCACCAATGTAGCTTCATATGGACTGTCAACAGGAACGTCTCATAGCAAGAGTATGTGTCCCGCCTCCAGGGAAGAAGACAGGAGTTCCTAGAACCCTCAGGAGAAGGCCATGCCCACAAAGATGCCTCATTGGCTATGATCTGATTGACAGGCTAGACTCCACCCCCACACTTCAAGTTGACACAAGATTATGTAACTGCCACACCTCTCTAGAAAAAGCTATCACCCTACCTTTCACATTATTTCTACAATTTTAAAAGTACAATGTTTGGTCTATGTACAAGACAACATGAGGATCAATGAAAAATAGACAAGAACCATTCTAAGGCATTAAAAATCAGTACCATAAGAAAATTTGATCACAGAGTTAAGAAAAAAACCAAAATCCCTAAGTTAGAGGAAAAGAATTAATGTTAAAGAGGAGTAACAACTCAGAAAAGGAGGGTGAGACTGGCCACCCAACATAACCAACATCGGAGAGTGGCACATGTTAAAATTGCACATATTGAAATGGTATGTTTTTGCTATGTACATACATGTTTTCAGCAAGAGGTGAGGGAGAAGGGGGGGGACATAACAAGGATCTACATATAACCTCCTCCCTAGGAGATGACCAGCGGAGAAGTGGGTAAAGGGGGACATTGGACGGTGTAAGATAAGACAAAGTAATAATAATGTATAAATTATCAAGGGTTCATGGGGGAGTGGGGTGTGGGGAGGGAGGGGAAAAATGAGGCGTGGATACCAGGGACTCAAGTAGAAAGCAAATGTTTTGAGAATGATGAGGGAAACAAATGTACAGGAGTGCTTAACACAATGGATGAAAGTGGAGAAAGAGTTGTATGAGCCCCAAATAAAATGATTTAATAATAAAAAATAATAATAATTCACTAAGAGGTAAAAAAGAAGGCCTACCCAATGACCACCATGTGATTTTAGAATTTACAGAATAAAGAAAATTTTCCACAGAAGGGGAAATAAGTCGCCTACAAGGGGGAAAAAAATTAGATGATCTTTTCATTTCACACAAGTAATAATGGATGCCCAAAGGCACCAGAACAATGACTTAAAAGTTCTGAGTGAAAACAACCTTCCCATCTAGAATTCTATACTCAACCAAATCATCATTCCATCTATAAGGAAAAAGAAACATATGAGAGTGAAAGCTTATCTGCCAAGTACTTTTCTCTCAAGATTTGATTCATTTGAGAATGAATGCTGCTAAATAACTTTAAAAGGTCTAGAGAAGAGGGTCGTTGACAAGATGGATCTACGCAGCGGCTACTGTAAAGATAGGGCCGTGCTTCACTCTGATGTGAAACTATGGTCGCTATGAATCAGAACCCATTCGACAGCAATGAAACTAAACATAGTTTCTAAAATGCCAAGAATTCCACTACTAAGTACAATTATGTGCAGCATAATGTCCCTTTGGGAAATTTCCAACTACATATACATCTGACTGAATATTATGTCCATGACCTTCAGCTTCCATAAAGCCTATTACCGTATATACTTGAGTATAAGCCAACACGAATATCAGCCGAGGCACCTAATTTTACCACAACTGCATTAAAAATGTGCTGAAAACTTGGCTTATACATGAGGATATACGGCATATAAAAAAATCAAGGCGCATACAATAGTTTGTAATACCAAACGGACATTACTTTGCAGAGTTCATCACAACGTGATTATGAGTATTCCTGAATTACTATGCTCCAGCTGTTTTACTGCACCTACAAGTGTTCCGTTAATATTTTTAATGCATAAATAAGTACACTACATACCATATCCTAAGAAAAACATTTGACTGATGGTAGACAAGAATAGTACCTAATTTTTCCAGTTTACATAAAAATGTGTCTTATAAAAGGAACATTCCTTTGTAATCACGAGACTGCGCTTATATAATAAGATATTAGCAAAATATCGACATCATAGAGGTCAAGTACACACAAAGCAATGATGGGTATTAAACAACAACATATGAGAAATGACCACATACGTCTACACAAAGACTTACACAGGAATGTTCACTGCAGCTTTATTTACACTAACCAAAAAATGGAAAGAAACAAGTGCCGTATATACTCGAATATAAACCGACCAGCGTATAAGCCGAGGTATCTAATTATGACCTGGGAAACCAGAAAAACTGATTGACTCGAGTATAAGCCTAGGGTAGGAAATGCAGGACGTGAATTAACACAGAGACCAGAGGGGAGAGACGGAGCGCAGCCACAGACACATCCTTACCAGTTCAGCTGCCGGCAAGTGAATCACTACGGGTGCTTCTGTGAATTGGAGCCATCCACGTCATAGGACAGCTCTGATTGGTTAGATGTGAGTAAACAGACATTCAAAGCCCTGCAGTGTCAGCGGGGCTTTGAATGAACAGTGGATGTTACACCTCGCTGGGGGACCACTGACCCATGTATAAGCCAAACCCCAGTTTTTCAGCACATTTTTTGTGCTGAAAAAATTGGCTTATACACGAGTATATACGGTAAGTGAATACATCAACTGTAATAGTTACGCAACCGAATTCTACTCAGCAATAATATTACTACTGAGAACACACAAGGTGGGTGCATGTCACAGATACAATGTCAAATGAAAGGAGCCAGACACACAAAATGATGTGTATGTTCCATTTTTAAAAGGATGTGGGGAGAGAAACAGGGAATCATCTACAATGACTGGTGCATAACCCTGTCCCCACCCCTGGGGGAGACAAACAACAGAAACGAGGGCAAAGGGAGACAGTAGCTGGGGTGAGATATGAAAATAATTTTAAATTTTCAGAGGTCCATGGGTGGGGGAGGTGGGGAAAAAAGAGGAGCTCATACCAAGTGCTCAAGCAGAAAGAACATGTTTAGAAATGATGGCAACTTATGCACACATGTTTGATCTTTTTTTTTTTCCAAAAGGATGTGTGCTCAATTATCAGGTATAACTAAACTGATGATAGAAGTGAGGTTAGTGGTTCTTCAGCACCAGATGGGAAGTAGGACTACAAGGAGACACGGGCGAGCTGTAAAGGTAGTACTATTTATTTATCTAGGTATATTCCTACATAAAACTCCATCGACATGTAATGTTTAAGAGCTATGATTTTTACAATGAGCATGTTCTATTAAAAAATGATATAACGATCTAGAGGAAGGCACATTTAACTTTAAAATAAACTGTTAATAAATGCTTAATGCCAAATGTGGTGAAGAAAGCTGATGGTGCCCGGCTATCAAAAGTCTGGGGTCTTAAAGGCTTGAAAGTAAACAAGCAGCTATATAGCTCAGAAGCAACAAAGCCCACATGGAAGAAGAACACCAGCCTGTGTGACCATGAGCTGTGGTAGAGGGATCGGGTATCAGGCATCATCAGAACAAAAAATCAAATAATAGTGAATGAGAGGGGGAGTACAGAGTGGAGCCCCAAAGCCCATTTGTAGGCCACTGGACATCCCCTTACAGAAGGGTCTAAGGGAGAAGAAGAGCCAGTCAGGGTGCGATTTATCAACGATGAAACATACAACTTTCCTCTAGTTCCTAAATGCTACCCCACCCCACCCCAATCATGATCCGAATTCTACCTTGCAAGTCTGGCTAGACCTCTTACCCCACTATCACGATCCCAATTCTACCTTACAAATATGGCTAAGCCAGAGGATGTACACTGGTACAAATAGGAAGTGGAAACACAGAATCCAGGGGGGATGATCCCTTCAGGACCAGTGGTGTGAGTGGCGATACTGGGAGGGTGGATGGAGGGTGGGTTGGAAAGGGGGAACCAGTAACAAGGATCTATATGTGACCTCCTCCCTGGGGGACGGACAACAGAAAAGTGGGTGAAACCAGACATCGGACAGGGCAAGATATGGTAAAATAATAATTTATAAATCATCAAGGGTTCATGAGGGAGGGGGTAGCGGGGAGCAGGGAGGGAGGGCAAAAATGAGGAACTGATGCCAGGGCCTTAACTGGAGAGCAAATATTTTGAGAATGATGAGGGCAATGAATGTACAAATGTTCTTTACACAATTGATGTATGTATGGATTGTGATAAGAGTTGTATGAGCCCCTAATAAAATGATCAAAATAAATGCTTATTCCTCAGAACTGAGAAAAAGAGTGGGGGTGGGGAGGTGCAGGGGGGAGGTGGGCACACAAAATTCAAGCCATTTTCATAATTGAAAAAAGTCAAGATGTACTGTCCTGAAAAAAAATTTGTAAGCAATACAAAAAGGGTGGAATAGTGAAACTATTAATTCAATTTTATTTTTAATTTGTGTTTTTCCTAACAGTGAAGTTTCAAATGTTTTGATAAACTGCCTGCATAGGACCTTTGCCTATTTTTCTACTAGGCTTGTCACTTTTTTTTTTGTCTTGTCACTTTTTTCTTTTTTTCACAAGAGAAAAGCTTGTAGTTAGTTCAGGGATCATTTGCTGGCCCTTAGGAGCGTTTTCCAGTCCATTCTGTTGGGGCACCACGCCCTGGCCCCAAAGTCCACTTTCAGCATTCCCTGGGGACCTTGCCACTCCATTCCCTTGCTGTTCCGCTGCACTCCCCCAGTGATTTGCCTCGGTGTGGTGGGATCAAGTCAGGTGCAATTCCCACACTGTGTCTCCGGTGCTGTCCCCTGTATCGCCCTTAGTCACTGAGGGGCATCATGTCTCATAGTGGGGCCAGCCATGTTGTTCTCTCTGTGGACTGGCTGCTCTACTCAGGAACATCATCATCACGGCCTGGTGGGCCAGGCTGTGCTCCACTCTCTCCTCCTGCCCCTTCATCTGCTCCTGTGTGCTCTGATCAAATATGTCCATCTCCCAGAGCTGCAGAGTCAATGTCGTCCTTTGGAACAAATTCTTTTCGGGGCACTTTTCTTATAAATATGTATAGTTCCATCTATACTGAGGACACTAACGTCTTCTTCTAAGTGTTGCTTTTTTTTTTTTTTAGTTTGTCTTTAAATCTGCTAATGGTATAATTTCTTAATGTGATCACTTTTAATTTTAACTTGATCATTCTTATCCTTTATTATTTCTGGCTGATGGTAATATTAAGTAGCATTTTCCACACATTGAAATTTTAATATACTTTTGTCTCTTTCCCCCCCCCCACATATGCATATTACAATTTTTCAACTATATCCCTTAAACGAATGTATAGCTCCACATTACTCCCTTAAAAAGAAGCTTCTGGAAGGGATACTGTAGACCCACAGGATTGTCTTAAAAATCAAGGCTTTTGAGTGTGTGTGTGTGTGTGTGTGTGTGTGTGTGTGTGTGTGTGATCAATATGCTGTCCAGGAATATGAGAAAGTAAATATTTTACACGGTATCAGCATAGATTCTCTCAGTCTCGATATTTTTATTTGAATTTCTTTGATTATCCATAATATAAACACATTAAAAATTTTTATTATCCATTTGTGTGGCCTTACATCATGTGTCTCATGTCTATTACTCATTTAAAAGCATGGTTTCTCAGCCTCAACATTACTGCCAATTTGGGACAGATATCTCTGTTGTGGACAGCTGTTAGCACTAGACAACCAAATGTGTTTCCATATATTGCCCAACTCCCCTACCCCCAGGGGGCAAAATCATCTTCCTAGTTGAGGACTGTTGGTCCACAGGGTCTCCTGTGCTTTTCTTGATTTGTTAGAGTTCTAAATTGCAACCCTTTGTAAAATATCCACTGCCATCAACTGTAGAGCTTCCAAGGCCATAAATCTTTACAAAAGCAGACAGTCGGTCTCCTCTTTCTCTGATGGAGCAGCTGGTGGGTCAGAACCACTCACCTTGCTATTAGCAATTCAATGCCTAACTCACAGCACCACTGGGATCCTTGTTACACATGTTTTTACCCAGTGCATTATGCCTGACAGTATCCCTCATACATTAATGGGGGGGATAATCCCACTGCTGAAAGAAATTATAGAAGATCTCAATAAATACAAAGATATCCATGTTCACAGATTGAAAGACTTAATTAATGTTGGTATGATGTTAATACTACTGAAAACCATCTATAAATTCAACACAATCCTTATCGAAACTCCAACAGCCTTTTCCTTGCAAGGGGTTCCAAATAAAAGCACATTGTTTAAAAAAAAAAAAGTTGGAGGACTCACACAGTAGAATTTCAAAGCATACTACAGAGAGCTGTAGTAATCCAAAAGGAAATACTGGTATGCCATGCATATGAATCAAGATGATAGAACGGAGAGTCCAGGAACAAACCCGGTCAACTGATTTAACAAGGGTGCCAAACCCATTCAATAGGGTGAATTCTCCATCTTAAACAAATGGTGATAGGGCTAGATTTTCACAGGAAGTATGAAGATGCGTTCCTTTCCCACACCATATAAGAAAATTAACTTAAAATGGGTCTACCGCCTGAATATAAGGGAAAAATCACCTCAACTTAAAATGTAATAAATGGTAAAGTTAAGTTATAAAATTTAGATTTTCCTTTATAAGATCCTTAACATTGCACATAAGACTGAAGACAGACAGTCTGGGTCATGAATTTCCAACTTATGGACAATGCCTAGCTGCCCTTTAATGTTATGCAAATTTCCCTCCATTTGAGAAGCTGGAACCAATCCCTCCACGCAGCAAATTCTGTATCACAAGTGCCTGCACTTGCTGCATTTTGAAATCATTTCAATGGCTCTCTGCCTTTTCTTGCACTTAAAAACCACGGCTATGTTTATTCAACTCCGTGTGGCTCTACAAGCAGACTTGAGCCATCGCACAGGGCTTCCATGGCTGCAAACCTTTACAGAACTACACGGTCATCTCTTACTCCCACAGAAGGGCTGGTGAGTTCAAAGCACCTACCATCTGATTGGTCAGCAGCGGAGCATTTCAGCCCTGTGCCACGAGGGCACCTTTCTCTCACACTGAAGTACAGTTAAGGGAGAACTCTACGGGCCCATTCTGACTGACCAATTTGTAAAAGCCCAGAAGTGGATCTCCTTTGAAGCCCTGGAACTGCTTGAATTGTATTATTTGATTTTCTCAGTGCATGAGTTCTTTAACAAGGATGTATTATTGGGATCATGGTGCTTCCCTCACAGCAGAAGGGCAGAGCTGTACCCCCACAGATTTTGGTCTCTTTCTCTCTCTTTTTTAAGTCCTGGTTCATGACTAGCTTGAGAACCAGAGTCTTAGAGAATGGTTGGTAAAAAATCATAATGGATTAGGTACTCTTTGAAGTAAAATAGAGATGGAAAGAATTTGACCTTAGCTTTGTTTTGTAAGGACACAACAAGCCTGGGTGGACACAGGCTCCTCCGTTTTGGTTTACTTCCCTTACCTTAGTTATTTGAACTGCATCATCCATCACCACTCATTGGAATTCCATAAATACCTTTTTCTAGTTGTGCCACCTGCAACAACAATACACAAAAACCTTTTAGACAGATTAAAAACAATTCTATTTAAACACCATGTGTATGCATTGTTCCCAGGAAAAGAAGTACAATTTAGCAAGGTGTTGCATAAAGCCCAGAGGCCATACTACAAAGTCCAATTTTCAACAGTTCGTTCAGATCACTGAAAGTTCATGAGAACAGAAGTCAACGAGATTACGTCTTCCCGGTAGGGGTAGGATAGAACATCATTCCTTTATCCTGAAATTTGGGATTATCTCATTGCAGGATGGGTTTCCATTTCACTGGTTTCCATTTCACTGCTCTCAATCAGAGGAGATTCTGCCCCTTTGGAATCATCTGGCAGTGCCTGAAGGTAGTTTTATTATGACAAACCAGGGGTGGGATGGGATGCAGAGGATACAGCCTATAAACATCCAGAGGGTAGAGGCTGGAGATGCTGCCAAACATCCTCCAAATCACAGTACAGCACCCTACAACTAAGAATGAGTGGGCCCAAAATGTCAACTATGCAGAGGTTGGAAAACCTTTCATTAGGTAGTCAGAAGACTCATTAGCCAAATTGACTGATGCCAAATCTATGAAATTCTGTAAACCACTATTTTTTGCTTAAAAAAGATGAAATTTCAATTAAATATTCTCTCCCTAATTATTAAGATATAAAAATAATTAAATGCCTAATAAAATATCTAATATTTAAGAATACACAATAGGCTAGATATCATGCTAAGTGTTTTTATGTGTCCTACCCCATGTAACCCTCAAAACAGCCCAAGACAAACACTATTATTATCCCCATTATTCAGATGAATAAACTCATGCGATGAGATCTGCTCAAAGTCACAAAGTAGTAAATGGCTGTGGCAGTTACATAATCTCTGTCAACTTGAGCAAAGGGGTAGAGTCTAGACTGTCAATCAGGTCATAGCCAGTAATGCCTCTGTGTGGGCATGGCCTCCTTAGGATTCTGGGAACTCCTGTCTTCCTCTCTGGAGGTGGGACACACACAAACACACACACTGTTTCATCTTCCTGCTGACAAGACACATGGAGCCACTCTGATCTCAGCCAGAATTCAGAGAGCTGGAGGAGACACGTGGAGACCCACGTCAGCACTGAGATGCTTCCACTGCCATTGGATCCACAAGACCTTCTACCCACTGGCCTGCGATCTTCCTACATTTGGCATCATTGCATGTGCTGTGTGAATCTAAAGAGGAATTTATAGATTAGTATTGGATATATGAGCTAATATTGGACTTATGGACTTGATATGGATTGGGCTGGGTTGTTTTCTCAATATACAATTTCTTTTATATAAAGCTCTTTTTTATACACATGATTGTCTATGAATTTGTTTCTCTATTCAACCTGGACTAACACAATGGCAGAGCCAGGATTTGAACCCAATCAGTGTGATTCCAGAGCTCTCCTTCTTACCACATCCACCCACTTTCCACAAAGAACTGAGTTCACCACATCCTCAATTCACAGCTCACTCACTACACACCTTATGAGAGACTGTGGGTCAGGAGCTGCAGTGCAATGGATTGCTATTATGTGGCCTTTCTAGCCATGGTTTTGAAACCCCCACCAAATGGTTGTTGGAGCAATGCAAATAAGGTGCTTGTCACCCACCAAAGGGATAGGACAGCTTATTAATAATGCAAATAAGGTACACTGCATCTGGTGGGTGTTAGACCAGACAGGTAAGGTATAGGGGACCCTCAAGAGGGGACTGGTCAGTTTAGACATCCCAACTAGGTTCAAACTGAACCTTCCCAGAGTCAGACAGGGGCACCTCACTATCACCAAGAAGAGACAGGAGAGAAACACTAAAACCCCTAACCCCAGGAGACAGAATGACACTGAGCTATGACACTGGAGATGGCACAAGGCGGTGAGAAGTGGTGGCAGAGAAATGATGGCAGCAGAACCAGAGACCAGCATGAGACGGCACAGTAGGCTTTCTAGTCCAGGGAACAAGATGGTGACAGTGGGTGTGCCAACCCATGGAGCGAGAGAGCCGGGCACCTCTGGACAGGCGGCTTCCTAGCTGACCAGGGTGCTCTCAGGCACTTGTGGGCAGAGTCAAAGAGCTTACACTTATCCAAGATGGGTGAGGAGGGCAGGCCCGGGGGTCAAGAAGAGAGCCTGCAAACACTGCTGGGAGAGAAGAGGTTGTCCTGATCAGAGAACTATCAGACAATAGTCTGAATTGTTCCTGATCCTGAACCTGAATTCATGCCTGTATGTCTTTAATAACCTTAGCACTGTGAGTATAGGTCTGTGCGTTGTATGTTCAGTGACTTACTGAACCCAGCTGAGAAGTAGAGAGTGTCGTGAGAGAGACAGCTGGTGTCCGAATGAGTAAAAAGGTTGATGAGAGGTAGCATGTATGATTGCAGGCACAAAAGGATCAGCCTTGGGCTGACACTAAAGGTGATTCTCTTCCTGATATTAGAGGTCAGAGACTTCGAAGCCATTTTAACAGAAACTGAGTAGACACTATTCTCAGCTACAAATTAGCCAACATAAGAAAGAAAGAAAGAAAGAAAGAGTCCAAGGCAGTCAAAAGAACTAATGCTACAGATGTCTTACAGCTGATACTGTAGACACCAACTCTTTATAACACGGAGTCTTAAGAACATGCCCACTCTCCAATTTATTTTATTTCTTGGGAACTAGCCAAAGAAAATAATCCTAAATATGCTAAAGAACTTTATCCAAAAAGAGTTAATTGCTGTATTTTTATTATGGAAAATTCAGAACGCTAGGGCTTCACATATAAACTAAGTACTTGTTGAAATATTATGTATCCATTTTAAAAGTTTATAAAGATAACAAACATGTCTTAAGACATATTAAACAGAAAGAGTAAGGACACAAAATTCTCTATCTTGGTACAGACAATGATAAATGGTCCTTACATCCATAAAGAAGGGACTTGTTGCCTGGCTTCCTGGAGTGTGGTTAACTGGCAGCTTCCTGCTGTTGGCTCCTTCAGAACCTGCCTCGGCTCTCCTGCCAGGGAACTCCCTCCACAGGATGAGGCCCAAGCCAATGACTGGGCAATGTGGCCTAGCCATTTCCGCCCAAAGTGGTCTGCTCTATCGGGCGATCTCAGCAGGCAAAGATCTAGATGTGCGTTGCAATCTGATGGCCCTTCACGCCCAGTCCTGCTGCTCTTTTTCCTCACAGGCACTGCACCCTTTGTTTCCTACTTCACCTCAAGTGTCCTTCCCAGAGAACGTCAGCAGCACAATACATGCAAGGCTAACATGGATGGTAAACCAAAACCATGGGTGGGGGGGGGGAGGGGAGTACTCCCAATGAAGAAACCAAAGTGTTAACAACAGTGCAGCACCGGCATTTCCGGAGTACTATAAATGATCGTGTATTATAATAACCTTTGAAAAATTAAAACAAGATTTTATGCTACATTGTGTTCTGGATGAACCAACATAGAAGCAGGCTAGATTGATTTACTTTGTACACAATGTGCCCAAATTCACCAAAGGGAACCAAACCAAACTCTTTTCTTTAAAAACTGGTACATGCTCAGGTACTAAAGACCTGAACAATGAAGCAATAGGCATCAGCCACTACAAAAACTGAACTTCCTTTATTGTTTAATTAAAAGTTGTATTAGCTTAAATTACAACTTTCAGAAGAGACTACTGAACCCACTCGGTTTACTCTCCAGTTCTCACAGATCAGACCAAAGCCCAGACAAGATGACATTAAGTGGGTGAGCCAAGAACAGCAGTTGGCCTGGTTTCTCAACACTTGGGTCCATCTTTTTCCACCTACACTGCTAATGCATCTAAATTGAGGACGCACATTCGCATACAATTCCCGAAAAATTATTCCAATGACTATTCAAACTCTAGATCCTGCCCTCTTCTTTCTACTCCCACAAACAGTTAGTCTTGGAAACTCATGGGGGCAGTTCTATCCTGACCTAGAAGGTCGCTATGAATAGGCTTTGGCTCAGTGGCAGTGAGTCCTCTTTCCATGAACACAGAATGATGGCACCTGAGACCCCATCTCACATAAACAGGCTCAGCTATTTGCATATTAAAAGACCTCCCTTGAGCCTACATTTCAGCTTCTTTTCATTTTTCAAAAGGGGTAAAAACCACTCTTGGCTATGGGCTCTGCAAAAACCAGCAGCAGATTTGCCAACCTTGGCCTAGCCCAGTTCCTCTGCCTCCTGTAGCCACAGAGCCTGCGTTACAACTGCTGTAACTGTCTTAGGCCTCCTCTCTCGAACACAAAGATCCTCGAGGAAAAGAACTAGGTCTTAGTAACATCCCAGCGCCGAGGACAGTGTCTAGCATACTGTTGGCAGCTACTATGGAGCTGGCCCTCAAAGCAAGGCACAAGGGGACAAAAGGCTCCCTCATTCTATACAGTCCCAGCCACTGGTTACAGCTAGGATTCTTGTGGTCCACTGGGTCTTCATTGACTAGTTTGGTGCAGTAGATCACCAGGTCCTGCTTCTTAGTCCATCGAAATTTGGAGAAACCTGCCCAGCATCACAGTAACAACCACTGACAGACTGGTGACTGTGTATGCGGTGTACATCGGCTGAGAGTTGAACCTGGTACTCCAGCATGGAAGCTAGAATTCTACCACCAAATCACAATGGAAGCACTCTAAAGAAGAGATCTTTCTTCCCTTATCTTAAACCTTTTGAATACCAGTTCAAAACATGGAGAAAATCTGACCACCATGAAAAACATTAAAATATCCTACTGATTTAATTTTTAAAAACTAAAGCCAAGAGGACCTAATGCAAGGGGCTTAAGTGGAGAGCAAATGCCTTGAGAATGATTGGGGCAGGGAATGTATGGATGTGCTTTATACAATTGATGTATGTATGTGTATGGATGGTGATAAGAGTTGTATGAGTCCCTAATAAAATGTAAAAAAAGAAAAGAGGAGAAAAAAATGATTAGGGCAAAGACTGTACAGATGTGCTTTATACAATTGATGTATGTATATGTATGAACTGTGATAAGAATTGTATGAGCCCCTAATAAATTGTTAAAATTAAAAAAAAAACTAAAGCCAAAAACATCAGTTCCTCTTTAATTTAGTTTATTCTTGAACTTAATCCAAAACCAAACCAAACATACCACCACTGAGTTGATTCTGACTCATAGCAACCCTACAGGGCAGGGTAGAACTGACCCTGTGGGTTTCCAGTAACTCTTTACAGGGGTAGAAAGCCTCAGTTTTCTCCCAAGAAGTGGCTGGCAGTTTCAAACTGCTGACCTTTCAGTTAGCAGCCCAGCAACTTGTAACCATTATGCCACCTAGGCTCCTTCTTGAACTTCATAGTGATGTTTACAGGGAGGGGGAGAAACAGCAAATTTTGACAGTATTAAGTAAAGGCTTAGGCAGACAAGGAGTACAATATTTACTAAGCACAAATAGGATGATAAATATTAGTCAATGCTTTAATAACTAATGGATTAGTGTTTCCTGAGCCATATTCCTGCTTTTCAAGGTTAAGACGTGTACTGTGGACCTTTGAAACAATCAAATTAGCCAAATTTGGGGACAACCAATACAGTGATTGATTATCCACTAGAAATGATTAGAATACATCATCCAAAATCAGCAACTCAACAATGATCAGAATAGTAATAAAAATAGTAATACATCAAAACAAAAAACACTTCCATCAAGTCGATTCCAACCCATAATGATCCTATATATAGGTTTCTAAGACTGTAAATCTTCACAGCCTCATCTTTCTCCTCCCAAGGGGCTGATTGGTTTGCAGTCAGCAGCCTTATGGCTAAACCATATACTAAGTGTTTATCACGTATCAGGTGTGTGATGTACATTATCTAATGTTATCTTCAAAACAAGCACAGGAACTGGATGCTTCATTGTGAAGAGTACAGATGAAAAAACTGGCAGAGAGCAGTTAAATATCTTGCCTACAAGTTTAAAAAAAAAAGGTCAATAGCAAAGTTCAGACTCAAATTTAGGTACATCTGTTCCCAAAATATATTCTCTCCCTCTCTAGCTAAAGAATGACTAGTGGCTAAGGTACATCAACCCGCATGAGGCCGAGCGCTTCTTCCAGAAGGAGTAAAATGGAATGTTTTAGAGCCTGGTTTGAAATCTATCCTAATAGTCACATAATTGCAAAACTCTAAGCCTAAAGAGATGTATATACCCAGTAAGACTGTATAAGAAATTTGGAAGAACCAATTCTTTAGTGCAGTGGATTCAGCAAAAGTTTTGGGTTTTGTTGTTGCTTCCTATCCTAAAGATAGAAAACAAAACTTGGGTAGCAAACTGGAGAAAAACTGCCATCGTCTCATTTTCTGTTGCTAATCAGGTCATTGCCAGAAAGTTCCATGCTTCCTATAGCAACCATTGGTCCTGCTATTCACCGAGTTTCTGGTGTCTTACTTCCTCAGGAAGCAGACAGGAAAACCAGGTTCCTAATCTCTTTTTAAAAGAGGAGTTGCCATTTAAAAATAGAAATTAATACGTAAAAAGTCATTTTATACTTTGGTTGGTGCTCAAAATTTCTGTAGAGTAAACTCAATCTTGAAGCACACAATCCTATCTTTTTTTTAATCCAACAATACAGAAGTCTAGAAGATCTGTCAAGCCTCCAGCAGCAAAAAGCAAGAAATGCTCGGTAACTCGCACTTTCTAAAAGCTTGGCTAAGTTCTCAAGAAAGCAAGGAGGATCGCCAGCGGCCTGAAACCAACAGGGAGCCAAAGCCAGCGCTGCACGTATGAGCAGACTTCAGGACAGGGACAAGGGGGAGAAAGCAAGAAGCAGAGAAAAGCAAAAAAGGGCTTCTTAGTATAAAGTGGGGTGTTGCATGCAACACCCCTCAAGAAGTTGCAGCCCTGAAAATAGACGAGGGGAAAAAAAACCTAGCAAGAACAAAGGGACCAGAAAGCTTGTCTGCCTTCATATGAGTTGTGGGTACAGGGATGAATGCCTGCCCACTGAAAATGTTAAACCACAGCTATATGCTTCATCCAGGTTTACGGTCAAAATTTACTGTATAATATGATCTAGGAATCCATGGATAGGAATTAGCACAACTGTCCCGAGTCAATAATGTCCCTGGACATTTGGCAGAAATAAAAACAAACTCTGTGTGGAAAGGCAAACACTCAACACAAAACGTGTACAGGAGTCAGCAAATAGAAATGCTTCATAAAGACTATACAATCATTGTTTAACCATGATTTAAGAGAGAACGGTCCCAAAACTGTAAGGGGATAATTGAAAAGAAGAACAACCAAATGAAACTTCTAGGGGGAAAGACAGTCTCTGAAGTGTAAACCACTACAGATGTGTGGAGAAGAACACAGAAAAAGAATCAATAGGGAAGTACATATGAGAACTTATTCAAAATTTTGCCTGGAGAAATAGGCATATTTCTGATCTAGAAAGATTACTCCATATCTAAAATTTATAATTGGTTGAGTACAGAATGCAAGGCCATTTTGCACAATGACTTCCCATAATCCAAATAATCTTTCAACAAACTAGGAATTATGAAGCTTTGTCAACCTGATAAGGGGCACCTATAAAAAACTAGTGCTTCCTCCCTAACACTGGGAACAAGGCAAGGACAGTTACAGTCTCCACTTTCACTCAGCACTGAACTGACAGATCCCAGCGTGGACAAGGAAAGATAAAGAAACTAAAAGAGGGCCAGAATGGAAAGACATTATATACTGCCTTGATCTGCAGAGAATACAGCCTTGTGGATAGGAAATCTGGGGGACTCTACCTAACAAACACCGAACAAGTTTACCAGAGCAGTAGGATACAAGGTTAACATCAAATTAAAATCAGCTGTGTTCTTTGTGGACTGAAGGCGTTCAGGTGGGGCAGTGGATAAAACATTCAGCTGCTAACCCACTAGTCACTCCACAGAAGAAAGATGTGGCAATTGGCTTCCACAGTTTATAGCTTTGGAAACTCTTTAAGGCAATCCTATTCTAAATTATTGGGTCTCTATGAGTTCGAATTAACTCATCAAATGGTAAGGGGTTTTTGTTTTTGTTTTTTCCAATCTGTAAATTGGCCAATAAACAGCTGAAAATTTAAAAAACTGACATGATGTGGTCCAAATCCAGTTGATTCCAACTCAGTGAGCTCAGATGCACCGATGTAAAACTGTGCTCCTCGGGGTTTCAATGATGGTGTTGTTTTTTTTTAAAAGTAGATCACCGGGTCTTTTTCCAAGATTCCTCTGCATGGACTTGAACTGCCAACTTTCTGATTAGCTGCCAAGCAAATTAACCATTTTCACTTCTCAGGGCCTCCAATGTAACCATAAGGTATTATTATACTTCAATCTTGGATTTCTAGAGTACTCTTTTCAGGTCAACACAAGTTTTCATATCAATATTGCACTTAAAATCCCAAAGCTGACAATCCATGGAATGGAGATAGCTGAGGTGAAGTGTGGGTAAAATGGTAGGTCTCTATTTTACATAAAATGATAGTCACACATGAGGTTTTCTGCAACCCAGTAACTGCTGAGTCAATTGAACTGATGTCATGTAGCACAGTATAAACGCTCCAGTTTTCACTGGCTGATTTTTTTTGCAAATACATCACCAAGCTTTCTTCCAAAGTACTTCTGGGAGAACTCAAAATCAACCTTTTGGCTAGCAGCACCCAGGAACTCCTGCCTCCCCCCAAACGGTTATGATAAGCATTTCCAGAAGCATGAACAACAGAAAACTGACACCGGAGCTGCCACAATGGGCTCAGGGCCACTATGGGTCGTTGGCTCCAAACAACAACAAAAAACTCAGCGAGTGATGGTAAGGCTGTGTAGAAAACTAAAAGCCTCAGATATTGTTAGTGGGAATGTTCAACAGTGCAGCCACAGCGGGACACAATGGGTCGGTTCCTCAAAATGTTAAACCATTTGGACCCAAATCCACTCCTAGATCTGCACCCAAAAGAACTGAGAACAGGTTGAAGAAATGGTCTGGAGACCAGCTCTGACCTCCTCTGGCTTCACCGGGGCAAGAGAATCCAACTCCACATCTGCCCGAGGATTATTTCCATGAGGCAGGAATCAGACATGCCTCTACCTTCCAGTCTCCTTTAAACCACTCTACCAACCATCCCTCAGCTCTGCTGGGTCTAAGAATCCATTGCAACTGCCACACAGCACCCACGGACAATCCTTGGAGATTACGAGGTTTATAAAGAAAGCTAACAGGTCAAGATCAGAAATGTTAATGATCCAGTCATTTTGCCCCTCGCATCTCTTCTCAGCCATGGCACAGGCACCTCTCTCTCGGGTCCTTAGCCTCAGCCACACAGCACAACGTTGGCCTCTGCCCTGTGGTATCAGACTGTTTTCGCTTGCTAAATACCCAAAGGGTACCCCACTCTGCAAGCCACCCTCCTGCCCAAAGGAGGCTGCCTGGGCTGGAAGCCAGCTGCCTCTCCACACAGAACCTTCCCAGGCACTCCACTGCTAGCTCTGCTCTATTGATGGTCATGGGACAGTCCATCCTGCTTTTTGATAGCTCACTTTATCTCCAGGAGAATGACAAAACTGACTAGATCCCTCCTATCAATTCCATATAGCCCATTTTGCATGCTTCCACTCAAGTTATTCAGGTGCCCAAATGGCATAATGAGTACCCAGGGGGCTGCTAACTTCAAGGTCAGCAATTAAAAATCACAGCTCCATGGGAGAAAGCTGAGGCTTTCTGATCCAATAAAGATTTATAGCTTCAGACACTCAAGGGTTTCTATTCTGTCGTACAGCATCGATATGAGTTGAAATCAACTTGATGGCAGTGGACTGGTTTTTCTTTCTTTGTTTAATCAGTCATTTGGTAGGAGTTACAGAGACTATGGAGAGAGGAGCCAAACTGAGTAATTTCACTTCACTGCACAAATATTCAAACAAATGTTCAAAAAAACTAGTTACAGCAGTCAAAAGCCAAAAACTCAAACTCCTATCAGAATGAACAGATTTTAAAAAGTTATATCCAAATATTAAACAATAAATTAGCAATAAAAATAAAGTACCATTACATGCTACAACAGATGAATCTTTAAAACATTATGCTAATTAAAAGGAACCAAAAAATAAATCATACATGATTCCATTTATTTATTTGGAATAGAGTTCTATTTCCTTTTCTATACAAGACTATTTATTAAAGTCTTAATCAGGGCAAGGCAGAGACATCTGATCCAGATGAGGAAGACCATTAGCATGAGGTCACCATGGAGTCCAAGGTTTTGCTGATACACAGAAGCTAAAAAAAAAAAAAAAGGCATAGAATCCCATGTATAGGAGCTATCTAGAATAAGTAAACCGTAGATACAGAAAACATAGCAGTAATTGCCAACGATGTGGGTGGCAGGGGTGAGGAGTGACTGCTTATGGGTACAAGGCATCCTTTTAGAGAGATGGAAACGTGTTAGAAATACAGGGTGGTGGTTGCCCAACACCGTAAATGTATAAATGCCACAAAACTATACTTTAAAATGGTTACGTTTTTAAGTCTATAGAATTTAAAGTATAACCAGGAATTGGAGAGCAGCGTGTGGTGACGGTATGTACAAGAAAGGTTTTTACATCATTCTAGATTTGGCCTAGTCTCTCTCTCCATTTAGTTACCATAAAGGGGCAAAACTTTTACTTTGTAAATTTCAAATCTCTTTTTAGAGTGGTGGAGGTGGTCTAAACCAGTAGAAAGCTAAGATTCTAGGTTTACAACATGGTTTTTCACAAGTGATACTAAAACTGCAGATATTAAATGGAGCTAATTATATATATGAATTTTCTTGAGGGAAAAAATGTAGCAATGTTTTCCCTGAATAATTCAGTCTAAAACCCACTGTTTGGAGCTGGAGCTGAGCATGGCTGGTGGCCATGTGATTCAACTATAGAGAATGTCCTTGTATGTAAGAAGCACATCATATAGTAAAGTGTTTAGGAGTAATAGAGCATCAAGTGGGTCACTTACTCTCAAATGGTTTAAACAAACACACACACAAACCCATTGTTATCAAGTCTATTAGAGTTCATAGCAACCCTATAGGGCAGAGAAGAACTGTCATTGTTTTTCTTTTTTTGGGGGGTTTGGCTTTCCCCTTCATGGCAGTTAGCATGTGTTTATCCTCTGATTAGTAATTTACGCTTTCTCCTCTCCCATCCCTGGTATCCATCAAAGAATGTTTCTTTTCACATGAAAACCTTTCTTGACTTTTTATAATAGTGGTCACATGCAATATATGTCCTTTCTATTGGGGCCTCATACAAGGCTCATCACAATCCATACATCCATCCAATGTGTCAAGCACATTTGCACATTTGTTGCCATCATCATTAATCTCTAAATATTTGCCTTCTACTTGAGCCCTTGCTATCAGCTCATTTTCCCCTCCCTCCACGATCCCCCATCCCTCATGAACCCTTGGTAATTTGTAAGTTATTATTTTGTCACATCCCACACCATCAGACATCCCCCTTCACCCACCCCTCTGTTGTCCATCCCTCAGGGAGGAGGTTATATGTAGATCCTTGTAATCAGTTCGCCCTTTCCACCCCACCCTTCCTCTACCCTCCTGGCATCACCACTCTCAGCACTGATCCTGAAGGATCATCTGTCCTAGATTCCCTGTGTTTCCAGCTCCCATCTATACCAGTGCACATCCTCTGGTCCAGCCAGACCTGTAAGGTAGAATTGGGATCACAATAGTGGGGGTGGGGTGAGGAAGCATTTAGGAACTAGAGGAAAGGTATGTTTTATCGTTGCTACATCACAACCTGACTGGCTCGTCACCTCCCTGAGACCCTTCTGTAAGGGAATGTCCAGCTGCCTACAGATGGGTATTGGGTCCCCAATCTGTACTCCCCCTCATGCACAATGATATGATTATTTGTTCTTTGGTGTCTGATACTCGATCCCTTCAATACCTTGTGATCACACAGGCTGCTGTGCTTCTTCCAAGTGGGTTTTGTTGCTTCTGAGCTAGATAGCGCCTTGTTTACCTGCAAGCGTTTAAGACCCCAGATGCTATATCTTTTGATAGCCGGGCACCATCAGCTTTCTTCACCATATTTACTTATCCACCCACTTGTCTTCAGCAATTGTATCAGGAAGGTAAGCACACAATGATATGATTTTTTTGTTCTTTGATGCCTGATAGCTGATCCCTTTGGCACCTCGTAGTCACACAGGCTGGTGTGCTTCTTCTGTGTGGGTTTTGTTGCTTCTGAGCTAGATCGCCATTTGTTTACCTTCAAGTCTTTAAGACTCTAGATGCTATATCTTTTGATAGCCGGTCTCCATCAGCTTTCTTCACCACATTTGCTTATGTACCTGCTTTGTCTTCGGTGATTGTGTTGGCAAGGTGAACATCATGGAATGCAAGTTTAATAGAACAAAGTATTCTTGCATTGAAGGAGTACTTGATTGGAGGCCCAATGTCCATCTGCTACCTTAATACTAAACCTATAAATATATGCACATAGATCTATTTCCCTGTGGTCACATATAGCATAGTGTTCCACTGTGTGTATATACCATAATTTGTGTATCCATTCTTCCACTGATGAGCACTGAGGTTATTTCCATCTTTTTGCTATTGTTAATAGTGCTGTGATAAACGTGTGTGTGTTTGTGTGTGTTGGGCTTAAACAAGTTTGTGGGAAATTCATTTAATTTTTCCAAAAACTTTTGGAAAATTCCTCCTATGTCTATTTGCAGCTCTTATTTCTAGAGGTTACATTAACAAGCATTGAGACTGCTGGATCATAGAATATTTCTATTTTCAACTTTTAAAGGAAGCACCGCAGCAATTTTCCACAGTCATTTCATCATTTCACAGTTCCAGTACTGTATGAGGGTTCTTATCTCTCCTCACTCCCATCACCAACATTTTCTGATTTTTAACTTAGCTATTAACACTGGGGTGAGATGACATCTCATTGTTAGTTTTATTTACATCTCTTGAATAGCTAATGGTCATGTGCATTTTGTCTTGTGTTTGATTACCGCCAGAATGTCTTCTTTGGTGAAGTGCCTGTTCATGTCCTGAACAAACATTGATCTATCCTCAGAATGAGGGTTGCTTTTAATATACCTTTTCATCAAGTCATACCCGTATTTTATCTACTCTTTAAAAAAGACTTTCTGAAAATCTAGGGTACATGTACACATATACTCAAGGTCTCCTATCCTTGGCTCTCAGAAAGTTAAATGACTCCCATACTTTCTATAATTTACACTTTACTTTTTACTCTCTTTCTGCTTCCCACCCTCATTTACCCCCCATCATGGCTGCTATAATCAATATAACTGGTGTAAACACTCTATTTTCTGCCACACACAGCACAATGGCCTCCTGATCTGATCAATTTATTCCAAGGCAGGCATATTATTCTTTTTACACATGAAATATCATTTATTACTTAGCCAATCATCGCAGTATTTTAAGCTAAGCTCTAATAGTCAAGTGTAGTGTAAGGACATCATCTGCACACGAGAAAAATAGCACACTTCACGCATATCACCAGAATATGAATTTTATATTCTGTAGCTCCTGGTTTCAACAGAAATGCAAAGAAGAATTCTTGTCCCCTATGATTTTTTTAATTTAAACTTTTATTAACTTTTATTATTTTAAGCTTAGTTTATTCCCGAGCCATGAGTTTTTGCTTCTTCAGTTTCTTCTGGGAAATCTTTTTCTTCTGTGCAACCTCCTCTTCTGGTTTGGGATCAATGTGTTCCTTCTCAGTCGGGATCATCTCAGCGTGGCAGAGGGAGCTCATGGATGGATTGATCCGACCATGAGCTCTGTAAGTCCGGCGGCGCATCTTGGGGGCTCTGTTCACCTGGATGTGCTCATTGACCAGAGCATCCACATCTAAACCCTTCAGTTCAGCATTACTTTCTGCATTTTTAAGCATGTGAAGCAAAAATTCAGCATTCTTTTGGGGCCCCCGACCCTGGGTCCAACCCCACTGTTTTGCCTGGGCACAACTGCCAACACCACCATTGTACCGTCGGAAAGGCACACATTGCTTCT
This sequence comes from Tenrec ecaudatus, assembly GCF_050624435.1. Taxonomy (NCBI): domain Eukaryota; kingdom Metazoa; phylum Chordata; class Mammalia; order Afrosoricida; family Tenrecidae; genus Tenrec; species Tenrec ecaudatus. The sequence continues at coordinate 34,049,484 of NC_134541.1, read as the reverse complement.
GCAGAGTGATGTCTTTCAAATATTTGGTGGCTTTCCGGATGTGCATGCCTTTGATGGCCTGGGCAGTTTCACGGGTGTTCTTGAAGTGGACCTGGAGGTCCAACCCTCTTGATTTGCAGGATTTTGTAGGGTTTTCTGGGTTAAGTGCGTAGCGAACCATTTTGGCAGGTCCCCTCAGGCCGCTCCAGTTAGAGCTCCCCTATGATTAACTTCAGAAACTCAATGCCCCGAGTGGCTGAGATAGTGGTTGCCTTGAATGTGACTCTAGTAGTCATTCGCCTACTTGTGTCTGGTATTATTCATAGCTGAGTTAATTCAGAATGCCCAAAACTAAAAACCAAATTCCCTGCCATTGAGTCAATTCTGACTCCTAGCAATCCCATGAGGAAGAGGAAGAAGAAACTGGAGTGTCTACAACAGGTCAATGAAGCCAGCACCTATGCCAAATGTCTTTCCAAACACTTAGCAAATCTAGAAAATCTGGAATTTACCAAGAGTAGAACTATTTTATGTAACAGTTTGAGTTGAAAACTATCTGTTCTATTTCTATTAATAACTATTTAAAACAATTACCCCCCCAAAAAATTAATTAGAAGGCAATTCAAAATCACTACCATCAAAAATATTTAAAAGACTGTTTTACAGTTATGGTGGCATGGCCCTGCTCGATACTCACCTCCATGAAATGATCACTGAAGATAAGGGTGCTATAGTAAAGTGGGGTGAAGAAAGCAGATGGTGCCTAGCTATCTATCGACACAGTGTCTGGGGTCTTAAAGGCTTGTATTCCAACAAGTACCATCTAAGCGAGGAGTCAACTAAATCCAGTGGAAGAAGCACATCAGTTTGTGTAATCCAAAATTGACAATAACAAAATTCAAATAAATGAAGGGAAAAGTATCAGAGCTAAAATTATGAATACCCAATTTGTAGAAGGCTGTGTAGGACAGTGGGAGCTCAAAAGCCATCTGCACAGCATCGAGTCAGATTAAGCCACTGGCAGGTCCCCTCTAGCCACAAGCAAAGGTCTTGAGCAGCCTTACTCTCAGAGCTCATTGTAATCTTGTATGCTGACTCAAACTGACACTTGGTCCGTTGACCTTCCCTCTTGACCCAACCTAAATTTGTTCAAGGATCAAGTATCTCTTACTCGTTCCATGACAAAAATCTCTTCCCTGACTTGTTAAATATTAATGGTGGTCTTTTCTCTTACTCATTATTTGTATTTTTATCTTCGTATTATTATTTTATCTTTACCACTTTATTTTTTTTTGTTTCTGCTGGGTTTCCAGTTTGTGAAGCACAGAAGGAATGAATGCATAGAGATAGTAATTGGTGCAAGGGTTTGTAGGGGTGGGGGTGGGAGGCAGGGAGGGAGTAACGGAGAATGTGGAAGGGAGGGCTAGAACGGACTGTGATCGCACAACTCGTTTTAAAGGGGATTTAACCGTGGGGGGAGGGGGGTGTTCTAAAGTTGCTCGTGGTAATGACTGTACAATTCTTCTTGATATGATATGCGGATTATGTGCCAATAAAACTGTAAAAATACAAAAAAAGAAGACTGCTCTGTTTGGAACCTCGGTCTCTTAGAAGAGGAATGCTTTACACGCGCGGGTTGCAAGGAACAAGCAGGGACTAGAGACACATCAAGGCAAGTTAAAAAAAAAGGAGATTATAGTTTTATACGTGTACCCAGGAGGGAAACTGAGGGGAGTATGAGTGTGCAACAGACTCCTGAGGCATGCACATGAACACACACTGCAAGGGGCTCTGATTCACGGGCAAGGCACAGTTGCTTGACTCTTGCTTCTAAATATTATCCACATGGGCTTGGTGATGTCTTTCTGGTGACTGTTCACTGGTCAAAGTCCTTTTATTCTGGAGCAGCTGTCGGCTGTGCTTTGCCTTTTGCAGGTTTGCCAGGCAGATCTGGTTGTAACTGATACTGGCTTGCGAAAGTGGAATACTTTCCCAGGACGAAGAAGGTTCAAGAGAAGAAGTTTATCAGGAGGGAAAGAACAGGAAAGCATGCTAATTACATACAGTCTCTTTATGAGGTCTGTGTTTAAACATTCTGGGTCAAGAACTTATTCACTAACGGTAAGTTTATTGGGTATGTTGAGAAGTTTTCAACGTGGACATCAATACAAGCAGCGCTCCTTAAATAATGTCTCGTTAAAAGCATAAAAAGGGAAGATACAAAGCCAGAACTGGGCAGATGGAATCAGGTCGAGCTGCACAATCTTAACTGGAGCAGCACTTACTTCCATCTTCTCACCACCTCTGTTCACAGTTAGAGAAAATTTAGGGACAAGAAAATAAAGAAGCAATTTTAAAATTAAACCAATTTTTAAACATTCTTTTGCCTTGAAAAATGATAAATGCAAAATCTGCTTACTGAAAAAAATCCCAACTGATACTAAAGGATAATAATAGAGCAGTTGATATGATTATAGACATTTTTTGTTTTGTTTCATTTTGCACTAATTTTGTAAATGAACTTTTATATATTTTGCCCATTTTTTCTAACAGGATATATATATATGTATGGCTACAACATGCTCATGTAAATAAAGTACCAAATCAAAATTCACTGTCATCGAGTCAATGCCAACTCGTAGTGAAATCTACGGCACAGTACAGAGCCCCATCTTTCTTCCAAATAAAGCACATGCCCGTATAATGCACACAGTGAGCTTAGGATACTACTGATGAAGAGGCTAAAAACAGAGGACAATAAACCCAGTATTCAAGTAGACATGGTATACTGCTTCTTCCTATCTGTGGATATGCTTTCATATTAAGGTCGAGTGTTAATTGGGTTGACTAGAAAAGCAAAACCACTGAAGCTTTTCTGTGCTTTACACAGGAAGACATTTGTATCAAGAAATGGTTTACACAGTTGTAGAAATACGTTTTAAGTCCAGTCTGGTTCAAGTCAAACTGCTGTCAAGTCGAGTCTGAGAGTCAGTTGCTTCTCTTGACTCTCAGAAGCTGATGAACAAAAAGCAGGATGAAGAATTGGAGGCAGCAGGTGGCATACGCTGGTGGACGCAGAGATCCAAAGTCGGATCAGCAGGCAATACAACAGGAGACAGAGGCACTAGACACATGACCCAGCTCCAACAGAAGGCGACGGGCCAAGAGAATCTGATTTATTTCAGTCTCTCTTTCTTATACAAAAAGGTTTATGACAACAAGGCAGTATCACAGGGCTGTGATGCAACTGATTGGTTGAGCTCCACCCTGACCTTCCCGAGGACTGTCTAGTTGACACAATCCCTAACCATCACAGGTTGAGCAGTAACCTTTTTGCCTGACATGTGGTTATAAATATTTTCCAATCTTTTGGTTTTGTTGCATCTTTTAATGTAGTCAAAATCTACAACAGCTTTTCCGTCTTGATTTTTGGCCTGGCATAACATTTATACTGTATACATTACGGTATAACATTACAGATACATATACAGGATACATCACATATAATGTATACATTGCTTATAATGTATATGTATGCAGTGTACGTTACATATACAGTATACATTGCAGTATAACATTTTGTGCATAGCTTGGGGACGAAGTTGAAGAAACTACAGTCTGTGGACCAAAAGGCTGAAAGGACTACTTAGGGACATTTTAAAAATTACATAAAATTCCCATTTTTATACCCTTATCAAGCACTGCTGGGCTCATTCCTTTATATATTGCCCAAGGCTGGCTCCACACTACAATGGCAGAGTTGAGCAGCCGCTTGCATATGTGGCGCTTACCAGTTTCTCACTGCTGTTTGTAATTATAAATCCCTGCATTGCAGTTTTAACTCAATAGTATTTTGAATGTCACCCATGCATTTCGCCTACTGTGACATTTTAAACCACTTTTTATTACCTAGGACACAGCCAACATGTAAAAACAAGAAAAGAGTGAACTTTGAATGTTGCGCTTTTAAAGCACCGAGGGTGTATTGATATTTTGCTATTCAGTTAGACGGGAAAGCATTGTGTTTAATACGCAATGGCAATAGTGGTGCTACCAGAATTCAATACACAGTGACATTGCAAAAGCAAACATTTATCAAATATTCCAATTCACAGGAAAGCAAGGGTAATAAGTGGATTACCTAATACAAGAGAAGTTCTTTGCAAAAATAAAAGATGAAAATGTGGCTACACCCAAAGTCAGTCTCCAAGAAGTGTTTTAGCCAAGCAAGGAAGGTGATTTACCAATGATCTAATTAAGCTGTCTTTGACTGCATCTACTCAAGTGATAAGACCAGCTGCTCCCAAAACGAGGAAACTGGGAGCAGATCAATAATCTATTAAAAAGCAGGGCAAATGATTTCAAGCAGATTTCCTTGGCTTTGGGCAAGTCAAGAGATGTTGCCAATCCTGCTCAAATATAGTTTACTCAAGAACACCACGAATGAAGTAATTGAAGAATTGGCATTTATAAACAGTCGGTGTGGAACAATTACAGGCAAGAGTTGAGAAAACACTAAACACAACCTGAAATAGAACCTGCTAAGATGTGTTACGCTATGGCAAAGCCATTTTGACAACTAGCATTTGAGTCATAGGTACTGTCAAGTTGTTTTACACACTTCCCATGCTTTAAACAAATGTACACAAGAAGCAAAAGCTCCATCTCCAAACAAACTTACAGTGGGTGGAGTTTCTTAGCACAAACCACAGTTCCAGAAATATCTTCCAAGCCTCCATACAAGTGCAAAAGAAATTTCCATATTTCAAAATCCAATTTTAATGGTGTAGTTTAGTTATACAGCCTCTCCCAATCTATTAGAATCTATTCATCTGCAATATAGTGAAATGCTAAAAAAACAAATATTAAAAGAAAATCCTAATAGAATTGCCTCCTAAGCAATAAATAAGTTCAATTAAAATCATGTTTGTCACTGATGTCAATATTTGACAGGACATCTGTATAAAATATTTTCAAAGATGAAATATGTAAAATCTCATTACAGATAAGCCCAGACAATGAACATTTGCAACCAATCTGGATGGCACAACACCCTAACTCTGAACTCCAGTTAAGCAAAATATTATCACCCCCCCACCCCCCAAAAAAGGAATTCTGTTCTTCACATTAGTATACCTGTATAACAAAAAGTGGTGCCCAGTTATTTTTGTTATTTTCATTTCACCAGTCAAGGTGCGATGTAGCAACGATGAAAAATACAACTTTCCTCTAGTTCCTAAATGCTACAGCACCCCACCCCAATCATGATCCGAATTCTACCTTGCAAGTCTGGCTAGACCAGAGGTTGTACACTGGTACAGATAGGAACTGGAAACACAGGAATCCAGGGCGGATAAACCCTTCAGGACCAGTGCTGAGAGTGGCGATATTGGGAGGTTGGAGGGAGGGTGGGTTGGAAAAGGGGAACCGATTACAAGGATCTACATGTGACCTCCTCCCTGGGGCACGGACAACAGAAAAGTGGGTGAAAGGAGACGTCAGACAGGGCAAGATATGACAAAATAATAATTTATAAATTATCAAGGGCTCATGAGGGAAGGGGGAGCAGGGAGGGAGGAGAAAAAATGAGGAGCTGATGCCAGGGGCTTAAGTAGAGAGTAAATGTTTTGAGAATGATGAGGGCAATAAATGTGCAGAATGTGCTTTACACAATTGATGTATGTATGGATTGTGATAAAAGTTGTATAAGCCCCTAATAAAATATTAAAAAATAAAAAGAAAGAAAAAAATGCCTGATGTGGGACTTCCAAACATATGTTGAACAATGACATTAAAAGATAATGGGATTTTTCCACATTTTGACACTCCCGTGTGTATGACTATGTACACAGACAAAGACAGAAGGGCCTTAAAAGATTCATGGAAAAATGGAACTGACAGAAAATGTTTTTCCCACTTTTTGGTTGTTGTTGTTATTGTGAACTGGGTGAAGGTTTATAAAGCTGATCAATTTTCCATTCAACAATTCATAGATTGTTTCTTCTGCCTGCAATCCTCACAATTAAATATCATTCACACACCCCCCCCTTTCTCCCTTCTTTCCTAGCACTTTGGACCTTTGTCCGTGGTTAAACGCTGACCTTTGGATCTCAAACGGGCGATTACACTAAGGCCTACTTACCTCATTCATGTTTTTATTCTCCCTAAAGGCTTGGTCTATTGTTTGACTGAAAACTGAACTATCAGGGTTTTCCACAAACTTGTTGAAGCTCCCTTGTCTATGCAAAGGGATCCGTGGTAGCACAGTGGGTTAAGCATTGGATTGAACAGCCAAGCTGGCAGTTCAAACTCACCAGCCAGTCTGTGGGAGAGAGATGAGACTGTGCACTCCTCTAAAGGCTTACAGTCTCAGAGACTCTGTGGGGCAGTTCTACTTGGTCCTAAAGGGGTCACAAGTCAGACGTGACCCCACGGCACTGGGGCGGTGTGTGTGTGTGTGTGTGTGTGTGTGTGTGTGTGTGTGTGTGTGTGTGTGTACAGATGCGTACATATGGGGTACCCCCCAAAAAACCCAGAATTGCACTGGGCAGAGCTTTCATAGTACCTATTTCCCCCCTAGGCGAACATAGAGCAACTCGCACCCAATGGTGTCACCAGGGAAGGTTCTCTTTGGTCACAGTGAATTTTTTTTTCCTTTCTTTTTTTACATTTTATTAGGGACTCATACAACTCTTATCACCATCCATACATATATACACATCAATGGTATAAAGCACATCCATACATTCCCTGCCCCAATCATTCTCAAGGCATTTGCTCTCCACTTAAGCCCCTTGCATCAGGTGGTCACAGTGAATTTTTTTCGTAAAAGGCATTTCACTCGAATCTTGTTTTGTGTGATGGCCAATTTCAAGAGTACAGTGTACGGCTGTGAGAGTTTGTTTCCTGCTCAGGAAAAATGTGACAGAAACTGTTGTGGTGTTGAGCTCAGCTTACGAGAACAGCACTATGGGGAAAACTCAAGTGTACAAGTGCTTTTCTTGTTTCAAAAAGATGAAATGCTAATTGATAACAAATCTCTTTTTGGACATCAATTTCCTCAGCAGACAAAATCAACTTGTAAATGCATTTGGAGTTCATTCCACCAGGTCAGACTGTTAAACAAGCTCTCCATTCAGAGGTTCTGAAAATATGTCGTAACAGTGTACGACACAAAAGGCCTGATTTGTGGCAGATGGGGGACTGGTTGTTTTTTTTTAAAACATTTTATTAGGGGCTCATACAACTCTTATCACAATCCATGCATATACATACATCAACTGTATAAAGCACATCTGTACATTCTTTGCCCTAATCATTTTCTTTCTTTTTTTTCTCTTCTTTTTTTACATTTTATTAGGGGCTCATACAACTCTTATCTCAATCCACACATATGCATACATCAATTGTATAAAGCACATCGTACATTCTTTGCCCTAATCACTCTCAAAGCATTTGCTCTCCACTTAAGCCCTCTGCATCAGGTCCTTTTACTATTTCCCTCCCTCCCCACTCCCTCACGAGCCCTTGATAATCCACAGATCGTTATTTTGTCATATCTTGCCCTATCCGGAGTCTCCCTTTCCCCCCTTCTCTGCCGTCCATCTCCCAGGGAGGAGGTCACATGTGGATCCTTGTAATCAGTTCCCCCTTTCCAACCCACTCACCCTCCACTCTCCCAGCATCGTCCCTCACACCCTTGGTCCTGAAGGTATCATCCACCCTGGACTCCCTGTGACTCTAGCTCCCATATGCACCAGTGTACAATCTCTGCCCTATCCAGGGGGGACTGGTTTTGCCACAACTATGCACCTGCTCACACAGCCCTCTTAGTGTGCCAGTTTTGAGCAAAAAACAGGATGCCTCTCTTGCCCTACGCACCTTACTCACCCGACCTCGCTTAGTGCAACTTCTTTTTGTTTCTGCAAATGAAGACGGACATGAAAGAACAGCAATTTGAAGATGTAGGAGACGTGAAGAAAAAAGAGGGAGGTGCTGTCAGCCATCCAAGCAGATGAGTTTGAAACTGTTTCCAAAAATGGAATCGCAGATTTAACAATTGTATTCAATGTAATGGAGAATACGTTAAAGGTGATAAGGTTGTTTTGTAAAAAACTTTAAATATATAGCTGTGGAGAAAATTCCGGTTTTTATTGGGTACCTTGTACAAACATACACATACTTAAAAATATACACATATTTATATTTTACATAATAGAATACAACTATTTATATATACACATGCATGTGTATATATGCTATGTATGCAGATACACACATGTTGTTATTGTTGGTAGGTATGATTGAGTAGGTTCCAACTCACAGAAATTGCGTACAACAGGATGGGACAGTACTGGCCCTGTGCCATCCTCACAATTGTTACACTTCGGCCCACTGTTGCAGCCACTGTGACAAGCCATCTTACTGAGGGTCTTCTTTTTGGATGACCCTTCTTTACCAAGCCTGATGTGCTTCTCTGGGCACCAGACCCTCCTAACAACATAAAAAGTATAAGAGATGAAGTCTTGCCATCCACTCTTCAAAGAGCAATCCAACCAACTGTACTGCTCCCCGCCAACTACACTTCTTCAAGACAGATTTATTTGTCCATCTGACAGTCTATAGCACTTTCAATATTCTTCACCAAAATTCAGTCATCAATTCTATTGTCTTCTTTCATCACTGTCTAGATTTCACATGCACATGAGGCAACTAAAGGTACAATGGCTTGGGACAGACACATCTTAGTCCTCAAAGGGACATCTTTGCTCTTTAACATTTTAAAGAGGTCTTTAACTACAGATTTTCCCAATGCAATACATCATTTGATTTATTGACTGCTGCTTCCGTGAGTGCCGATTATGGGTTCAAGTAAAATGAAATCTTGACGACTTTTATCTTTTCTCTGTTTAGCATGATATTGTGTACTGGCCCAGTTATGAAGATTTTTTTTTTAACGAGCTATTGTGTTAGTCTGGGTACTTTAGAGAAACAAATCCACAGAAACTCAATAAGAGAGTTTTATATAAAGGTTAAGTATGCATCAGGAAAACATCCCAACCCAGTGCTGCCCAAGCCCACAAGTCCAACATTAACCCACTAACCCATATGTCCAACACCAATCCACAAAGTCCTCCTCCATCTCACAAAACAGACACAATGATGTCAACTGTAGGAGGAAAGCCGAATCAGTGAATATGTAAATATCTCAGCGCTGGCAGGGGTCCCCACACGGCTGATCCAGCACCCAGGGCTGCATGGGGTAGGTCTATGCGGCTTCTCCTTGGGGAGGTCTTGCAGGAAGTGAGCCTTGCCAGCTGAAGCAGGGAACTGCTAAGACAGCTGCACCCTGCTCTGACCATAACAAAGCCAGAGACCCGAGAACTAGAAAGGGGAGGCTCAGCAAGCCATTTATCCCTCAGCCCTTCAATTAACCCCATATATGTTTATCGGCCAGGTTGGCACAATAAACTAACTACCTCAGCTATGATACATACTGAAGGTTGTGTGTATTTAAATATTTGGCTCTTACTTAAATGCATACCTACTCATTTGTCAACTTTTTGAGAAAACAAAGTCTCCTCTTTTTTTTTCATTGTAGTTTGGGTGGGAATTCACAAAGCAACAATTTCCGCTCAACAATTTATAAACATTGTGCTTTGTCACACTGGTTGCGATCCCCTCAGAGTAACAGCACTCATCCCACTTCCTTCCTGGGTTGCCAGTTGGCATCTGTCCACCTTTCTGCCCCTTTTTGTCTTCTGAACTTTATTTTTGTGTTCTCTGCCCTTTGGGATTTCCTATGGTTGATTCTACAACACTCCCTGGCATTACTATTCCCTTTACAGGCCTTCCGTGCAGTGAATTATGTAATTTAACTCTTCTAGTCATACATTGGTCACTCCCACCAAACGACCTTTTCCTGGTGGGGAAAGGAAGACACTGACGGGATTCAGTTGGAAGTGATTGCTAACAGGCTTCCTTATGATTGCCATTCTACTGGCTTTTCAGAATCAGGCAGTGAGGCTGTCATCATCAGCAAAAGCAGAGGTAGGCGTGCATCTTGGACCCCAAGAAGCCTGTCACCCAGGACACAGCTGTGGTGCCAGAAGAGCAACAAGGGACCATCAGAAAAACAGAGTCAAACCATGAGACAGAGCAGAGGACTTTACAGCACAAGTTGGTGTCAGTGGGCAGGAGGCTGCCATGTGGAATGGGATGACCGTCACTTAATTGAGGGAGCTGAGTGTCATTGGGCTGTGGTAGAGTAGCATGCCCTTTGGGTTTCTATTGGAAGTCCATTACGAGCTTTGTAACATAGCAAGACCAGAACAGAGGCCAATGGACCTGTGGCTGAAAGGCCAGAGATTAGAGAGGAATGCCTAGGAGACTGTTCATTCCCCAAACTACTGCAGCTTGGACATCTGTAACCTGTTCATAACCTTAGTAAACTCCATAATTGTGATTATGGTCTGAGAGTTCTGAGTGGTCACTACAATGAATTTCGGATAGGGAGCTCCGTGGAAGGGACAGTGGTATCAGAATTGGTAGAGTGGGGCATGTCTGACCTCAACATCAGAGGAACTGGCCTTGGGTAACTAAAGCTGATGAAGATGACTTTCCTCTCCCTCAGTGAAGTGGCGTCAGAATTTGATTCCACATCATTTCTTTTTTTTTTAACAGGGCCAGTCTATTGTTTGGCGGAATGGTCATCTTCAACCTATGGTTGATTGTACAACTCTCCTTGGCATTATCATTCACTGTATAGGCCTGCCAGGACAGACAGGACTTTCTATTCTCATACACAGCTGCAGCTGCAGAAACGCTCGCGGCAGTTCTATCCTGTCCTATTGGGCCGATGAGTTGGCATCGACTAGATGGCCATAAGTTTTATAGGCCTGTAGTGCAGTGAATTATCTAATATCGCTCTTTCAGCCACTCTTTGTTACTCCCACCAAATAACTTTCCTAATGGGTTTCGGTAAAAAGAATGTGGGAGTTCCAGCCTTAATGGGCTTCTACCAGGCCCTGTACACGCTCTATCAGACCAGTAAGTTGGGTCTTTTATAAGATTTTGAATTTTGTTCTACCCACTCTCCGACCACCCCCCCCCCTTGTTCTCAGGCCATCACCTTCTAATAAGTCTGATCCTAATCATTACACAGAGACAGCCAACGCACATTCAGCTCCTCTGATTGTTTTCTAAGTTTTTATGTCCACAACTAATAAGACTTTAGTTTGTGGGAGAAAGGTACTAGCATTTATCCAACAACTTTAAAATCGTCACTTTTCTTAAAACCACCATTTTTCACCTATTTCACTACTTTCTATATACTTAATTGGATTATATGTTGTCAGGTGATGTCAGGTTGGCTGACTTTTCTAACTACCCTATGTGCAACAGAAAAAAATACTGCTCTAACCACGGCCAGAGGTAGAAGGAGGTTGGGTTGGAAAGGGGAAACCGATTACAAGGATCTACATGTGACCTCCTCCCTGGGGGAAGAACCACAGAGAAGAGGATGAAGAGAGACATCAGACAGGGCGAGATATGACAAAATAATAATTTATAAATTATCAAGGGTTCATGAGGGAGGGGGCGTGGGGAGGGAGGGCAAAAATGAGGAGCTGATGCCAGGAGCTTAAGTGGAGAGCAAATGTTTTGAGAATGATGAGGGCAATGAATGTACAAATGTGCTTTACACAATTGATGTATGTATGTATTATGATGAGTTGTATGATCCCCTAATAAAACAATTTAAAAAAAAGAAAGAAAGACTGTTCCATCCTCCAATTATTATGTTTGAGCCCATTGTTGCAGCCACTGGGTCAATCTGTTTTCCCAAAGTGAGTGAATAACCAGGCCTGGGGGAAAAGGGGGGTCCAGGTGGGTGCTGTAAAAGCAAATACCTACACTTTATCCTGGATTATGGGGTATAGCACCAAAGTTTTCATTGGGGGAGGGAGAGCAGAAGGCCAAATGTGTTTGGGAACCCATGACCTATCTCATTTAGGATCCTCCTCTTTTTCTCCAGGATTCTACTTTACCAGTCCTTTCCCAGGGACTGGTCTCTCCTGCTAATATGTCCAAAGTACTTGAAACAAAGTATCGCCATCTTCACCTCTAAGGAACATTCCTGGCTGTACTTCCTGTAAGACAGATTTATTTGTTCTTCCGGTGGTCCATGGAACTTTCAATATTCTTCACCAAGCCCATAATTCAAAGGTATCAATTCTTCTCAGTTCTTCCTTATTCATTGTCCAATTTTCACATGTAGCTGATGCAATTGTAAAAACTAGGGCTTGGGTCAGGCTTCATACTGACACCTTCTCTCTTAACATACTGTACAGATTTGCCTAATACAATATGTCTTTTGATTTCTTGACTTCTGCTACTATGAGCATTGAGTGTGGATCCAAAATTCTTAACTTTAATCTTTTCTCCATTTATCATGATGTTACCTATTGGCCCCATTGTGACAATTTTGGTTTTCTTTACATCGAGTTGTAATCCATATTGAAAGTTGTAGTCTTTGATCTAAATCAGTAAGTGTTTCAAGTCTTGGCTTTCAGTAAACAAGTCTGTGTCGCCTACATATCCAAGGTTGCTAATGTGTCTTCCTCCAATCATAATGCCACGTTATTCGTCATAATGTCCATAGTTAAAAATTAAGCCCATCCTCTCAATGGGCTCAAACATAATTGAGAGGACGGAGCAGTGTTTCTTTCTGTTGCAGGTAGACAGGAACAACATACTGACGCTGGAAGCATAAAATTCAACTCAGGAGAGGAGAAGAGGAGTTATACTAGAGTAGCCAACAAACCATAGGTATTCCCCTTACCTTGGGAGCTGATACCAAAGGCTCAAGTAGAAAGCAAATGTTTTGAGAATGATGATGGCAACAAATGTGCTTGACACATGGATATATGTAAGGATTGTGATAAGCATTGTACAAGCCCACAATAAAATGATTTAAAAGTAATAATAACACATCATTACATTTTGTGCAATCGGGTCATCTTTCTCTCTTCACCTCCTCTACCCACATTCTTGAAAACCAGCAGCTCGTTGTTTCGCTCATCTTTCTGACTCTAGCCTGCAGCATGAACATGTCAATCAGTGTTTACCAAAGTCAGTGTTTACGAACAACTTGCTACATTATAGAAACTTATTAGTAATTTCTGGGGGGAAATGGGGCTTTCTCCTCCCATTAAGAGTTGCAGTCCTGCAAGGCCGGCCCCAATCCCCACTATGTGAACTTGAAGAATTCACTTCAGAGGACAGCACTGAAGCTACAGCTCAGGGAGAGGGGTGCATCTGATCAGAGCACACGGGAGCAAACAAAGAGGGAAGGAGAGAGAGTGGAGCACATCTTGGCCCACCAAGATCCCAGGACAATATTCCTGCTCAGAGCAGCCAATGAACAGAGAGGACCATAGGGCCGGCCCCACCCGGAGACATGACATACCTCACTGACCCATAGCGCTATGGGGACAACACTGGAGACAGTACGGAAATTGAGCCTGATCTGACCCTACCACACTGGGGCAAAACACTAAAGGCATGCAACAGAGTAGCAAGGCAGCAAAGCAATTAAGTCCCTGTGGAATACCAAAAATAGACTTTGGGTCCAGGGCACGGCACCCCATCAACACTCTTAAAGGTCAACAAACAATTTATAGGCTTTTCTTTTCTTATAGTTGGTTTTCTTGTTGTGGTGGTTGTTTTTTGTTGTTTTGCTCTATTTTATTTTTGTGCTTATTATTGTCTCTGCGTGTCTAGCTAGATAAAATAGGTAGTTTAACAATCTGGAGGAGAAAACAATGCGACCGACAGTTGGGGAGGGAACAAGAGAGAGGGAGGCAGGTGAAAAGAAAGGTATGTCTACAAACTGGACAAGGGAACAACAAATGATCTAAAATTGATGGCAAGACGGGCATAGGATGCATGGTGGGGCTTGATCAGGGCAATGTAGCTGGCAGGAATTACTGAAACCTGAATGAAGGCCCAACATGATAGTGGAACAAGAAGAAAGTAAAAGAAAATGGAGGAAAGAACTAGGAGACAAAGGACATTAATAGAGGTCTAAATACACACATGTATATAGATAATTATATTTTTATATAATGATAGGTACATATATTTATATGTTAAGTATTAAGATATCAGACTGACATTGGGCCTCTACTCAAGTCCTCCTTCAATGCAAGAATACTTTGTTCTAATAACCCAGCATTCTGTGGTGCTCAGCTTCCCAACACAGGCACTGAAGACAAAGTGGGTACATAAGCAAATGTGATGAAAAAAGCTGATGGTGCCTGGCTATCAAAAGATATAGTGTCTGGGGTCTTAAAGGCTTAAAGATAAACAAGTGGCCATCTAGCTGAGAATCAACAAGCCTACATAGAAGAAGCACACCAGTCTATGTTATCATGAGGTGTTGATGGGTAGGTATCAGGCAACTAAGACCCAGAACAAAAAATCCTATCAATGTAAATGAGGGGGAGCACCCAGAGTGGAGACCCCAAACCCATCTGTAAATATCTGGACATCCCCTTACAGAAAGGTCACAAGGAAGAGACAAGCCACAGTATAGCACTGACAAAACACAACTTTCCTCTAGTTCTTTAATGCTTTTCCAATTCTACCTTACAAATCTGGCTAGACCAGAGCACGAACACTGGTACAGATAAGAGCTGGAAACAGGGAATCCAGGACTGATAAGCCCCTCAGGACCAATGATGAAAGTAGTGATACCAGGAAGGTTAGGAAGAAGGTGGAGGGAGAAAGGGGGTACCAATCACAATGGTCTAACTATAAGCCACCAGGGGGCATGGACAACAGAAAAATGGGTGAAGGGAAACAATGGTCGGTGTAAGACATGAAAAAAAATGTATCCTTTATCGAGGGAAGAAGGGGACGGAGGGGGGAATGAGCTGATGCCAAGGGCTCAAGCAGAAAGAAAATGCTTTGAAAATGATGATGGCGACATATGTACAAATGTGCTTGACACAATGGATGTATGTATGGATTGTGATCAAAGCTGTAAGAGCCCCCCAAAAAATGATTGGAAAAAAAAAGTTGTATCTTGGAAACCCATGGGGGAAATTCAACCCTGGTCTATAGGGTCGCTATGAGTTAGCATCAATTCAATGGCAGTGAGTTTGGTTTTATTAATAAATCTCTAAAAGGAACAATAAAATAGGTCATTATTCTCTTGGAACAGACTTTAGAGATTCCTAAATTTCCCCCGTCCTTGTTAATCTTAAAAACATTCCTTTCTTTAAAGTCTTTTTGCAATAAATTTTTTATTAATTTCTTTTTCAGATATAGCTCATTAACTCTATTTGTTATAAGTGAATAGGATAACCAGTATTTGCTGTGTGCTCCCTCTAAGTCAGGCACTTCACATAACTTATCTGACTTACTCTTCACTGTACTTGTTGCTGTTTAGTCCCATTCTCCATGAAAGGTTGTTTTTATTAGAGCACATTTTACAGATAAGGAAACTGAGGCATCAGGAGG
Organism: Tenrec ecaudatus; assembly: GCF_050624435.1. Taxonomy (NCBI): domain Eukaryota; kingdom Metazoa; phylum Chordata; class Mammalia; order Afrosoricida; family Tenrecidae; genus Tenrec; species Tenrec ecaudatus. The sequence goes on along the minus strand of NC_134541.1, from coordinate 34,033,980 downwards.
TTAAGCAACTTTCCCACTGTCAAATAACTAGTAAGTGGCAGAAATGGGATTTGAACCCAGGCAGTCTGGCTTCAGAAGTCACAAAATATTTTACAGAGCACAGTATTTAATGTTTTCATTCCATTAGTGGATTGACTTCAGTGGAGCAGTTGAAAACTGTCACTGAGCTAAATACAGCTCAGCACATATACAACTCTTAACAATTTGAATTCATACCACTCGAAACCAAAAATATATCCTCAAATTAAATTAAAATGCTTTAAATTATTTTTAAAAGGACCAAACATGAATTGCTCTTCATGTTATAGGTTCTTCTGTTTAAAGTACTGGACTAGTAAATGTAAGGTTGGTGATTCAAACCCACCAGCTGTTGCTCAGGAGAAAGATGAGGCTGTTTGCCCTTATAAAGATATACTGCCTTGACAACCCTGAGTCAGAATCCAGTCGATGGCAGTGGGTTTGGTTTTGTGTTTAAAGTAGACACAAATATCTTTAGTTAAATCAATGCACTTTTGTTTAGCAACCTGTTGTACTTAACTGAATCACTTAAAATCTATTCAGCAACATTCCCAACCCCCTCCAGGGCAACCTGGAATTACTTGGCATCAACTTTCCTAAAATGTATTATTAAAGAAGCTCTTGCTTTTAAAAGAAGGGATCAGGCTAGCACTGGCAGCTGCCAAGGACTAGTTTACCGCCTGGTTTCCATGACTGCATCAATCTGGGACCAGCACAGAGAGAAGACGTCTCCTTGGAAACCAACTCTTTGCTCCTCTCAATTGAGAGGCAGAGTAGGAAAGAACACAGTTCAGGATAATTTCACTTATGCTGAGTGCGTCCATTGCACGTGATAATCACTGCCAGAACTCCTGATCACCGAAGCTTAAGAGAAAGCTACTTGACGCCTAGCAGAAAACCTCATAAAGGTTTTACCAAGAATATTTTATGACTTGTATACAATTTTCCGGTTTCAATCTTCAAAACAGAGCCATACTAATAAGAACTTTATGAAAAGTATTTCATTGGGAACAGTATTTAATACCCCACCTCAATATCCTTACTGAGTGCTACTACCTGAAGTCTCAGTATATGATCTAGGATGACCTGTTTGGCTGTCGAATCAGTGTTGGTCCACAGGGACCCTATATAGGTACAGCTGAATGAGACAATGCCCAAACCTGTGCCATCCTCCCAAGTCCTTTTGCTCCGCACCAAGATTGCTGCCACTGTGTCAATCATCTTGTTGAGGGCCTTCTACTTTATCCTTTGTTTTAGGTGCTGATTAGTGTGAAATTTCAAAATGAAAGAATTTTCCAAATTAGAAAGTATATTCCGTATACTTATAAAAGTAGCTATACTTTGTAAGGTGCGGGTCTGCTTCGACTGCGCTTCTAAGGGGAAAATGCACTGAGAAGTGCAAATGAGTTTTAAGGAACAGCTGCTCAGGGTGTCTTAAACTGAAGCTCATACATACCGCCCTCCTTCCCTGAAGCTATAAATACACTTCCTGCCATCAATAGCAATGGCTGGAGCAATCCCTCTGTTCAAAAGAACTAAAAATATGTGATTATACACATCCTCTCTTCTGTTACCCACCCACCATTCCAAAAGGAACTGACAGAGGGAAATGCAGAGCTGTGTAGAGTTCAGCTAGGCGTAGTGCAGAGACTGTAATTTTCCTTGGGGGAAAAAAAGCTAGCTCCAGTTGAATGATGTCTGGGGAGGTATTAATTAGCTATTACAGGGTCAGAGTAAATTAAAAAAATTTTAGAGAAGCTGCTCCAGATCACAAGATATATTTTACATTTCATTAACTATTACTGGGGGACTGGCGTTATTTAATTAAACCATGGTAACTGAAATTGATGCACAATAGAACCATGTAATGTGGAACCGTCAGTATGTAAAAACAGTTATGGAATTTGAAGGGCATAGTCAGTTAGGCCCAGGAGATGGCCGTCATGGTCAGGAGATTGCCACTTAAAAGGAAACGGAGCAAAAAGAATAATATGAGTTGGGTTTATCAATGTCTGAGGGAAAAACAAAAGGTCACTGCCATTGAGTCAATGGTGGCTCAGAGTGACCCCTTGTGGGTTTCCGTGACTGTACAGGTTTACAGGAGTAGAAAGTCTGGTCAGGAGGTCAATTTCAACTCATGGTGACCCCATGCGTTACAGAGTGAAGCTCCATATGGTTTTCTTGATCATAATCTTTACAAATGCAGGGTTCCAGGTCTTTCTTCCAAGGTGCCGCTGAGTGGGTCCAAACTGCCAACCTTCTGACTAGTAGCTAAGTACAAACCACATGAGACAACCAATGAGCTATGTATGACTGGGCATACATATGGATATGTCTACATGTGTTACATATGTGTGTATGTGTAGACACCTGTATACACATGCGTATATATGCATAAACATATGCATATCTAGATTATCTTTTTTACAGACATACTGCAAGTAGGGTCTTAAAGAGTTTGTAGAAAAACTCCCCTATCACTCCCTACCCCCCACAATTAAGGGGTTTATTAGAAAAGTTAACAGATTTCTACAAGTCAAGATCAGTAAATATTAACAGATACAGTCATTGATCCATGCGGCATGTAGCTAATCTCCGGTCCACTTGCAAAGGGGTGGACTCTAGCCTGTCAGTCAGGTCGCAGTTTGATGACCTCATTTGGAGGCACCATGGGATAAATAGCTCACTGCAGGCTAGACACACATTCTCTGCTGCTGCTTCCTGCTGACAAGCCACATGGAGCTATGCTGATTACAGCAGGAGCCCTGGAGCTGAAGGAGCCAATGGAGACAGAGCCTGCCAGCGCTGAGAGGCTTCCACTGCCACGGGATCCACAAGACTCTCCACCCACCGGCCTGTGATCTTCCTGCATTCGGCATCGTTGCATGTGTTGCAGGAGTCTGACGATAAATGTATAGACTGGTATTGAATATATGGGCTAATATTGGACTTAGGGACTTGATCTGGACTGGGCTGGGATGGTTTCTCAATATACAATTGCTCTTTTATATAACGTTCTCTCTTATACATGAGTGTCTATAAATTTGTTTCTCTAGTACACCCAGACTAACACAGTCCACAACAGTCCTCTCCTCAGCCAGCAGCCAAGTCTCTCTTCTCAGTCACGTGTTTCTTGGCTTTTGCCTCTGTGGGTCAGCCCACCCACCTTCACTGGGTCTCAGTCTCACGCCAGACGTGGAAACAGCACCCCAAAGTCATGGTGCTGATCCTCTGAGGGTCTGTGTCACAGGCTCGGGGGCCTCTGGTCTCAGAGATCTTGGACCTGCTCGTCCAAAAGGTCCAGAGATCTCCATTACCTTTTAATTCCATTTTCCACCAACTTTTTGAACTACCTCCTGTAACCTTTGGATCAGGCCTAAGAGCATTAACACTCACATAGCAAGGAACACACCTAGTACCTCGATCTTATTCTCTAATGAAAGAAACCAGAGTTCCTTGAGTCCATGCTTATGGCAGTAAAAGTACAGGATGAGTACTGAAAATCTTTTGTTGTGATTAAAACACATACACGATAAGCGGGGGGAGGGGGGGAGGTAAGAGGAGAGAGTGATCTAAGAATGAGAGAGACATGGATAAGAAAAGGGCACAGGAACCAACTTAAAAGGGTTCCCACTAGCCAAATCTGGGACAATTTGAACTTCAAAAACAAAAGAAAATTAGTAAAATAGGAATCCATGAGTCCACAGTGACAAACATCTAAGTGATTTTAAAAACAGGGAGAGAAAGCTTTTCCTTACAGTGAAATGCCAAATGAAAAATGCAAAAGGAATGGTGAATTTTTTTAATCACCATCTGGCAACTACTATTATAACTGATAGGCACGACCAATGGCCATTCAACCTAGTAGGTAAAACCTTCAGCGACAAGGACTACACATCATCTCATAGTCTCCGCTATAAAATACGGATCATTCACTTATTAACCAGTAAGTATAAAATACTTGAAAGCTACCTTACAGCAAGAAACCTGTCAGACAACATCTCAACCACGTAACATAATTCTAAACAACCAGTAAGGGGACATATCAACATAAGCCTCCTGATAAGATGCAGTGAGAACACAGCATCATGTCTCTGGTAGTCCTGTGAAAATGCATAAACTGAATCTATTCATGAAGAAGTATCAGACCAATCCAAACTGAAGAACATTCTATAAAGTCACTGGCCCATTCTTGACAAAAATGTCAAGATCATGGAAAACTTGTGCCGACGAGGAACTGCTGCAGCTTGAAGGGGGTTGGTGAGACTTGACAACCAAGTGCACACACCATCCTGAACGGGTGCTGGATCCGAAAAGGAAGGGGCAGCGAGAAGCTTCTCTGGTTTTGTTGGTTTGTCCTGGGCGGTTTTACTGTGGTAGACATAAATGGGACATCAGTGCGATTTCAGTGTGAGTTTGTGGATTAGATGACAACGCTGTATCAGTATTTCTGGATTTGGATGAGTATTCTGTGGCTAATAGGAGAGTGTCTTTTTTTTTTAAGGAAATACACACACTGAGTTAGGTATAATGAAGCATTACAACTAAAACTTAGTCTTAAAACTATTTGGAGAAAAACAGCATAGCTGATGGGTAAAATGAGAAAGATAAGGCAATTCTGATGAAATGTTAACAACTGTGGGATCTGGTAGAGAGTATACTAGACCCAAACAGAACGTCCATCAGCAAGTTTACACAGCACTGAAATCAATAGGCTGAATGTTTAAACCATGATGGAATTAACCAGAAACCTAAACCAACAAATAGAAAAACTCAATGCTTGAAAATTAAAAGACACTTAAAAATAGGTCATGGATCGAAGAAGGAAAACATAATGGAAAATTTCAAATAGTCTAAATTGTTTGTGAAAAAAAATTCTAACATTAGCAACCTGACTCCATCAATATATGTTTTTTTTAAAAAGACAATACCACGTGCTCGCTTCAGCAGCACATATACTAAAAAAGACAATACCATACACCATGACCAAGTTGTAGTCAACGTCAAACACTGATTAATGTACTTTACTATACTGACCATTTAAAGAAAAAGAACACATATGAATGTCAACAGATAGAGAAAAAGCAAAATATAGCATTATGAATGTTATGTAATCATAAAAACCCTTTCAAGACAAAAAATAAAAGGGAATTTCTTTATGCTGATAAATGGTATCTGTGGCCAAACTGCCCTAACAGTGACAAGGCTGGATTTAACAGACACCTGCCAGACCTGGTAACATTGCCTGGCATTTCAAACAGTGGCACCGAAAGTCGTAAACGTTTGCATACGGTGATCCAGGGTATAACACTGGTCTCCATTTGTTTGTAGCAACAGAAGTAGAGTCAGAGAAAGGAAGAGGAGATGGAATGCTCGGGTAATTGCCTTCATGAAGAACTGCTTTCTTGCCGCGAGACCAGAAGAGTTTGGTAGCACTGGTCAAAGCAAGGGAAATGCAGAACATTATGAGAAATGCTTAGAGAAGTCGGACTTTCTGGGCCCATTTTAGCAGGATAAAACCCACTGAAAATATACCCAGAGAAAAGTCAGTTAAGCCTTAAACTGAAAATATTCTGGAAGTCTTCTCTAAATCAACAACAGTTTAGCAACTAGTAAAGAATGTCTGCCAAGTGGGGGGAAAAGAAGCATGAAAAGGTTTGAACAGGTAACTCAAAGAAATGAAACCCAAATTGCCAGTACGATATTTTTAAGATGTCAATCTCTTTAATAAACAAGAAAATGCAAAATTTTTAATGTCTTCCTTGAGAACTGTGCTCTTTTAAGAACTATCTAAATCAGTGGTTCTCAACCTTCCTAATGCTGTCACCCGACCCTTTCATATAGTTCCTCATGTTGTGGTGACCCCCCAACCATAAAATTGTTTTCATTGCTATTTCATCACTGTAATTTTGCTACTGCTATGAATCAGGCGACCCCTGTCAAAGGGTTGTTCGACCGCCAAAGGGGTAGCGATCACAGGTTGAGAACCTCTGATCTAAATGGAATCAAACTGAAAGCAGCAATACAAAAGATCAGATCTGAAGGATGTAGTACAGCACCAATGAAAGATACAACTTTCCTCCCGTTCTTTCATGCTTCTTCCCTCTCACTATTATGGCCCCCATTCTCCCTACAAATCCGGCTAGGCCAGAGCATGTACACGGGTACAGATCAGAGCTGGAAACATGGAATCCATCCAGCACAAATACACCTCTCAGGACCAAGATTGAGAGTGGCCACAGGAAGGTGGGGAGAGAAAGGGGGAACATATCACAACGATCTACCTATAACCCCTTCCCAGGTGGATGGACAACAGTGGGTGAATGGCGACATCAGTCAGTGTAGGACATGAAAAAAAAAAAATAATAATATATAAATTATCAACGATTCATGAGGGGAGGGGGGGGAATGAGAAGCTGATACCAAGGGCTCAAGTAGAAAGCAAATGTTTTGAAAATGATGATGGCAACAAATGTACAAATGTGCTTGACACAATGGATGGATGTATGGATTGTGATAAGAGTTATACAAGCCCCCAATAAAATGATTTTTTTAAAAAGATCGTATCAGAAACTTGAGGGACAGTGAGTTTATTATATTAATGAAGGAAGAACGATTTGGAAATGGAGGGTAAGAATGATTATAAACTTGAAGGAATGCAAATAATGTCACTGAATTGTACATATACAACCTGCTGAATTGATTAAGCCAAGTTATATATATTCTCAATACCAAAATAATGTAAACCTTGGCATGTTCATCTTCATATTCTATCACAATAATTTGAAATGTAAAAGATATGTAAAATATAATAAAACTGCAAGCTGTCATCTCTATTCTGATCAATATTGTTTTGATGTCAAAAAGAATTGTCTCAACAAAAAATGATTCTTCATTTATGGATTGAGGCAGCCAAGCCCTTTTCTGATAACCATCTTGGGACTATATAACGGCGTGGCCACATATTAAAAGGAATGTATTCTTTTTGTGGATTTGTCATTACTCCATCATTGTGCTCATAACTGGAATTTTTCTTTTTTCCAACTCAGCAAAATTGAGAAATAATGTGTGGGAAATTGTCTTTCACAGGTACTGTAGACTCTGCTGAGACTGAAGGATGCCATAGCAGGAGACGCAATGAAGTCACTACTCCAAGGTTTCTCAAATTTGAGAGAAGTACAGATTTCTTTTAAAAGAAAATGAAGTTCTTATACAACTTCAAAAATGATATATTTTTCAATGAATATATAGAAGTATAAAACTATACTCTTCTACCCTATAGAGCCAAAATAAATATACAAATATGAAATGAAACGATAACAGATTAAAGTTGAAATGAAATCACCACTCACACGATGGCTAGAGTATTGATTCCTCAAAGTTATTTTTTTTTTAATTCCTGAAAGTTTTCTGGGAGTTTTTTAGCTGGGCATGCTTAAATGCATATATGCCACATACCAATTCTTCCACCGCTGTTTCATTCACACATTTACAAAGCCTTTGTTCATACATTATGTCCTATATTACTTGGCCTTCCACTGGACACACTATTACAATGAAAAAGTACATGAGTTAACCAATGGTCCTAAGCATGAGCCCTAAAAATGTATAACAATACTCAGTTTGAAAATGGTCAGTCATCTACTTGCTCACATTTCATATGAGCAAACTTGGAATACAACTCAGGACTACTCAGAGGAACTTCTAAGTTCAACCATGAACTCCCCTAGTAGGTTAAAGTTGGGCAGCTGCTGTGGTCGTTACTGAAGCTGTTGTCAATTTGAGACTTAAGAGTGAAGGGGTGGAGTTTAGCCTGTCAATCAGGTCTCAGCTTCATAACTTCATTTGGAGACTCTAAGGAGATAAACAACCCGCTGGAGGCAGGACAGACACTCACTTCCTGTGAGACATTCCTGTAGACAAAACACATAGAGCTACACTGGAGCCCTGGAACTGAAGGAGCCACGTGGAGACCCCTGCAAGTGCTGAGATGCTTCCACCACCACTGAAACTACAAGACTTTCTATCCACTAGCCTGTGAGCTCCCTGCATTCAGTGTCATTGCATGTGTTACATGAGTCTGAAGAGGAATTTATGGATTGGTATCAGACATATGGGCTCATATCAGACTTAAGGACTTGATCTGGACAGGATGAGATGTTTTCTCAAGATTCAGTTGCTCTTGTATATAAAGCTCTTTGTTATACACACATGTATCTCTATGAATTGGTTTCTCTAGTCTACCCAGACTAACAGCTAATCACAAGGTTGGTGTTGTGAAACCACCAGCCACTCCTTGAGAGAACGATGAGGCTTTCCACTCCCAGAGTCCTTGTCTCACAACCCCGTCAGGGTAGTTCTAATCTGTCCTGCAGGGTTCACTGTGAGTCAAAATTGACTCAGTGGCAGTTGAGTTGTAACTGTTGACTTCCTTATTATTGGGTTTCATGCACCACCATATCACACCTGTCTTTGTAAGAAAAAATGCTGAAAACCTTTTGTGCCAGGAAAGGTAGTGTTTTTCTGAATTTGACAATGGTTATTATATCACGTGAGTCAAGACAATCTTTTGAAACCTCTTTGTGTTAGCTACTATAATCTGAGAGCTCAATTGACAGACCCCTATAAATAATTGCACAGGAGCTAATGGACTAGACTCTGCACTAACAGTCCCCAGACAGCTTCTTACCATTAGACTCCACTTTCCCTTTACCCTCATGTCTTAATTATACATTTGAATACCTACATTGTATTGGTCCTCATAGAGTGGGTAATCAAACACATGGTCTGAAAGCCGGAGAATACAAAGGAAAATACACTAATCAGGTTTCCTACCCACCATTAACCACTAGTTCCCCTGCCCCCAGAGGTCATCATTATTGCTCCACATTGTGACCCCTCCCAGACCACATCTTATTCAGCTCTTCATTTGTATCCTTTCTAGATGTAATAAAATCATAGCCACAAATACAGTATACTCTGCATGAAATTCTGGGAGTTGTCAGTGGATTAACAAACTTAGAGGACAAGTAAGCAGTCTGAAAGGTGCTGTTCTTTAACTTGTAAGCTCTGACCCACTTGAGTGGCCAGAGCTGGAGAGTGTGTGCCCCTTGGGTGGCTGGTGACAAGGATGGAGAAGTGAAGTGGGAAGGTAGGGAGTGAATCCATTTCCATACTCTGGGAATTCGATTCATGTGACCTCTACCAGTGTCAGCAAAGCAGCTGGGATTCGCCCACCTTGGCCTCAGCTTAGGGCAGGATATGATAGTCACTGAAAGGTTATTCCATAAAATGTATTTTCTAGTTCTGCAATCACAAAATAAAACCAACAGAGCTAGAAAATGAACAATTAGCCAATCATGTAGGTACTAATAAACCTTATATAACATTATTCTATTTCCTAATTATATAACTATCGTAAGCTACAGCACCGATTTCCCAAATTTATTTAGTCTACCACCCCTTTCTCAGAAAAACAACAAAATCTACTCAGCATTCCCCTGGCGATAGAAAACTTTAGTGTTGAATTACCCAATTACCCAGCGTAAAGTGTAGGTATGGATTTTTGCAGTCTGCCCACCCCACCCCGCCAATACTTTCAGCACCCCGGAATGTGGAAACGCCACTGCAGGAAACACTGATCTATAGCAACCTACTGGATAGAAATCTAGAATACCAAAATTAGTTCCTTTCTTTGGCCTAGCCATTTTCTCCATCATCTTATGAAAAAAGACTCAACTCATTGCCATGAGTCAATATTGACTCATGATGAACTCACAGGACCGGGCAGGACTGCCCACGTGGGTTTCTGAGACTGTAACTATTTATGGAAGTAGAAAGCCCCAACTTTCTCCTGTGGTGTCACTGGTGGTTTCACACTGGGGACCTTGAGAACAGCAGCCCAAAGTGTGACTGCTATGTGCAGCCGCCAATACGGAGCGCTACTGTTATTTCAATTACTCACATGAAACTGCGTACTTCGCTTTCTTGTTCATTTTAGTTCCAGTAGAACACTTTCCTTTTTTCTTTTGGGATACTTTTCTTAAGGGCACAGAGACAAATCTCCAAAAGCAAAAGCAGTGGACCAAGGTTTTGCATTCTCTTTGGTCCCTGGATCAGATGGTCAAGGGTCAAGGAAGAAGAGGCTCAGGGCTATCTTTTAAAAGTAGAATTAAAAGATTATGGAGATTTGTATGACCCATGACAGCCACAGACAACCACATTACAGTAAAAAAAAAAAAATCAACCCAAAGGCCATCTTTGGATAAAAATATAGTGCAAAGAGTAGCTACATGTGAAATATATTATAAAATAAGCTATACTTACATTAAATATTATATAACATCTATAAAACGCCGTTAAAATTAAGCATCTCTAAACTGCCACTGAAATGTAAGAAATTCCCAGCTGTCTAAAATGTCCCCCTGGTGTGAACAACTCCGTCCACAGCCATGCAATCTGGTCTTACTTGCGAGATGCACGGCGCTCTTGTGGGAGCCATGCACTTGCTAATGCTTTAAGCTTAAGCAACACTAGTTCACTGCACAGAGCTGTGAATATGGTTCTAGTGGAGTAAAACCGTCATGTATTAAAGCTGAGGCTATGGGAGAAAGCTGCAAATCAAATGAGCCATTATCCCTGTCCTCCCCTAGATTAATAGGAAAACAAACCAATAAAACCTCAATATCCAAAGGATATGCTCCAGAGATGTTCAAGAAAACCAAAATTTACAAGTACCACTGGGTACTATTCTGATTTCTCCCATAGAACATACTCATAGTAAAACATAATTAACAATGAGACGCCTTCAAATCCTACCCAAAAAAAGACTCCTCCAAATCTGGATGACGGCATAAAAATGCACATGGTTGGCTTCCTTTCGCATACTATTTCCACGAAGAAAGTCTGAATCCATTCAAGAGAGCTGTGATCTACCCAGAGCAGGAAATAGTAACAAAGACCGATCTGGGCACTCAGTGAAGAGAGGCTCACTTAACAGCTAAATGGACGCAGTCCTGCTACTACCAAATTCAAAATGCAAGTAGATCACTGCACGTTTCGGAAGCCACAAATACTTAATCCATCACTGTGACTGCATTGATTACTGTGCAATATGCTATGTGTGAGTTGATAGAAGTAGGGACAAGAACGATACGTACAGCAGCTTTGAGCTGGTCAGTAATGAAGTACTAACTGCAGGACGGACCTCCACCTAAAACATCACGCCAGGCAAGGAAGAGGGAAATGGGCAGTCCAGTCAAAGGCAGAATCGGAACAATCACAGAAACACAAGGAACAGCAGGCAAGGGGGAAGGTGAGGCTACAAAGACAAATGGGATGAGGCCACAGAAGCTTGTGCTTCTAAGAAGTTCACTTGTTACCCAGAAGGCAGGGAAGCCATTGGAGGGTTTTAAGTTCAGGTATGCTGTGATTACACGAGGAAGTCAACAAGATCACTCTTGGCAGCAATTTGATGAGTGACCTGAAACAAGACTGCAATGATGAGTAAACAACTAGGGAACCCTACTAGGCATGTAGGTGAGAGGAAACGTGAATGACGGGACAAGAACGATGGGGGTGATATTAACAAATGTGAGAAATATTAAGGCAGCAAAACAGGTAATATAAAACATCACCAACTGGGTGGACATCAGGCTCTATGTAGGAAGGACACATTTCAGTAAAATTATGCTGGAAACATCTAAAACCTGGAAAAACCTACAGTCAAAAAATTGATTTCAGCTCATAATGAATGACCCTTGGGCTTCTGAGACGGTACATCTTTACTGTGGTAAAAAGCCTCCTCCTTCTTCAGAGCAGTTGGTGGTTTTGAACTGCTGGCCTGTGGTTAGCAGCCCAACTGGTAAACCCCTATGCCACAAGGGGGTCCTTTCCTGGAAACATAGGAGCTCACGATTCCCTTTTCTCGGTCACAAATCTCTAACCATAAGCATAACGTGGGCCCATATTTTCAGTTAGGTAACCTGGTCTTCTGAAATGGTACAGCTGCCCTTCTAAATCGGGTAAGTGAGCTCTTAACCCCCAGGGAAAAAAAGATGAATTGTATCAAACCTATACTTCCTGTATAGGTTTATGGTACTTATATGCTTTTGAGTCAAGCTGGGGCACGTGTTTAGACGGTCGGTGTCTCACATCAGCTGTTGAAAGTACTGGAAGGTTAAGAGAGCCTGGTTTATTACATTTGAAAGTTTGATTCATTAGTCTCACAGATTTCTCAAGTGCTTACAGAGATTCTGCTTGTTAAGGTGATAATTCTGACCTGTCAAGATTTGGTTATATTTGACAGACTGAATGAACAAATGTATTTTAACCATTCAAAGGAAAAGTTAATTCTCTATTAATGGGAAGTAGTAACGCACTTACAATATTGCATTAAGCCATCTGTCAACCAATGCTTGAAAACTAATGGCTGGTTAAGCTATTTGTCAATCAATATTTGAGAACTACCTGCATAATTCATAGCAGCCAGGTTTCAGCTTTATCTCACACACAATACACTCAGCTCCCTAAATAACAATCATCTTGACTTCCAAGCAGCCAAAAAGCTGGTAACCCACTGTCACTTGTACTACTTAAATCAAACTGGTTCAAATATCTATGTCCCCTCGCCATTCCTCCCACCGCAACCCAGTTCAGAACACCATTAACCTGGTTAAATCTAATAATCACCTAACAAATTAGTCAAGAGCATGCATCTCCAACAAACATCCACCTAGGACATATTCCAAATGTACCAGTACATATGAACACTATAAACATTTGTAACTGAGATAAAATGGTAGTAATAAGCTTATATTGGTAGACTTGAAACAGACTACCTGCTATCAAAAAATATTAATGTTAAACTTATTTTTTAAAGTTTAGAATGATCCACATGATTAAATATTTCTCATCACGTTTGAAAAATGTAGTTTAGAGGACCTGAAGCAAAGGGCTTAAGTGGAGAGCAAATGCTTTGAAAATGATTAGGGCAAAGAATGTACGGATGTGCTTTATACAATTGATGTATGTATATGTATGGATTGTGATAAGAGTTGTATGAGCCCATAATAAAATGTAAAAAATAAATACATAAATAAAAGAAAAATGTCGTTTAACACTTCATGATAGACTAATTTGAAAATCTGGTTGCGGGTTCCGTTTAGGTCAGTACCTGTTTTCAATGGCTAGGAAGAACTATGCAGTCCAAAGAAAGATGTCCTATGGTTTTACTCATTAAACCGTGCTATTTGTCCCACTCTACCCAATAATACAAATGTTTTCCTTCAGATGTTGGCTAACAAGCATTTATCATCCCTATTACAAATACTCTTGAAAACCACAAAGAAGATGCTACATTGTAACATTTCTAACAATTGCTATTGAAACCCCCTAACACTCTTTTAATTGGGAGATTTCCTTTAACTTTTTGCTATAAGAAGTTTGAAACCCACAAGTCTGTAAAATGTCTCACATTCCTGGTTTGGCTCACTGCATCCTGTAAATTGGTAGTAGTAAGATTTAGAAGTTTACTCGGAGTCAGATCGTATTTATTTACTGGCGAGAATATTTCATGAGTGGGGTTATCTTCTTCCTAGTGTATCACGTCAGAGACACAATACATTATACACTCTCGAGTATAAGCTGACCCAATTATCAGCCAAAGCACCTAATTTTACCACAAAAGCGGCATTAAAAGTGTGCTGAAAAACTCAGCTTCCACGTGAGTATAGACAGTAGGTTTGGCTGCCCTGGTTTCACCAATGTTTTGCTTGAACAGATGGGTGTCCGTCTCACCCACCATCATAAAGTTCCCCGACTGTTTTAACAGCCACTGGTGATCAATGCCTACAATTGTTTTATTTCATGAGATTATCTGGGATTTCATGAAAATACATTTGGAAATTTTTATCAGGTTACAAAACTATTTCTAGGTTGTTCATGTGTAAAGTTATGAACATTTTCACAGGTGCAACAAAATCACAATAAGAATATTAGTCATTAGGTAAATACAAATCAAAAACCACTCCTAAATATATGCCCACGAAGACATGTCGACACAAAACCCTGAACATACAACCAAAGAATGGGAGTATTTACAAATCATCAGCCAATTAGATTTGTATCTAGAAGATATAAAGAACTCAATCATAAAAAGATACATAACCCCATTTAAAAAATAAGTCAAAAAAATAAAATAAAAATAAAAAATAAGTCAATATGCTGAACAGACATTTTTCCAAAGAAGATACACAAACGGCCAATAGGCATAAGAAACAATGTTCAACATCATTAGTCACCAGGGAAATACAAATAAAAGCCACAATGAGATACCACTGTCCACCCACTGGTACGGCTATAATCAGAATGAGCCTCACAAGGGTTGCCGAGGATGCGGAGAATCAGAACCCTCTGATGCACTTGGAATGTAAAACGGTGCATTCACTTCAGAAAACATCTCAGAGTTCCTCAGAGAGTAACCAGTTCCGTTTGACCCAGCAATTCCACTCTTAGCTATATGGCTACTGGAGGTGACACTGTGCCCCACGAGGCTATAGGGAAGTCCTAATCCCCAGAATCTGGGACTGTGACCTTATTTGGAAACAAGGTCTTTGGAGATGTAATCAAATTAAATCATCCTGGATTAGAGTGGGCCTTGATCCAATATGATTGGATGAAAATCCATGTCCTTATTTTAAAAAGAGAGGGAGGAGAGTTACAGAGGCAGACACACAGGAAGTACAACAGGTGACAATGGAAGCAAAGTCTTGAGTGACACATTTGCAGGTCTGGGATGGTAAGGACAGCAGCAACACCAGAAACTAAGAAAGCAAGCAGTACAGGGCCGAATACCATCTAGACTGAAAAAAAGCACAGCACTGCAGGCTTGCTTGATTTCAGAATTCTAGCCTCCAGAACTGTAAGAATAAATTAGTGGCAATCTGTTAGGGCAGCGACAGAAAAACTAATACAATACTTAAGAAAAATGAGAGCAGGTCCACACAGACACTTGTACATGAATCTTCACATCAGCATTGTTCATAATGTCCAAAAGATAAAAATCATTCAAATGTCCATCAACTCACAAATAGATAAATAAAATGTGGTAAATTCACACAATAGACTATTAGTCAGCCATAAAAAGAATGAAGTACTGATGCATTAAGGATGAACCTTGAAAACACGAAGCTGTCCAGAAGGGGTAGCAAAGGAGGAGGTATGAAAATAGGAAACACAGGGAGGCCATGGGCAAGTGATGTTACACTGTTGCGGGGGTGGGGTAGGGGTAGGATTGTGATCAATGAGATTAAACAGTGTTTGAATTTTTGAAAGGAAAACTGATCTGCTCTACAAACCTTTATCCAGTTCACAAAAGTTATAAATGGATTAATTTGTGCAACAACAACAAAAAAGCTCTAAAACTGATTATACAATTCTGTAACTATACTAAAAACTACTGAATTGTATACTTTAAGTATGAATTATGTGTTATATAAATTATAGCTCAATAAGGCTGTTTAAAAAACTATACAAATGATCATAGCCGCATTGTTCATAATAACCAAAAAATGGAAATAACTTTAATGTTCACTAACTTAATGAATGAGTAGACAAAATGTGATATATCCATACAATGGAATATTACACAACCATAAAAAGAAATGACATCCTGGTGGATGAAATCTAAAAACAATACTAAATTTTAAGAAGTCAGTAACCAAAAAAGACCATATATTGTTTTATTCTATTTATATGAAATACCCACAATAGGCAAATCTATAGAAGTAGAAAGGTAAGTGGTCACCCAGAACTGGGGAGAGGGCTCACTATAGACTCACTCACCTCCAATGGGTGAGTGCAGAGTTTCTTGTTGGCATTGTGAAATTATGTAGCAATCATGGCTGAACAGCTCTGTGACTATACTAAAAGCTACTGGATTATAAAGTTTAAAAATGTGACTTTTGTAGTATCTAAAGCTTGTTAAAGCTGCTACCTTGAAAGCAAATTACAAGGGAAATCCTCTCCCATGGCCTATTTCTTTCTTAGACAAAAAGGAGTTCTCTTATTTGTTGTTAAAATAACACCTGAACTGAAGGAACATATTAAGAATATTAACTTTCAAACATATTCGCTAGGGAGTCACTCACCATCACAGGAAAAAGCTGGCTCTTGTTTTGTTTTCGAACTCTACCACTGGAGCACAGGTGCCCAATAAATGACAGGCTGCCTCAACAGCGTGCCCATGCAGAGTGAGTATCACCATTTTCTTTTGTCAAAGTAGTTCTTCTGTCAGCTTATACTTAGACAATTATTGCATATAGCAAAGTTCTTAATAAGGTAGTCATTTACTAGTAGTAATTTATTTACGGTAGACATTAAGAATGTCTTCTCCAAGTACAATTTCTTCCAGTACCTCGCAAAGTTGTGGTTCTACGGGATTTTTAGCTATTAAAAGAGGATTTAACAAATACAGAAACATGCAAAAAGCTTCTGTACTTTTATAACTAGATAGCAAACTCCCCATACTGCAAAATTTGTTCTAACATCGCGTGGTCGAACCTTTCAGCAGCGTTTTCTGCTTCTCCTCCAATGGCATTTGCTGACAAAGGAATGCGTTCGGATTTCTTAACGTATTATTTTCTATATATTAGATCACCCTTTCTTTCATTTTATTTCACTATGACAGGAAGAACCTGCAACTGTGTGCGCTTTTTTATCTTTTACAAGGACAAGAAAACTCAAAATATAAACTTTAATTATTGAGGTTGGTAAAATTTCACAAAGAATTTAAACAGTCTCTGACTTGAAACACTATTAAAGTAGAATGTAGAGGTTCTTCTCTTTATGGACCTGATGAAAGTCTCATGGTTCATTATTACAGATCTCCACGTTCCACATACTCGCAGAGCAAGAGTCCTATTAACGACAGAGAAGGAGAATCCATCCTCCAAGTAAGTCTCCGGATACTTTCAGAGTTGACTTGCTACACCTGACTGAACAGCGTCCGCATCCAACAGTGGGACGTGGGTCAGCTCTGCCATTCTGCGCTTTCCTTGTGAGGAATTTCTTTGATCACTGGTTTCTTTGAAGGACTCTATCCAAGGCACTTGTCCACTTTGTGGAAACTAGTTGAATGAAACAGGAGACTATAATGTTATCAATATGCTGAACAGCGTGGTAACACATGTCTAAATCAGGCCCTGTTCCCTCTAGAACGACTCCCTCCTCGGGATGCCCAAGTGGTTTAGCTAAAGCAAGATGGTGTGACCTTCGACCCCAAGACAATGGCAGCAACATCCCCAAAGTGAACTGTTTCCTCGCGTTGGCTCTGATTCGTGGTTTGCAAGACCAGCTGGACAGGAAGAGCCTGCCTGATCTGTCGCACTCAGATTTGAACCTGGTGGGTTTGAACTGCCTGCTTTGTGGTTAGCAGCCAGATGCCTAACACAGGGCCATGCCTAACCACAAGGCCACCAGGGGTTCTTTGCATCCTTCATTTCCAGCCCCTGCTCCCCTCTAATTCAGTGAACTTCAATCTTGGTTAAACATCAGTATCACCTTGGGATTTAAAAAAATACAAATTCTCAGGCCCCACCCAAGACCAATTTAATCAAAATATCTGGGGGTGTGCATTTGCATGCTTGATTAGCTCCCCAGGTGAATCGAAAGTACAGCCCAGGTGGAGAACCACTGCTGTAGTGTCACTAGAAGCCATCTGCCCCCTCCTGCTCACATATTTAGCCAGCTTCTGGTGGAGGCTTTGCCACTCCAAGTGTGATCCATGCCCCTCCAACAGCATTTGCCTCACCCACTACTTAGTAATGCAGAATCCCAAGCCCCACCCCAAACCCACTGCCTTGGAGCCGGAGCCGTGACAGAGAACTGCACCATGGGGGGTCTCCAAGGCTGTGACTCTTCTCTGCCGGTGCGTTCAAACCACTCACCTTTAGGTGGGCAGCCCAACCCTGATCCTACGCAGCCACTACAGCTCCGTATCTGAACTTGGCATTTTAACAAGATACACAATGATCCAGGTGTACATTCGAATTAAAGAGGCACCTGAGGTAGCAAGCACCTGCCCAGCTCCGGCCTTTGCAAATGCTGCTTAACTGTGCATCTAGTTTAATTAACGCCTGATTCTCCTAACACTCTATTCTCCGCCCCCCCACCCCCCACCCCCCCCACCCCCCGTCACATCTATTACATCTATAATCAGCATACGGTGATTAGTGTCTGTCTACTAACCCTAAGTGCCACAGGAAAAGACATCACATCCATGTTCCTGGCACCATTTTGAATTGAACTGTGTCTAATCTCATTATATTTCATACTGGTGATTCTAGTCTAAACTTCTACAATCCTTCCACCTCACCAACCATATCTTTCTGCATCCTTAAGCTGGCTTTAGCTACTAACTACTGGATATGATACTTATTTCCAATTTTCAGTATGTTAAAGGTCTCCTTTTGTGAAGGTAAAGTAAGCCTAATTCAAAGTACCACGACATTTCTTTTAAA
Organism: Tenrec ecaudatus; assembly: GCF_050624435.1. Lineage (NCBI taxonomy): Eukaryota > Metazoa > Chordata > Mammalia > Afrosoricida > Tenrecidae > Tenrec > Tenrec ecaudatus. Next base: position 34,015,444 of record NC_134541.1, on the reverse strand, counting down.
TGAATGAAACAATCAAACGGTAGGTTTTGTGTGTAAGAGCCCTAGCTAGTTTGTGGGGAAACGGGGTCACACAAATTGCTGATTGCAAGTTCGACCACACAAATTGCTGATTGCGGGGTCAACTAGTTCGACCTCCCCATGTACGGAAGTCAGCACTGAAATTGTACCCTGTGACTCAGTGAGCCTGTGTTATAGGTAAGAATACTGTCACTGACCTATTCCAACTCACAGTGGCCCCATGGCACAGAGTAGAACTGCCCCCTGTGCGTTGCCAAGACTATAACTCTTTACAGGAATTGAAGCCTCATCTTTCTCCCAAGGAGCAGCTGGTGGTTTCAAACTGCTGACCCTGCAGTTAGCAGCCCAATGAACTAGAAAATTATCCAAAAGAAATAAGTATGTGAATAAATAAGATCGCTAAGGCTTGTAAAATTACCGTTTCTAATGATAAAAAATGAGAGTAAAAACAGTGCCTACAGAACCAAGTGGTTATCACTGCAGAGACTATCCCCTATTAAAAAAGAAAGAGGATCAAACCCAGTGCCATGAAGCTGAGTCTCACAGCCAGCCTTTCGGGCAGGGGAGAGCGACGCCACTGGGTTTCTAAGACTATCCATTTTTATGAGACCAAAATGACCCAGCTTTCTCCCGTGGGTAAACCGGTAGACTTGAAAGACTGAACTCTGGGTTAGCAGCTGAGCACCTAAGCACTATGCAAACGGGTCTTTACATTGTTGCATGAGTCTGTCTGTGTGCTACACAGAGCATTTTTTTTCCAGCTTTGGCATTTGGGGCTGTAATTGGACTAAAAGAAATAACGTTCTATATCCAACCAGCTTCCTACTTATAAGTCAACCTTCTTCTGCCTCTTTTCCCGAGGAAGGTGGGCAAAAATAATGCAACAATGTTTACAAATTGACTTTCAGCTGCTCCAACCAAAAGTGTTAGCTAAATACATCAGAGCCAAGTATCAGAGTTGCCTAAGAATCCACCAGAAGCACCACACTACTGACCCCTAGCTTACACAAATCAAGTTCACTTTCTTGAGCCTCAATATCTCCCTGATACATAAATGTAAAGAACAAAGCTAAAATCACATCGAGGGGGAGCTGGGAGGGGAAAGCAAGCCTATAGCTGCTTCCAAGGCGATCCTGTTGCACTTCTGATGAAGGTCCACTGAGGCACACTCACAGATGCTGGGTAGGGTGCCAACATCGATTTCAGCTCACAGCCACTCACATGACTGAGTAGGGCTGTCCCCCCAAGCTGCAATCGTTAGGACAGTAGAAAGCCAGCCAGGTCTTTCTTCCACCGAGCAGGTCGGAAGTACCAACCTTTCAGTTGGCATCGGAGCACGTACCTATTGGGTCGCCCAGGCAGCTTTAAGGAGAGAACACATTGGTACAGTCCTCTCAAAGGCTCAGGTGATTTGGCTATGTCTCTGAAAATTAAAATCGCACACACCCTTTGACCCAGTAAAGGCACTTCTAGAAGTGTATAGTTCAGACAGTCTTCCACATGAACACTAACAAAGCATGTTCAAGGGCATTCACTCTAACACCATGGTAGGAAAAAATGTGGAACAACTTCAATGTTGTGTTACCAAGACTAATTACTAGTACAACCATACAAGGAAATATGTAAAAGAACATTATAGTATACAAATATATAATAATTTCCAAAGTATGAGGGTACTTCCAAGTCTATAGAAAAGAGAAATTAAAAGACAATTGGGGTGGAGGAGACAATGGAATTTGCCCATGAACTTTTTGAAGCCCCCTTAATATACATGTACAATTAAGTGAAAAAAGGAGCAAGTTGTGGCTGGTTTGGACCAGGGGGGTAGGGGAGCAGACAGGCACATGCTACTAAAGGAACAGTATGTAAAGGCCGCAGAAACTGGAAATTACAGTCCCCACCAGGCAGGAAGTATGGAAGAGAGGAGACTTCTCTTTCTCTGTACATTTGTACTGCTGGAATTTTCCCTCTCAAATGCATATATTGCCTTTTCCCTAAAAAGAAAAGAAAAAGAAAGCTAGGCAAAGTACTTAGGTGTCTGGCAAGTAGCAAGTAGGAATAAGTGATGGTTATGCGTTAAAGTTAGTTAGAGAAGGAATAACCGCAGCAGGCGGCCCTCTCTCGGGGCCTCCCTCTGGATTTAACAGGCTGTGATTCTTTGTGGGACCTGGGCTACTGCGTACTCCATTACAGGTCGCTGCCCACAAATGACTTTTCAAAAAACCAAGTCAGTCTCAAGTCTCTGAGCTCCTCTAAATTCGTCCGGTTGCCCCCTATGGCCAAAACTCTAGCAGGGCACACAGCAGTCCCCCAAGCTGACCTTACTCCCCTCCTTCCGAGCGTCTTCCTTCTTCTCCCCACCCAAGCTAGCTAGGCTTTGCCTTCCCCTGTTCCCCGAGAACAGTGGAGGCTCCGTCTACCATGCTGCCCTCCTTTCCTTCCACAGTCACTGACTCCTAGTCATCCTTCGCCACTCAAAGGCCCACAAAGAGGGTGCTCCCTGCTTCCCCTGGCCACAGTTCCAAGAATCAGAATGCCACAGTTCAAAAACCAACTACTGCTTCATCTGCTTAGAGGATGGTCTCAGTTTTCATATCTACAGAGTAGGAATAAAGCCCCAAATAGCTACTTAAAAATGCCCCAACCCAAGCCCACCGACATCGGGTCAATTCCAAATCAAAACGACCCTGCACAGGGTTTCCGGGGTTGTAAATCTTTAGGAGGGCAGGCAGCTTCGTTTTTCTCCCGAGGAGCAGCTGGTGGGTTTGAACTACCGGTTATACGGTTAGCACTCCAATCTCACCGCGTCACCAGGGCTCCTTATTAAAAAAGATTAAAGGAGCAAATTCACCGAAAGGATTTGCCAGACAGCCTGTAACAAGACAAACGCTATTCTCATGATAGTCTCCTCGCACCTGTGATGTACTCATTTGACTCTACCTGCTTCTGCTTCAGACTGCAAGCCCTCCGAAGCAAGGTGACTTCCTCACTTTTACTTTGAAGCCCAAGCACCAGGCATGACACCTGGCGAATGGAAAGCACAGGAGTGTATTTAAGTTTTCTGATTCTGAATGTCACCCAGAGAGTAAAATATGTAGGAGTCCTGGCAGCACGATGGCTTAAGAAGTGGGCTGCTAACCAAAAAGTAGGTGGTTCGAACCACCTGTTGCTTCGGAAGAAAGATGAGGTTGTCTGGTTCCTGCAAAGCAGCGGTTCTTGACCTGTGGGTTGCAACCTCTTTAGGGGTCAAAGGACCCTTTCACAGTGGTCGCCTGATTCATAACCGTAGCAAAATTACAGTTATGAAGTAGCAACGAAAATAATTTTGCTTGGGGGTCACCACACATGAGGAATTGTATTAAAGAGTCCAGGCATTAGGAAGGTTGAGAACCACTGATGTAAAGAGTTATGGCCTCAGAAACCCTGCCAGGCAGTCTCCCTTTTTCCAGTCAGGTTACTATGCATCAGGATCGACTTGATGCCAGTGGATTGGGTTGGGTTTGGGTATAAGTGACTGACAGGTACTCAGTGGACAGCCTCCTGACTCCCAATCATGCTTTCTGGTGGGCACACCTGCCAGGCCACTAGAAGCAGGCAGAGATGAGGAGAGATCACACGGGACTTTGAGACTTTCAAAAGTTACGGGCAGTCAAGTAGATTGGGGAACTACTGGGACACTGGATCTACCAGTTTCTAGCTGCTGACTAATGATGGTGGGTGGGTGCCATGGACATGAGAATGTACGGAATCCGAGGTACTAAAATCCTGTCAGTGCACTCCAGTCATGGGAAATTCACTTGGGACGTGGGTACCTGGAAACAAGCAGAGCCAAGGTATGCAGGAAAGGGACAGGGCAGGGGTACGGGAAGGTTGACAGGCCACTGTCCCTGCCTTCCAGATGCTTCTCAAGTGAGAAGGGCTTCAGAGGAAGATGAAGAGCTGCACAGGCCAAAGCATCCTGCCACAGGAAGGGCTAGCCATGAAATTCTGAATGGCTGTGAAAGGCAATGGGCTCAGAGTAATAGAGTAAGTGGAGGTAAGACTGCCCAGGGCTTTGTATGACCTGCTAATAAGGCATTTGGGGCTTGGTTTGGCCATGGGAAAAGGAAAGCTGAGGGAGTTTTTTAAGTAAACAAGTGACACCATCAGATCTGTGTTTTTGAAAGGAGTGGCCAGACACAGGAAGATGATCGCCCTTTCCTAGTCGGTCCTCCTCTCGCCCACCATCTTCTGCTTCTCCTGATGCCTCACCAGCAAGCAGGTGGCAAGAGATGCGTATCCCCGAGGAGGGGCCGTCGCTGGTTCTGGAGCAGCGACGCCCGGCCTTGGCCAAGGCTTCTGGGAGGCATGTCTTCCCGCTCCGGAGGTCTCTGAGCATTCCTCTGTCCCTCCTTAGACCACGATCCCTGACCTCAAAATCCCAACAACACACCACCCTTAACGTCGGGCTCGCTGCGCTCATCATTCTGGACTCCAAGAAAGGCAATCAGGCACGCTTTTTCTGTTTTGTTTTAAAGACAAATATTCGTTATTTGCCAAGAGCGAAAAGGAGGGGCTGGATTACCACATCGGGGCGGCTCGGAGCCCCGATTCCATTAAGCAGCGGTCCCCATGGGGAGCGGGCAGCAGAGGGAAGAACCTGGGAGAGGGGCCGGGGAGGGGTCGCGGGAAGGTGACGGAAACACGGTCCCCGCAAGAGCCAATGTCCTGCAGCCAGGACTTGTTCTCTAGGCTCGCCGGGGAAGGAGGCGCGGGCAGGCTCTGTTCTCACGCCTCCAAGTTTCTCCTTTTTCTGAATGAACTCTGGCAGCGCCGGGCCTGGCCCCCAGAGGACGCGCGCGAAGTTCCCGGGCGGTGAGAGGGGTCGGCGCCCGGTCCGGCACGTTTCCGGGGCCTCCCCCGCCCCCCACGAGCCGCACCGGGATGCGGGATGGGCTGGCGGAGCCCGATCGCCTCCCCCGGGACGCCCGTCCGGGAAGCCCGGCTCGCGCGCGCCGAGGCCCCTCCCGCCCGAGCCCAGCCCGCGGCGGGGGCCGCGAACACTCACCGAGTCCGGCGCTGGGCGGGACCGCAGGGGACGAGGTCGGCGGCTCCGCCTCGGTTCCGCGGCGGCGGCGGCGTCTCGGCCCGCCACACGCCCTCAGGGCCGCCGCCCGGCCCGGGGCCCGGAGCCCCGCGGCGGCGGCGGCGGCCTCGCCTCCATGGCCAGGGGAAGCGGCGGAGGGGCAGCGGGGCGGGCGGCGGTGATGGCGGCAGCGACCCGGGGTCCGAGCTGGATGGCGCGCGCGCGCGCGGCTCTGTCAGCGCCGCACTCCCGCAGCCTCAGTCCCGACCCGGCCTTTGCTGTAAGGCGCCTTGTCATTGGCCGTTCAGAGACGGGCGCTGGTTGGCCGGGACGGAGCGGGCGGCTCCTAGCCGCTCCCCGGCCTCCCCCCGCCCCCCGGGCCCAGCCCTCCAGCCCTCCAGCCCTCCAGCCCTCCAGCCCTCCAGCCCTCCAGCCCTCCAGCCCTCCAGCCCTCCAGCCCTCCAGCCCTCCAGCCCTCCAGCCCTCCAGCCCTCCAGCCCTCCAGCCCTCCAGCCCTCCAGCCCTCCAGCCCTCCAGCCCTCCAGCCCTCCAGCCCTCCAGCCCTCCAGCCCTCCAGCCCTCCAGCCCTCCAGCCCTCCAGCCCTCCAGCCCTCCAGCCCTCCAGCCCTCCAGCCCTCCAGCCCTCCAGCCCTCCAGCCCTCCAGCCCTCCAGCCCTCCAGCCCTCCAGCCCTCCAGCCCTCCAGCCCTCCAGCCCTCCAGCCCTCCAGCCCTCCAGCCCTCCAGCCCTCCAGCCCTCCAGCCCTCCAGCCCTCCAGCCCTCCAGCCCCTCTGAACGCTGGGAGCGCAGCCCTGGCCAGAGGGGCTCAGGGGCTCCCGGGCCCCCAGACCCGCAGGGGAGACGGGCAACCTAAGGCGGCCTAATCCTCCGGAATGCAAGCCCTGGGAAACCAGTCCGTGCACCTGCACCGTTCACTTCATTGCAATCGCAGGCCTTTGGACGTGGGCCGCCTTCCCAGCCAACAGATGTAGAAACTGAGGCCAGATCGGGTGCCATCCCTCCCTAGTGGACAAAATTAATAGCCAGAAACGGCAAAGTCGCCTTTCAGCGATTCTCCATTCGGACTCGTTAAAAAAAATTTTTTTTAGCTAATTGCTGCAAGGTGTTTAAAGGACGAAGGTGCTCGCTCCTTGGGGAAAGAAAAGAACCAGAAGAGCCTAGGGAGGTGTATGACACTATAGATTGCATCTTAGATCAAGTCAGCCACTCAACCACGCCAGCCATCCGCATTAGAGCCCCAGGGACATCTCCACGGGCGCGCTCCCCCCCCCCCATACACACACACCTCCCACTCTCCCTCCAGATGCATAAGGTGGGACCTGGCTCACCACAATGCCTACAAGAAGCAGGCCACATGGGAGTGTCGTCTACAATCGCTCTAGTCAAGGAGAGGAGGTAAAGGGACCATAGGTGGGTGGTGGCATGCCTCTCCTCCAGACCCTACAGTCACTGAGCCTGGATCTGGGCAGAGTCCCCACAATAGGCCGTTGCTCAGTCGTCTGTCCTCTGTCCAATCACCCCCAAAGAAAGGAGGCAGTCTGTGGCCGGTGGCAATTCTTCCCACCTCCAGTCCCCCTGAAGTTCCAAGTGAATGCGTGCTGACCAGGGATGACCAGGTGCTGAGCGACTACTCGGACGGGGAAGTCGTCCTTGACTTGGAGTAGTGCATCTCCTCACCTCTCAAGAGAGAACCTCTGCCAGAGGGACACATAATTCCAGTCCAGAGGCCACAGACCCCGGCTCCGGGCAGGCAATGAGGTCTGATCTGAATTACTACTTAACATGTCTTTTAGTTGCTTTGTTTTTCTGCTATGAGGATAGTTTTATTTACGCTGCCATAAAAAGGTTTCACATGATGCTGTGCTTCAATTTTTAAATATGTATCAAGTCAAGAGTTATTAACATAGGCATCCATCCTCAAGCTGATCTGGAGGATTACACACACACACACACACACACACACACACACCACACCACCCCACCCCCGATCTGACTATGCTTGGGAAAACCCTGCATGTTGGATGTGGTCTTCAGAGAGCCCCAGCATGTCATGGGGGCTGCACTGAGGATCACACACATATGTAGCTTGGCAAGTAGCACAGTCTCAAGAAATGCAAGCTGCTTCTCCCTCTTGGAGACAGCTGCACTGTCGTTAAAGCAGGTACAGAAAGTGACACAGAGCCTCAGATCCAGGCAGGGGAGGGCCTTGGAGGTCCCATCCTGGGGATCCTGAGGAAAAAGATTCAGCTCAAACCACACAGACCTTGTCTCCAGTGGGAGAGCACAGAGTCCCAGCCTCACTTGCCTGCAGTGACCTGCCCAGCCTCTCCAGCTTACTTGCTTTGCCAGGTGTCCAGAGCTTCCCACCTTCACCGACAGGGCAAAGACCTGTTAGCTGGAGGCCAAGAGAAGGAGGGGAAGCAGCCTTCCTCTCTCAGCCCTGCTTTAGTGTCAGATCAGAGAGCCTAAACCTACAGGTGGCTACTTGTCAGTCACACCACAGGGCTCCCCAGAGTCACAGCGCTCACGACTAGTTCACGGGACTAGACTAGAAGTAGAGCTGGAGGAAGGGGATAAAGGACTGCCATGTCTTGAGACAAATCACTTCCTTCCCTGGGCTTCTTTTCCCCATCTAGCAAATGGAACAACGAATCATCCCATCAACCGGTATCATCGAAAGCTGGCCATGTGTGAGCACAGCAAGAATAAGACAAAGAGCTGGCTCTCCTCTCAGGAGCTTACATCTGTCTTACATAGAAGACAGAATATATATAATTGATATAATGTCCTAAGTGTTGTAATGAAGATAAAGCAGGTTGACACTATATTGAAGGAAATGAGAGCCAAGTGCCTCCCAACACTGCTGTCCCCTTCCCAAGGGTTATTTACTGGTGCTGCGCACCCGAAAGCAACCAGATATGCATGCAACCCCTTTACTCCAAGACAGTCCCTGTCCCTGGGTGATACAAGCAGTTTGTGATCAGCTGTTCACCAAAAGGCTCACGGTTCAAACCCACTGAAGGCTTCCAGGGAAGACAGGCCTGGTAATCCGCTTCTGTTAAAATTACAGCCAAGAACTCACGATGGGAAAGGTCTACTCTATTTTCTTGGGTCACCATGTATTAAGATCAACTGAACAGCAAAAGCTTTGGTTACTCTGAGGTGTCTTGTGGGAGCCCCCGCCCTAACTCTCAAGTTCCCTTTGCTCCAGCACAGCCACCAGTCTTCTAAACTGGTAGAAATAATTTAGTCTCTGCTCTCAGCCCTACAATCCTGGTCCCAGCCCCAATCCCAACCTCATCTATTAGCTAAATTTGAACCCACTGAACCCTGTGGGCCCCAGGCCTATTACACAAATACTTCAGGATAGAAGGTATTTTATATTACTTATCTGCGACTGCTGATTATGCTGTGACTCACAGTGACCCTAGAGGACAGAGTTGAACTGCCCCCACATAGTTTCTGAGGCGGTAAATGTTTTGGGGCACAGATTGCCTCATCTTTCTCCCTTGGAGCTACTCAAAACTAACTGCACTGCCATCCAGGCCATTCTGACTCATAGCGACCCCATAGAACAGGTTAGGACTAGCCCTGTGGGTTTCCAAGGCCCAGAACTCTTTACTAGAGAAAACAGCCTCATCTTTCTTCCTCAGAGCAACTGGTGGTTTCAAACTGCTGACCTTTCAGATTGCAGCCCACCACGAAACCACTATGCAGCCTGGGCGACTTTGGAGCAACTGCTAGGCTAAAATTACCCCCCTTTCCACTGAGCAGCCCAACGCTTAGCCCACTGTGGGCTGCTTTTAACTTAATCATTTCAAGTAAACCGTTGACTTGAAAGAAAGAGAAAAAAAAAAGCTGTAGATCTGTTTTTTGAAGGTCACTGTTTTTAGGTGTGGCGATTTCATCTTCCTTGGATCCACAATCAACATTCATGGAAACAGCAGTCAAGAAATTAGAGGATCGATTGCATTGGGCAAGTCTGTTGCAAATGGACTTTCAAACTGTTAAAAATTAAAGATGTCACTTTGAAGATTGTCAGAGAAACCAGCCTTAACAATCGAGGGGTCTGTCAGTGCAATTGTACAGCGAGAATATATCAAGGTGTTAGTATAGTCACAGAAGATCGGAGCGAGAGTAAAATAAAGGAGTCAGACACACTATGTGGCAGCATGCTTACCTCAGCCCCTTTTGGTGATCCACATGAAGGTGGGAGAAGAGAGAGGAAAGAGAGCATCTTTACTAACTTGGGATTTTATACGTAGTCGTAAGACATGCATATTCAGTAGTTACATATGTCACAAGGTGGGTGGTAACTACAGTAGCTTCCCTGAGCTCACAGATGAGACCTAATACCTGTATTGGGGGAAGGTATGAGGGGGCTGGGTGCCGAGGTGGGAGGAGATAACAAAAGAATGTCAGCTTCTACAGAGAGCTACAAACAACCACGTGCTCACGTTAAGGCAGCATAGCTGTTAGGGGAGAATCTGTCGGAATGATATTTAAAGCAGGATAATATACTTGGACTTTATCTCTAACTAACTAAAGTGGTGTCTTTCCTACCGTGGAATACCAGCTTTCCAGATTCCCTCTGTTAAACGTTAGGGAATAGAGCCCCGGTCATATTTCCCTCCGTGTGAGTTTCCCACAGAAGACCAAATTGCACCTGACCCAAACCATGGTATTTCCAATCCCTTCATATGCATGCAAATGCTGGACAAGACATAAGAAAGACCATGAATAGAATGGTATGTTTCAATTATGGTATCGATGACTACTGACTATACAATAGGTTATCAGAGGAACGAACAAATGTCTTGGGAAAAGCATGGGCAGAGTGCTCCTTCGAAGTGAAAGTGGCAAGACTTCATCTCAGGTCCTTTGGACACGTTAACAGGGGGACCAGTCCCCGGCAAAGGACAGCGTGCTTGGCTGGGGAAGAAGAGAAAGATTCTCAATGAAATGGACTGACACAGAAACTGCAGCGATGGACTCACATATAGGGATGCTTGAGAGGATGGTGCGAGGCCAGGCAGTTGCACCCCAGGCCGCTGAGTCAGAACTGACTCTTAACAGCATCTAATAACATCGTAAAAAGGTGGAGGCACTTGTAAAACCCAATACATTTACATTTCAGATTTGGGGGTATTTTATTGTACAATTTATCTCAAAGTTAAAAAAAACCCGGCAGACTAATCATAAACTCTGGTTTATAAAATGCAGGCTGAAGTGGTTAGGGTGAAGGAGCCCCGGTGGCATAGTGGTTAGAGCTTGCACTGTGATTAGACAGGTCAGCTGCTTGAACCCACCAACCACTCCTCAGGAAAAGGAGCTTGCTGCTCCTGTGAAGTTACAATCTTGGAAAGTCACCGGGGCAGTTCTACCCTGTCGTCCAGGGTCACTGAGAGTGGGCATTGACTTGATGGCAGTTAGTTTTGGGCTCTTATGCTTACAACTTACTTTGAAATACATAAAATAAGACAGTTTCATGGAAATATGAATACACGGGAAACCAAGTAAAACAAAATGCGGGTGGTGGGTATGTGGTTGTTCATGGTAAAATTCTTCCAACTTGGCTGGATCTTTGAAACTTTTTTTATAATACGGTGTTGGGGGGAAATGGAATTGACTTACAGAAAAGTCCACGAAACTACCCTTCACTGTCAAATGACTCTTCCCAGGTATAGTTCTCCACCTGCACCTTTCACGGAGTTGTCACCACCCTATTTGTTGTCAATTTACCATGACTCATTTCTCGCACTTTCATAAAACTGTGTTTCTATTTGCATTATAAATGCCCATTTCCGCTTTCGCCTGCTTGCCCTGGGGCCCGGGGCCCTCGTGCGGAGGGTGCTGTGCTCGGACCGGGGCTGGGTAGTGGCGCGCCGACGTCAGCCCGGACATGGCCCAGAACCTGAAGGACTTAGCGGGGCGGCTGCCCGCCGGCCCCCGGGGCATGGGCGCGGCGCTGAAATTGCTGCTGGGCGCCGTGGCCTACGGCGTCTGCGAGTCCGTGTTCACGGTGGAAGGCGGGCAAGAGCCATCTTCTTCAATCGCATCAGAGGCGTGCAGCAGGACACCATCCTGGCCCAGGGCCTTCACTCCAGAATCCCCTGGTTCCAGTACCCCATCATCTATGACATCCGGGCCAGACCCCGAAAAATCTCCTCTCCCACAGGCTCCAAAGATCTGCAGATGGTGAACATCTCCCTGCGGGTGCTGTCCCAGCCCAACGCCCTGGAGCTCCGCAGCATGTACCAGCGCCTGGGGCTCGACTACAAGGAGCGGGTTCTGCCATCCATTGTCAAAGAGGTGCTCAAGAGCGTAGTGGCCAAGTTCAATGCTTCCCAGCTGCTCACCCAGCGGGCCCAGGTGTCCCTACTGATCTGACGGGAGCTGACCGAGAGGGCCAAGGACTTCAGCCTCATCCTGGACCATGTCGCCATCACAGAGCTGAGCTTCAGCCGAGAGTGCACAGCTGCTGTTGAAGCCAAACAAGCGGCCCAGCAAGAGGCCCAGCGGGCCCAGTTCTTGGTGGAAAAGGCGAAGCAGGAGCAGCGGCAGAAGATTGTGCAGGCGGAGGGGGAGGCCGAGGCCGCCAAGATGCTTGGGGAAGCGCTGAGCAAGAATCCTGGCTACGTCAAACTGCGCAAGATGTGGGCAGCCCAGAACACCTCCGAGACGATCGCCACGTCACAGAATCGGATCTATCTCACCGCTGACAACCTCGTGCGCAACTGCAGGACGAGGCCTTCACGCGGGGAAGCGACAGCCTCATCAAGCCTGAGAAATGAGCCTGCTGAGCGAGAGCTTCGCCCGAGACATGTGGAGCCACCTCTCCCTGGTCTTGGACGCCCTCACCTGCCCAGCATCATGATGGTCCCCTCTCCGCCCCTCCACCCACCCCTCCCGGATTATTGAAGGACTGGCCCTTTTTTTCAGGGAAATGACTGTCCTCTCCCCCATTTCGCCCAAGGAACCGAGTGTGATTGATTTCTCAGTGATTTATTCCCTACCGGGTGAGTTCCCTCCCCTCAAGACTGGGAGGAGAGAACTGTCCCAGGAATTCTCAATAAACTTTTATTATGCAAACCGAAAAAAAAAAAAGCCCATTTCCATCAAGCTAATTCTGACTCGTGGCGACCGTGTGTAGAGTGTCCTTGGCTGTAATCGTACAAAGGCGGCCTGGTGGCATAGCGGTTCAACGTTGGGCTGCTAGTTAACTGCAAGACCAGCGGTTCAGTTCAAAACTACCTGTTGTTCCTCAGGACCAAGACAAGCCTTTCTCCTCCTGTCAAAAGCTCTAGTCCCCGAAACCCACAGGGGGCAGTTCTACCCTGCCCTGCAGGGCCACTCTGCGTGAGAATCCACTTGATGGCAGGTTTTTGGGGGTTTGGCAATCTTCCAAAAGCAGTTTGCCAGCTATTTCTTCCTCAGAGTTGCTGGAGAGGTCCCAATTGGCAACCCTTATGTTAGCGACCGATCACAAGCTACTGGTGCCATCCAGGATCCTAACCTATGCATAGTCTATGGGTTAAAGATGTTGTGCTCAGCACGTGAAGCTTTTATTGTGTACATTCTAAAAAACTGCCTAGGGCTCCCAGTCCAGTGAGGAAGGGTGGGGGGTCACTGGTACCGACCCTTTTTCACTGAGAACTAGAAGAACCTGAAAAAGACGTTTTAAAGGCATGGAAGAACTCACAAGGCGGTGAGAGATGTGGGGCCCAGACTAGGGAGGAGAGAGGTTCGAAGGCCCAGTCCAGGATTTGAAAATCTCTCTGCCTTTTCCCAGAGGTATTTGCTGGTTCCATAACAAGAAAGCTGATAGGCTGTGGCACATCCTTCCTTTCAAAAACCGGTCACAACAAACTGTCCAGTCTCCCTCACACTCTGCCCTCGTAGAGAGTAGAGTCCATTTCTCCTTTGAAGTTGGTGGGGTGGGTCTACGGGACGACCTTGGCAAAGAGAATGTGGCCGATGTCATGCCGGGGCATGACTGCTGGCGCTGGGTTCCAAAGAGGGAACCGTTTCTGCCTGGCTCGCTCCTGAAACGCAGCCCCCTTGCTGTGAGGTAGCTGCAAGGCCGTGTGTAAGAGATGTTCTGGCGGACATCCCAGCTACGGTCCCAGTGGAGACAGCATCAACTGCCAGAGCTGTGAGTAAGCAGGCCTGGGGAGGGGCTCCGCCTGGCTGTCAAGTCACCCTCACCCTCATCTTCCACTGACGCCCCAGACGTTGGCGCAGAGACAGCACTCCGGTCCAGTCTCTTGACCTCTATAAGTGGTAGTTTTACCATTCGATTTATATTCCCTGGGAGGATTTTTATAAACTGACATTTACAAATCAGGGGCTGGGGGAGGGGATGTTATAAGTTGTCTCTCTCTCCCAGTTAAGTTTGGTCAGCCCCGGAGGGCGGGGGGAAGAGGGGCAGGGGGGGAGGCGCTCAGTTTCCTTCTTTGTGCTCCTTCCAGACCAAGAGGGTGGGGTGGAAAGGGAGGAAAAGGTACCTCCCTCTGGGTTGGGTGGGGGAGCTCAGGCTGGAAGCCCAGAAGCCAAGGCCTGAAGACTGAAGGCAGGGGACAAAGTGACCTGAGGGCCATGGAGGGCTCCTACCCACTGGAGATGGGCCCTTCACTGAAGGTCAGTGGACGGGGGTGGGGTGGGGGTGCTCCAGCCTGGAGCCTTCCATCCTGCGTTGTCTCCCGCCCAGAGACCCTTCAGGAATTGCTCCCTACTCTGGCAAGGAATGGAGTCCTGGTGGCGCAGTGGTCAGTTGCTCGACTGCTAACTGCAACGTCCAAATTCAAAAAGTTCACTGTCGTCAAGCCAATGCCAACTCAGAGCCCCTACAGGGCAGAGTAGAAAAGCCTGTGTGGGTTTCCAGGGTTGTAGATCTTTATAGGAGCAAAGAGCCTCCTCTTTATGCCCTGGGATGGCTGGTGGGTTCGAACTGCTGACTTTTCAGTTATCAGACTAATACATGACCAGCTGCTTCCACTTGTCATTCTTCAAGAGAGAGATGAAAAAAAAGAGAGAGAGATGGCTGCTGTGTCCTTAAAGATTACAGCTTTGGGAACTCTATGGGGCCAGTCCTACTGTCCTCAGGGTTGCTGTGAATAAGAATGTCACCACGCTTTGCTCAGTGGGTACCCAAGGACAGGTGTCCAGAAGTTTTCTCCAACTCTACCACGCCACAGCTACATGCCTTTCATGGTCTTCCCAAATCCCCTGACCTTCCACCCAGTTGCAGTGCCCACTCAGGCATCCCTCCTCTGTCCCAGAGCAGCCAAGGGGGAGCTCTGGGACCCTACATGCCCACCCAAGAAGCACAAGCTTAGCAGCGGGTCTGGGGTTCAACTCAAAGCTCTGTCACTAAGTCTTCCTCTGTAAAGCGGAGCTCCTGGGAGCACAGAGGAGCTAAGAGCGGCAGTGTTTGGTGCTTGTTAAGTGCTGTCCTCTCTGCTCTCAGAAGCTTCCTAGGGGCCGTGAGATGGGAGGTCTCTCCTGGTCTCTTGTAAGTACAGCTGGAGAAGCCTGTCATCCCCAACACAACCCAGCCCCTGGAGCTCTGCCTTGGGTCTGCTTCCCCTTTGGCTGGACGGTATGAGACAAGCACGTCAAAACACTTCAACTTTATTTACAACCACCCCCACTGCTGCCTCAGCCCAGCTCCTCAGCTTCGCTCTGGGGGAGGAGCTGAAGGAGCAACAACAGTTGGGCCAACCCCAGGGTTAGGGGATCTGCACAGGGTGGGCTTCTCACTTCTTCAGGGCCTGTGCCCTCGCCCGTTGGATCTTGTCAGCCGTAGCCCCATCGGTGGCTCCCGTGCAGTGGGACAATACAAGGCTCAGTTCAGCCTCGTTCCGGTGCTCAATGGCCGCATCAGCAGCCTGAGCCACATCCCTGTGGTTTGAGCAGGAAGGCAGAGTGTCAAGGTTGCCCACAACCCTGCCACTCACTCTCCAGCCCACACAGCCCCTACATACCCCACGAGAAGTAAAGCCTTCACTTTCTGCTCAGGCCCCACGCGGGAAGCATACTTCTTGGCCTCATATTTGTTGTGCTGTTTCATACAGATATCCACGAAGGGCTGAGGAGGACAGGGGGGACGGGGGTGGGGGGGGGAAAGCACAGCCTCCTGCAAGTGTCTCCCTTATAAGCAAAAGTCCAAGATGCTTGCTGCCCGCGTCTGTTTCACACGCTCTTTCCCATGTGTGCTTCCTCACCGCTGCTTTCCCTCCCTCCTTCCCCCCTCTCACATACGGACACCCACACTCCCCCACCCCCACCCCCAGACAGCGGGAGTGAGCCTAGCATTCTCTGGGCAGAAACAACTGACATCAGAGAGAGTCTAGAGCCCGAAAACCATCCTTTCCAAGTCTCTGCTCTACCGTCGTCCACGGCTGCCCCCGACACCAGGCGGTTCCTGTCACCTGCCTCTTGGGGCCCTATTTTTTCTGACCTCACTACCCACCACACCCCTGAATCCCTGCTCCAGAAACCAAACCCTACAACAGCCTCCCCTGCCTCATACCCACACTTCTCCCTCAAGCAGGCCCTGCCCCCTGGCCTGGTCTCCCCTGTGGCCACCGCCTCCCCACCCCATAGGGAGAGTAGCTCATGGTCCGTCACCCTGCTGTCTGGGGCCCTCCTCCAGTGCAGCTGGCCCACTGGCTAGTGTCTGCCCATGAACGTGAATGCACCGGGGGCTCCATGACTGCAGGCCATCCTGCCCACTCCCTGCTTGGTTCCCTCCCACGGGAGGTGGGCGGAGGGAGGGTCCCTGCCTCACCAGGTATCCAATGGGTGATTTCTTGCTCTTGGAAAACTTCTCTAGCTCCTCCCAGTCCTCCAGAGCGGCCAGGGCTGTCAGCTTTAACCACCAGAGCCTGTGGGGATGCCAGGCTTTGAGGCGTGGAAGGAGGAGCAGGCAGCCCTGGCATCGGCACGAAGCTGGTGCCCTCACCTACCTCTTGTCAGGGATACGGAAATCACGGGCCAGCTGCTCTGCCCGCTTGTTGTGGCTCCCGAGGATGAGGGTGGTGACCGTGTCGTGAAGAGACAGGTCCAGGAACTGGCCCCCCAGCTCGTCTTCTAAGCGCCGCTGCAGCCGCAGGAGCCGCATCTGGTCCTCTGTGGCCTGGGGACCAGGACGAGGCAGGCGTGGGAATAAGTGCGTGCTAAGGAGGAAGGACGGCTAGAGGTTTCTAGAACAGGGAGGGCCCAACCTTGGCTGCAAACTCATTCTTGGCCTTGTAGAAGGCGTCGGCTGCTGTCTGTAGAGCTGCCACTCGCCCCTCAATACGCTGCAAGGGAAGAGACCAGGGAGGGGGGGTTGGGGGGCTGAACCACAGTCTACAGGGCCTGGTCCTGCCCAGCTACAGCATGATTCTTAATTCCTGGGCCCACGGCAGAGGCAGCCTTACCCACTGGGTGCACCGCTGGGGGCCCTGGTGGGATGGCTAGCTCCTCAGAACCGAGCCCCACCCTGGCCTCATAACCTCTCCAGGTCTCCTCAGCAGTGAATATCAGAGGGAGATGCACCTGAGACAGAGGCCTAGGCTCCTAAGGAAGGAACCAGGCCCACTGCCCCAGCCTTCAGCCCCTCCCATGCCACCACAGACCCCAGACCTCCTCCGTGGAGTAGCTGGCCCGGACGTGGAAGCTGCCCAGCTCCTGGTGGTTGTCATCCTGATTGTAAAGGTCCTTCAGCGTCTCCAGCTCCTGGTGCTTACAGAACTGGGGCCACAAGCAGGCACTGGGTCAGGGAGGCTGGCTCAAGGGCTCAGGAGGTCCAGGCCTGCCCCACCCACCACACCCACCTGTCTGTACAAACTCAGGGCCATGGGTTGGTTGCGGAGGGTCATGAAGAAATCGCCTCGGTTCAGTTCATTCTTCAGGTGCAGCAACACCATGAACACTAAGGGACAGCAGGGTGGGTGGGCATTCCAGCAGGTCCCTCGCTCTGCCCAGGGGCCTGGCCTTGGCCTTGCCCTCATCCAAACCCTGCTCACCCAGGTCCGTATCCCCGCTCTCGATGGCCTTGCTCAGAGCTAGTTTGCTTCTTTTCATCTTTAGGAGAAGGGGCACCTGCTCCCCTGAGCGTGGTTCGTACTCTAGCAGCTGTGGGGTGGGGAGGAGAGGAAGGCACACAGAGGAGCTGCCACAGTGGGGCTTCTAACCTACCACCCACCAGAGGATCTCAGGAGGGCTCGGCACCCACACCTTAATAGCCAGCTCCATGCGGCCACAGCCATAAGCCCTTGCGGCAATGTCTGAGTAGGAGACACCAGGTGTGTCCCCAAGTTTCTGGTTAATGGCCCGAGCAACATCCTCATCAGACACATCCTTCTGTTGCACCTGCAGAAGAAGAGGGGGTGAGTCAGGCAGACACACTGGTAGCTCACCTTCGCCCACCGTCATCCCCAAAGGCCTTGGATCTGGCCCACATCTTCAGCAATGCACTTCCTATTGCCTGTTCCTCACTGAAAACCAAGCCCACTGCCATCAAGTCTACACAGACTCACAGAGACCCTGCAGGACAGAAAAGAACTGCTTCTTGGGGTTTGCAAGACTAAACCTTTACGAGAGTAGACAGCCTCATCTTTCTCCCATGGAATAGCTGGTGGATTTGAACTACCAACCTTGTAGTTAACAGCCCAGCCCAACACCTAACCCACAGGGTCACCAGGATTTCTTACCAGGGGCCTGGGAACCCTCACCTTATAGCAGGCCCAGTGGGCCAGGATTCTGCTGACGCCCTGTACCTCAGGAAGACGCAGGTACTCGCATATCTGGATTGCTAGGGGATACAGCCTCCGCAACACGAGCCTGGCAGGAGAGGGGACAAGAGTAGGAGGAATGAAGGAAGGCCAAGCCCCACAGAAATGGGTCAGGGCGGTGACCACCAGACAGGACAAGAGTAGGAGGAATGAGGGAGCCCCACAGAAATAGGTCAGGGCGGTGACCACCAGGCACTCCTCCCCAAGAGCCACAATGCCCACCCCCTTCCAGCCCTCCTCATAGCCCCTGGGGTCTGCTGTACCTGTCCAGCAGCACCTGGATGGTCAGCTGCTTATACCTGTATTTTACTTGGTTAAGGATCCGGCCTGGGGAGAAGCCCTGGTTGCTGTGGACCTGTGGGTGCCCTCCAGCCCTTAGCCCTTCCCCAACCTCCCCCAGCTGTAGACACATGAGGATACTGGCTATAGGTGAGGGGGATGCCAATGTGGTAGTCCCGAACAGCATTGAGCACGCGCAGGTCCTGACACATGCGCACGAAGCTGTCAGGTGGAAAACGGTCGAGGAAACACTTTCCAAAGGAGGCCGCCTATGAAGGGTCAGAGGGCAATAGAGACACTTCCCTCCCACCAGCGCCCCCCTCCAACCCCCCCCTTCACTCCCCAAGTAACCCTAAGCAGGCTCTTCTGCATGTCTGGCCGGTGCTCGTGTCCCGCAGCCTCGATGCACTGCTGCACGGCCTGGGTCAGCTGCCCCAGCTCTTGGATCTCCCGCAAGTACTCGTCTGCTTTCTGGCTCTCTTTCTAGGGAGCAAAGGGTGCCAGGGGTTGGGGCATGATGACAGAGGGCACGCCCACATCTGACCCTGTGGTTGAATGGACTGAGTGGAAAGACTACCCAGGCGGGAGCCCCTACCTCTCAGCTGACTCCATCCCCCCGAGGGCCTGTACCTCATATTCCTTCTGGCCCTCCAACAGCAGCGCCCCGGGGGCCATCGAGGCAATCTTGAAGATCTCCTCGCTGGCCACTGAGGGTAGAAGTCGGGTGGGGGGGTGGTGGTGAGGGAGGTGGCGTCAGCTTTATCTCAGCAGCCTACTCCTGCTCCAGGGCCCTTGCCCAGGGCAGTTGTGGTACAGAGGACTCCCCCCTCCCCCTGACCTCGGGGGGCCCTTTTGAGGGCCTCACCTGGGACCTCGTGCAGGAACTCGTGGGTACTACGTGAGAAGATGCGGACACCGTCGAGCTCAGGCACCAGGTAGGAGTCCTCATCCAGCACAAACCTGAGCCTGGTCAAGGCTTACCGGGCTTCCCAGGAAGTGGTAGGGTAAGCACCACCCCCTTGGCCTTCCCACCCCACACGGGAAGCCCATTCAAGGATACTGGATGCTCTCGGGTGCATCGCCCACCACCATCAGTCGCTTCTCCCAGGCCACCACGACAGCCCTCTCCTTGCTGCGAGGACGGCTACACCTGTGGGGCACCCCCCGCCCCCACCTCATCAGGGACACCACATGGGATGCCCCCCATCCCCCACCCCATATCACTGCTCACATTCCCTTGGCCAGGACGAGGGCTGACTGACCCACCAGCTCCCCAGGGCATCTAGGGCTGACAGGAGCAAAGGTGTCCCTTATGTGTGGTTTGGCAGGAAGGATAGGCTCCAAGCCCCTGGGGCATGGTCAGGGCGTAGGATGACTCCAGGGGAGCAGGGAACAAGGCTGTGTCCAAGCCCCCAGCAAAACAGCCCCCTTCCTCACCAGACCATCTGCTTTGGGGGGGCCCGGATATTGCAGTTGAATTCACACAGCTTTTCCTAGAAAGACATGGGGAAATGTCACAGCCCTGTCACCTTTCAGTTTGGCTGAAAACCCCTTCTCTCTGCCGCCAAGAGGTCCTCTCTGGCGGTGGCACCCCTGGGCCATCCCCAGAGCGCACCTTGAGGGATGCCGTCCCCATCCAGATGTGGCCCGTGTCTGTGAAGAGCGCCAAGTGCCGGTAGGTGAAGGAGACTGCCATGTGCAGAAAGCTGCTGACTCCTGGGGCGAGGCCTGGGGGCGTCTGGGGCAGGGCCAGGAGTACATCAGATACCCTGACTTCTCAGAGCTCCCCCACGCCCCACACGGCCCCCTGTGGCCTCCTTCCCTCCCTGCCTCAGCACTCTCACCACAGCAGAGCAGGCAGCCTGGTCCAGGAGGTAAAGGTCAGGCCCCACGGCCAGAAGGATGTGTGCCGCCCGCTCCTGGCACAGCGCAGTCCAGCACGAGGGGGCACTCTGCAGGCCTGCGGCCAGGACAGAGCAAGCTCAGGATGGTCAGGGCCATCTGCAGGGGATGGACTGCTGCCCTGGGGAGGGTTCAGGCTCACCTGGCACCTCCGGCATCCGGCGGAGCTTCAGGTCGCCCACATTGGCACTGAGGGTGAACCGGTGGGCCCCTGTGAGGATGGCCACTCCAGAACCAAACTCCGTGTGGAAGATCCGGGCATCCAGAACCCGGTTCTGGAGTACCTCCTGGGGAGGAGCGTGGGTTGAGGGAGCCACAGGGTTGCACTCCCCACCCCCACCCCATCCTTTCCTCAGCACCCAGCTCCTTACATTGCCCATGCTGAAGTGTCTCCGGAAGTCACCGTGGAGCCCAAAAACCAGCACTGCCCCGTCCTCCTGCACACACAGCAGCTCCTCCTCAGCTGACCAGCCCAACGACACCACAGGCCCGCTCTTCCACTGCAGGGGGGGAGGACAGTGGGCTCTTAGGGGTCCACGGGAGTCGTTGTCCAGCGCCAGGCCCAGCCCCAGTGGAGGGTGCTCACCAGCAGACTGGCCAAGGACACGCCGGCTGCCGAGTAGATCTCGAGCACTGGCCGCACGCTGGCAGCCTTCTCCTTCCGCCATGGATGCCTCAGCAGCGCTGCGGGGCGAGGGGAGGCTGTCTGACTCAGTCCCCCAGGGCCCCACCATGGGAAGCAGGCCCCCTTTCGGTGAGGGGGAGGGGAGAGAATTAAAGGATCCCAGCATAGGGCGGGTTGGGTGTGGCGCATACCTGATGGTTAGGTCCCAAGGAAGCAAAACCCTGGGGTTCATCCCATGGTCCCAGAGCATGGGGCTGTGGCGGCAGAGGACCAACATACCAATTGGGCCTCCGTAGGGCGCAGCAGCCACCAGGCAGTCCCGGAGGTCCTCCTTCAGGTCCCAGTCCATGCTGTACAGCTCATATTTCCTGCCCACACAGAGGCAAGCAGACATCAGCCTCTCCGACAGAGTGAGACCCAGGAGTCCTGAAAGCCTCCATCGGAGCTCTGGAGGGCAGGTGGGAGGCCCCTCCCAGGCACAGGCAGGAGGTGGGACAGGGAGGGGGTGATGAGGAGACACAGGCAGGCCAACCACCTGTTCACATGCAGCTGGAGGGGGAAGGGACGTGGGCGAAGGGGACGTGGGCCCTGTGGCTGAGAGCCATGATGACAGAGCTCCCAGGGCAGGCAGGGCGCGGGACAGGACACGCACTACGGCAGGACGGAGGGGTGGGGGGGTGGGGGGGTGGCTAGCTCAGGCCTACATTAGTGGGACGCAGGAACTCAGAGAGGGATCCTGAGAACGGGAGGCAAACGTGGCTCAGAGATCAAATTCTTCAAAAGCCCAGACTTGCTGGCCAGGTTTGAGGCTGCAGGACAGATGCGCCAAGACAACTGCCCTGACGGACTCTTCCCGCGTAGCAAAAGCACGGGGGCTCAGAAATTGGAGAGAGCCAGCCGGGAGTACTGTGCTCCTTTACCAAGCCACCGATGTGAGGCCGAGCGGCCAGCCATTGCCCCACAGCAAACACAGGGGCAGGGAGAGGAGGGCGCTGGCAGTGGACGACCAGGAATGGGATTCAGGAGAACGCGGACACGCTGTGCAAAACATACAGGACTTCACTGAGTCCTCTTGTGGAGGATTTTAAAAGGGCACATCCTGGCCCACCAAGCCTTCGGAACCATATCCCTGCTCAGAGCAGCCAAAGCACACTGAGGACCATATGGCCGGACCCACTACGAGACACGACATCCCTCACTGAACCATGGTGCTGTGGGGGACAACACTGGAGACACAGTGCAGGAATTGTGCCCAATCTGACCCCACCACACCAAGGCAAAACACTAAGGGCATGCAACAGAACAGCAAGGGGAGCAGAGCAAGGAAGTGTCCTGGGGGAATAAACCAAAAATAGACTTTGAGGGTCAAAGTGTGGCACCCCATCAAATTCTACCAGAAAACACCCCTAAAGGTCAACCAACAGACCTTGCACTATTTACAGGCTTTTCTCTTTTTTGTGTGTCATTTTTTTTGTTGTTATTGTTGTTGTTTGTTTTGCCCTGTCTTGTTTTTGTGCATATTATTATCTCTGCAGGTCTATCTAGATAAGATAGGTAGGATAAACAATCTGGAGGAGAAAACAACGGGACAGACGGTTCAGAGGACATAGGAGAGGGGGATGTGGGGGGAAGGAAGTGGGTGTTAACAAACCCAGGGACAAGGGAACAAGTGATCCAAAATCAGTGGTGAGGAGGATGGATGTGATAGGCCTGGTAGAGCTTGATCAAGGGCAATGTAATCGAGAGGAATTACTGAAACCCAAATGAAGGTTGAGCATGATAGTGGGAAAAGAGGAAAGTAAAAGGAAATAAAGGAAAGAACTAGGAGGCAAAGGGCATTTATAAAGTTCTAAATACAAGCATGTACATATGTAAATACATTTATATATGATGATGGGGAAATAGATTTATGTGCATATATTTATAAGTTTAGTATTAAGGTAGCAGATGGACATTAGGCCTCCACTCAAGTACTCCTTCAATGCAAGAACACTTTGTTCTATTAAACTGGTATTCTATGATGCTCACCTTCCTGACACGATCGCTGAAGACAAAGCAGGTGCATAAGCAAATGTGATGAAGAAAGCTGATGGTGTCCAGCTGTCAAAAGATATAGCTTCTGGGGTCTTTAAGGCTTGAAGGTAAATAAACAGCCATCTAGCTCAGAAGCAACAAAGCCCATGTGGAAGAAGCACACCAGTCTGTGTGACCACAAGGTGCCAATGGGATCAGGCATCAAAGAACAAAAAAAGTCATATCAGTGTGAATGAGGGGGAATTCAGATTGGGGACCCAAATCCCATATGTAGGCAAATGGACATCCCCTTACAGAAGGGTCTCAGGGAGGAGACAAGTCAGTCAGGGTGCAGTGTAGCAACAATGAAACATATAACTTTCCTCTAGTTCTTTAATGCTTCCTCCCTCCCACTACCATGATCTCAATTCTACCTTACAAATCCAGATAGACCAGAGGATGTACACTGGTACAGATAGGAACTGGAAACACAAGGAATCCAGGACAGAGTTCTGAACTCCTTAGAATCAGTGGTGAGAGTGGAGGGAAGGTGGGGTAGAAAGGGGAACCAATTTACCAGGACCTGCGCATAACCCCCTCCCTGGGGGACACACAACAGAAAAGTGGGTGAAGGGAAGACATTGGACAGTGTAAGACATACCAAAATAATAATAATTTATAAATTATCAAGGGTTCCTGGGGGGGCCGGCGCAGGGAGGAAAGGAAAAAATTAGGTGCTGATACCAAGGTCTCAAGTAGAAAGCAAATGTTTTGAGAATGATGATGGCAACAAATGTATAAATGTGCTTGACACAATGGATGGATGGATGGATTGTGGTACGAGTTGCAATAAAAATTTTTAATGTGCTGAAAATTTGGCTTATACACGAGTATATTAGGTAACTTTTGAATGGACCTTAATCACCATAATAAAATAAGAAATCCTAGCTCTTGCATCCCTGCTTCCGAGATGACAAAGAAAAGGTGTAACAACGGCCGTGCCAAGAAGGGCCGCGGCCATGTGCAGCCCGGCCGCTGCGTGCCCAAAGCCAAGGCCATGAAGAAGTTCTTCATAAGAAGCATAGTGGAGGCCGCGGCCGTCAGAGACATCTCCGAAGCGAGTGTCTTCGACGCATATGTGCTTCCCAAGCTGCACGTGAAGCTGCATTACTGTGTGAGTTGTGCCTCCACAGCAAGGTGGTCCGGAACCGGTCCCACGAACCCGGAAGGACCGAACCCCGCCACCTCGATTTAGACCTGCAGGTGCTGCCCCACGACCTGCTCCAAAGCCTATGTAAAGATTAGAAGCTGAAGAAAAACCTGAAAGGAAATAAAGTGGAAATTGTTCTTGGCAAAAAAAAGAAATCCTAGACCTATGTACTACATTTGTAAAAGCAAATTAGTGTTTACTTAGAATACAGAACACATGGCAAAATACTTCAAAATGATCTTTAAAAAAAGTTTTATTGGTAGCTCTTATGGCTATTATAGTAATCCATAATCCAACTAGGTCAAGCATAACTACAATTGCTGCCACCATCATTTTCAGAACATTTTCTTTCTTCTTGAACCTTTGAGATCAGCTCCCCTTCATCCTCTCCTTCTCCCCCTTACCAGCCAGGAACCCTTCTTATTATAATTATTAATATTATACATACACTTTCTTGGTCATTATCTTACACCATCCAATGTATCCGTGCACCTACAATTCTGTTGTTCACTCCCCTCGAGTGGGGTTATGGAGTCATCACTGCTGTCGGTTCCGCCTTGCCCCTTCCCCACCCCAAAATGACCTTTAAATGTGCAGTTATTCCAGCCAAAGGAGCCACACAAACAGATATTACAGTTCTGTGTGTGTGGGTCTAGGAGAAGGTGCATAAAGATGATCTGACAGGGAAAATATGCACGAACGTTTTGAAAACACAAGGCTTACTCTGTCTGCTAGCACACACTATATAAAGCTACCGTTAAAACGATGGTGTTGGCGTGGGAAGGGGAGAGAGCCCTGGGAAGCTAACATCTAACGAAAGTGACACTTGGAACCAGCACAAACGGATGCCTGAAATGAGACAATGGGTCATATGGGAAGAACCCCAATCAAATCTACTCCATTACTTAATCTCTACAATAGAATATTTTCCTTCCAGATGGGGTTCAAGATGTGAGCATTAGAAAATAAGCAAGGCTGTATCACAGGCTTGCAATGGTTGAGTTGACAACGAACGTGTACGTATCATTGAATGTATGACTGATAATCTGCTGTTATCCTTCACCTAATTCACAATAAAAAGTTTTAAAAAAGAAAAAAGCCCCGTTAGAAAAAAATCTCAGGTAGTTTTACAGTTTATTTGTACAATTTATACAAAATGTATAAACAATTTCTAAGTCTGATATAGAACCTAGGAGTCACAAAGCAAAAGGCCAACAAAACACTAAACACAAATTTAAAACACTGCTATTACTTCTATATCAAAAAGAGTAGAATGAAGAAAAATAAGTCTTAATGTGCTTGTTTTAAGAAAAGAAACTCCGGGAAGACTTCAATCAACTGATAAATGTAGGAGGGCAGGGGATTAGACGAGGAAGGGAAAGGAGATGAATGAGGCTTGACTTTTAAGGGGCTATCTTGTTAAGATAATTAAATTACACTTCAAAGCTTTTGGATTTTTTTAACCACGAAGAGCAAAGGGGAAATTGTTTGTGACATTTGAAAAGGGGATATTTTTCTTTTAACAAAATTCTAACGTCTAAAATTCCAAATAAAACGAAAAGCAGGTCAGCACTCTCAGTCCCAGGCACGTACCTTCGAGAAGTGAACGTCGGAATGAGAAGAGCAGCTTGTCCACCAAGGCCCACAGCAGCACTTGCCACAGCAGCTCGGCGGTGGCAAGCACCAAAATGCCCACCAGCAGATGACAGGAGAAGTAAAATGCGGTGTATTCATACAACGAAATCGTGTGTAGCCACCGAGAGAAAGGAAGCTCAGATGTATGCGACCACATGGGGGAGTCTTGACCATTTTATGCTAAGTCAGTCCCGTAGGATAAATGCTGCATGATCTCTCTTAGAAGCAACTACAGAGAAAACAAAGATTATGGACGGTTGCCAGGAGTCGAGGGAGTTTAAGAGGAATTGAGGTTAAGCTAATGATGGTGGAATGCCTTGGAAAACTCAAAAAGATTCACCCCATCGATTCGATACTGACTCATAACCATATGGGCCAGTGTAGAACCGCCCCTGTGAGTTTCCAAAAGGGTGACAATAATGACGGCCCCCATGGAAAATCGATGTCAGGAATTGTAAATCTGGAGGTTGTATTGGCCGATGTTTGGGTGTGCACATTTTCACCCCAATTTAACAGAGCAAGAAAAAGAAAGCCCTAAACTAACAGCAGAATGGTCAGAGGTTCTAGTGTAATCCGTGAGGAAGCTTCACTAGGCTTGTGAGAAAATGAAAGTAAAAGATAATGGAATTTTTCCACAAGCTTCTTGAAGCCCCTATTTTATATGAAAATAATTTTAAATTGAGTTTTTTCAGATAGGCTAATATTAGTACCATGATAAGAACATGAAAAGACCTTCCAGAGTTCTAAAATCCAGGAATTCTGAAGGGAATAACTGATAGATCACATAAAAATTCAAAACTGGCAGTTAAATTTAACAAAAGAAAAGCAACTGAGAGAAAAGATGCGCCCCCCCCTGACAAGTGAGTACACAGAGAACGCAGAAAGAGCTCCTCTGCCAATCAGCAGAGACAGCCCAGCTGAAAATGTCACAGGCCAGATCACCAGAGACTTCCTTAAAGACCAGGTCAGTGTGAATTAAAAGAACATTTTCATGTTTTGGCAGTTTGCATGGCAAAACAAAATGCTGAAGGCTAAATAAAGCATCAGTATTGTGGAAAACAAATACGTTCATAGCAAGTGGTAGAAATATAAAAATATAAATTGGTTTGGCCCTTAAGGATAGCAATGATGTTCTACCAATCTCACTTTTAAATGTGCACACTTTCTGACCTGGCAATTTAATTCCACTATTCTAACTTACAAAATGACTTGCACAAATGGACAGAGGGATGCCCTGCAGCACTGTTTAAAACAAATCCAAACAAACAATGCTTTTGGTCAATTATAACTCAGCGACCCTCTACAACAAGGTAGAACTGCCCCACAAGGTTTCCAAAGCTATAAATCTTTCAGGAAGCAATCTGCCTCCTCTTGCTACCATGAGGCTGCTGGCGGGTTCAAACTGCTGACCTCTTGATTAGCTGTCTAGTACTTAACCAGCGTGCTAACCTAGAACAACTCCCTTAAATACCAAATGGTTTCCCTTTCTGGAATACTCAAACTCAAAACTCACTGCCATCGAGTCGATGTCTACTCACAGCAACCCTCCAGGACAGGGTAGAACAGCCCCTGAGGGCTTCCGAGACTGTGACTTTACAGGAGTAGAAAGCCTCCTCTCTCTCTCTGGCGGAGTAGCTGGTGGTTTCGAACTGCTGACCTTACCTTTAGCAGCCCAGTGTGTCACTATTACATCACCCACTGAGGCAGTGACTGTGCATACTGATGCAGGAGAATGTCTAAGACGGATTGTAATGTTTAAAAAGCTGCAGAACAATAGGAACCATAGGCACCAGTTTATGTAATAAAGAAGCGGGCATGCTTTCAAGAAGTGTATTTCCAATCATCACATCCCAAATCAAACTCCTATCAACTCAGAGTGACTCTATCAGATTTCCAAAATTGTACATCCTTACAGAAGCAGACAGCCTCACTTTCTTCCCTCAGGGAGGCTGGTGGGTTCAAACCACTGACCTTAGGTTAACAGTCCAACTCAGGGCTCCTAATAATCACTCATGACTATGTCTAAATACACAGAAAAGGCCCAGAAGCTTTGATACTGGAGCCAGAAACAGTAGTTACTTCTGGGGAAGGTGATGATGGGGTTGGGGGAAGGAGGGCAGATTTAAAAGTATTATACTATATTTGCTATTATCTGAATGTACAACCCACGTGATTTTTTTTTCTTTTAACGTTTTATTACTGAAACCATTAGAGCAGCAGTTCTCAACCTGTGGGTCTCGACCCTTTGGGGGTCGAACGACCCTTTACCAGGGGTTGCCCAATTCATAACTGTAGCAAAAGGGCAGTGATGAAGTAGCAATGAAAATAATTTTATGATGGGGGGGTCACCACGACACGAGGAACTGTATTATTCAAAGGTTGAGCATTTCTCCAGTACATGGAGCACATTAGTAAATTTGCTCAGTAGAGGGCGCAGGAGGGACGCTGCAGGAAACAGGGACTCCCTGCTGCTAGTCGTGGTCGCACACCGTGAGGACATCTGGCGGTTCTCCGGCCCAGCCACACACCCAGCCCACCTGGTCCCTCGGTTCTTGAAGCCCTCCTGACAGACACCGCGATCCTGCCTCTTCCCTGCACTGGCGCCACTTCCTCCGCATGTCAAGAGGCTGCCCGCTGCCTCAGAGTAGCTCCACTGCCTCACTCTGTGCCCGAGCCACAGGTTGTGACTTGCCTCAGATCCTATGAGTTCCAGGCCTCCTGCCCACATCAGCACCCCTACTTCCTCTGCACTCCACATGACCTTGGCACTGCTGCAGCTCATCTGCGTCCTCCATCTGCACCGCCCAGAAGCTGTGGACTCGTTCTGAGCCCCGCAGCCCAGGGAACCTCCCTGCTGTCCAGTGCGCTGCTGCAACTACACCTGGGTGCTGGAGGCAGTACAGGGAGACAGCCTGGGGCCGACATGTGGGGAGTCATGCTCTTGCTTTAAGCGTTGGGTTGAGCTCCTTGCCAAGGGCACTGGGGTGCTAGCAGCCCATTACAGAGTTCACAGTAAATCACACCTGCAGTTTATTGTGAAGTATCAATGGACACACACGTCTTTGAAGGGGCTGCTACGCTTCGCTGTCATGGCAGGAAGGATGGGCTAAGGCCTGTGGAGTCAGGCAGATTCTTCTTTGTTTCATTGTGCTAAGAATATACACGACAATCCGTTACGAAACATTTGCCCTTTCAGATTGAGCGACATCAATGACTTCCATCATGTTGTACCAAAAAAAAAAACCATGATCACTGTTTACCTTAACAAAACCTCAGTGTTCCCCAAACCTCCCTCCTCCTGCTAGCCCTCCCTGCTAACCAAGAATAACTTTGGTCTTACACATGGGCTGATTTTAGATATTTCATAAGGGGAATCATAAAGACATTTGTCCTATTGTGACTGTCTTGATTCACGCAAGACAATGTTTGCGAGGCTCATCGACACAGGCCTGTCTCTCCTTTGCTGAATAATACATCCCCCATTGCAGGGAGTCCCCATTTCAGGGATCCCCCATTGCAGGGCTCCAAGGGGGTTTTGCAAAGTTCATGGACTGCTGGAACGAAAAGACCAAGGAATTTGCCCAGGAACTTTATCCTTTCCTTTGCTGATCCACATTTAGCTTGCTTCCACCGTTTGGCTACTGTGGGGAGTGCAGCAATGAACACTGATGCCCGACTATTGGTTTGCGCTCCCACTTGCCGTTCTTTTGGGTATGCATCTAGAAGTAAAATTCCTGGGTCATATGGTAATTCTAGGTTTCACTTGTCAAGGGGCAGCACGCTGTCTCCCACTGTGGCTGTAACATTTTACAATTCGACCAGCGGGACAAGTTCTTTGGAGTGCCCTGGAGCACTTACGCTGAGAAAATGACAGGCTTGGGTCTACTAACGCTCAGCTCAGCTCACAGTATCAGAGCCATGGAGTTCCCACAGCAGCTCTAAGAGTCTCTTACTGCTGGCAGCTGCACAGCTGATATTGCTGAAAAGCGAACGACGACAGTTGGGTTTACAGCCAACTTCCGTTCGAGTCAGGGCATTTCCCAGAAATGGTCCTGAAGCTTGCAGGGGGGATATCTGGTTGGGCCTGGAGGAAATGAACAATCTTGGACTCTTAAGAAATTCTTAGTCCCTCCACCCGCTTATCAGTGGAAGTGGCTTGCCCTCCTGTCTTGGAGGAGACTAGCGTTCCTCTGTTTGGAAACTGTGGTCACATCACTGGGGACCAGTGTTTTGGAAGAGGTGTCTCCTACCCAAGGCTGATGTGGTCAATGACTCCTGAATGCCTTCAGTCAATAGCACAGACATGGCCCCAGGATGGCACCGTTTCTCAGGGGATCACCCTCTAAGTAAGTTGGCTATATTGGACCTCTTCCATCACGGACAGAGCAAAGATTTCGCCTTACTGGAACAGATACATATTCCAGACATGGGTTTGTATTTTCTGCCTTATAATCATCATCCAAGGACTTAGAAACGTACCACCATGGCATTCTGTGCAGCACTGGAACGAACCCAAGTCTTGACTCACAGCAAAGGAAGTGTAGCAACAAGTTTAAGGCCATGGGATCAAGTGACCTGACTAACTGCATGTAGTATATGCCCATCACCCACATGCAGCTTTCCTAAATGAAAAATAGACGCTTTTACTAGAGAGTCCATGAGGAAATCCTACTCTGGGGAGTAGTGACTGGGGTCTGAAAAGCGTGTGAGCAGCCATTTCTAAGGTGTAACTCTTGGTCTCTTCCTGACCAGAGGAAGGAGGGTGATGAAAACCGAAGGCATATGGAAGTAATCAGTCCAATGGACTAATGAGAGCCACAGGGATGTCAATCTTCACGACCCTGAGACACAGAACTAGATGGTCCCTGGCTACGAACCACTGCTCTCAGATGAACGCCATTAGAAAACGCAGACTCAAACTCGCAATCAAAAAAGACACACACCCCCACTCCCCCGACTGGAGACTGCGGCCCTTGGTCACTCTTAGGTCTGGAACTGAACTCACCCCTGTAGCTCAATTTTCAACCAAACAATTAATTACGCTGAGTGAGATTGCAGTGAATGAGACCAAAGAGAACATTTATGCATCACTGAATGTAAAACTGATGATCCGCTCTGTGAACCTCCACCCAATTCACAATAAACAGTTACAAAACAAAATCAGACTCAGTTACGGTCTCAAATTGGGAGCTAACACCCGAAGAGGATGAAGCTAATGTTCCGAACCAGAGGCCATGGTGCTGTCTCTGCCATAATCAGAATAGAACACCTGGACTCAGAAGCAAGGGATGGAAGTGGGCGTGGCTTCTCACTCTCCTCTGCGTTTCTGAGGCTGTAACTCTTCAGCCTCATCTTTCACCCATGGAGTTGTGATGGTTAAAACCGCAGGATAACATACAACCCACTACTCTATCGGGGCTCCTTTCCTCCCACTATTATTCCTAATAACCCGTGCTTCTGGGGCCCTTGGTAACTCTGAGCTGTACTGACTATGGAGTCTTGGTTCCACTGCATGGTGTCACCTCACCATTTTGAGCTCCTTATGCCACTGAACCAACAGGATTTAAACCATGGGAATTGATCTACTAGTCAATGTGCCTATCGCATATTATCAGAGAAATACGAGTTGCTGCCAAACAATGGATATCAAAAGGGGATCCTCTGGGACACCTCTCAGCACTTTCATGCTCAACAGTAAAGGCTAATGAAGAAATCAGCAGAATCGATGGATGAAGGGAAGGGATACTCTACCAGGTAAGGAACACAGAGCAGTAGAGGCGCTGAGGGCGGCGGGAATATGGGCTGGGCAGGTGAAGAAGGAGGCTAGAGTTAGCAACTGCAACCCATGACTAGATGTTTTGCATATTGTCTCCAAGTATGCTATACGTATGTATTTATACAGATTAACCATTACGGGGCCTCTCCTTACTAGTTTTATTTTATTCAGAAAGTTTTGGAGGCAAATGTAGCAACTTAGCCATTAGCTAACAGAATATTACCTATTCTGAATTGCTTTACAGACTATTCAGTGAGGTTGTGACTAAAAGTGAGGTGTAATTAATACAACTCTTTGATGGATATAATACTGTCCAGAGTTTACGTCTTCTCATTTTTGGAAAGCACAGCAGTATCTTGTTAAGCAAAAACAGAATCACTGTGTTGATGTAAGGGAGTTCAGCAGTGTGTATAAGGGTGCGTGTGGAAGCTGAGTAGCCAAAGGGTGGGCTGTGTCAGTTGCCAGTTTATTGCCAGAAAACAATTGCCCTTCTATCCTCTGAGCTCTATTAGTTTTACAGGTGCTTCAGAGGTAGACTTCCTGTCTTCTGTGCAGGAGATCCAGGTGTGATTCCTGGCCAGGGCACCTCATCTGCAACCACCACCCATCCGTCAGTGTTGCTAGGCTGCTGAATGGGTTTCAGTGGAGCTTCCAGACACAGACAGACTAGGAAGAAAGGCCTAGTGATCTACTTCCGAAAACAAGTCGATGGAAACTCTATGGATCCCAACGGTCTCGTCCACAGCTGATCATGGAGATGACACCAGACCGGGCAGTGTTTCATTACTTTTGGCATGGGGTCACCATGAGTTAGGGACCAGCGGGACAGTCCCTAACTTAATGTTCTCCAAGTAAGCACCACGCTGCAGTTCCTCTGCAGAAGGTGCTCCAGTGACACTGCAGGAGGAAGTGCTCTCCTACTGTCTCACACAGTCTGTCAGTCAGCAGTAGAAGGCCATCAATCCCAACAGTGCATCCAGGAAACACCTTTCCATGGTGACCTCATAGCCCTGACCTGGTGGCCATTTCCCCAGGGTCCCCTCCATTAGGACATTAGTGCTCTGGGCCTCCTAGGAATTAGCACCTTGGCTCACCTGCTTATTTACCTGCCTTTCCTTTATGCTCCCATCCGGCCAGCCTCCACCCCTCATCTGGTTTAGCCCCCACAGTCCTCCCAACAAGGCTCTGTTCTGACATGAACACAGCAGGCTCCCTGGCTCTGGCTCACACTGGAGCCCCAAACTCTCTGCAAGCTCACACACCTGACTCCCTGCTAGAGCTCACCGGCGTCCCACCTGTGCCGAAGTCAGCTGCTTCTTGCCCCACCTCTGACTCAGATAAAGAAGGAAACTTCTCTTCCCTACACCTTTTCCAATACTGTCTGAACCTCAGCTATGGGAACGGGACCTCCCTTCCGATCTGCCCTTCCTTGAATACTCTCTCTCAGCTGTAGGGGACCCATAAGAGTTTTCTTGGCTGTTAAAATTATTCTTTTATCACTACTGAGTACTTCTATGTATTGAACTCTTGCTTAAATCACTATTATTATTATTAATTATTATTATTATGCCTCCTAATTAGACTCAAGCTGACATACCCAGAGGATGCCTGATGGTGTAGTGCAGTGGTTCTCAACCCTTTGAGGGTCGAACGACCCTTTCACAGGGGTTGCCTGATTCATAACAGCAGCAAAATTACAGTTATAAAGTAGCAATGAAAATAATTTCATGGTTGGGGGTCACCACAACATGAAGAACTGTATTAAAAGTCATGGCATTAGGAAGGTTTAGAACCACAGGCATAATAGCTAAGCCTTACATTGCTCACTGCAAGTCCAGCAGTTCAAAACTACCAGCCACTTCCAGGAAGAGAGATGAGGCTGTCTACTCCTGTAAAGAATTACAGTCTCGGATACCCACAGGGGCAGTTCTACCCTGTCTTGCATTGTTGCCATGAATCAGAATTGACTCGATGGCCATGAGTTTGTTTTTTCAGTTTTAATAGACCTGATAGAGTAATCCACAGATTACTTGCTTATCAAAACCAGACTCACTGCCATCAAGTCAGTGTTAACTCATAGCTAATCCCCTGTGGATTTCTGAGACTGTAACTGTTTATGGGAGTAGAAAGCCTAGTCTTTCTTTTCCTTTTGTTCAGGTTTTTTTTTCTTTCAGTTTTATTGGCAAATAACCCACATCATACATTCCAATTATTAAGTCATGTCAAGAAGAACTGAACAACCACAATCTATTCCAGAACATTTTTCTGGCCCCCCATGGCTCAATCATCTTTAAAATAAGCTGTGTAATCCAATTCAGTTCTAGTGCTCCATTCCCCTCCCACCTTTACTGTTTCTTCCCAGAATCCTCTCATCCTCCACATCTCCCCCCATCCACCTTACATCCAAATCAAAACCTTCCATCAGGTATTATCTCTGTGCACCCACTCCTAAGCCATTAAGAACAGAAAGGAAATGAAGTGGTAAGGATAAAGCAGTAGTAATAAAAAGATTTTTTAAAAACACCATGAGGAGGAAAGAAAAGCCCCCCCATCAATATTTAAAAAGCTAAGAACAAGCCAGAGATCCTTACGCCTAGAACCAATTTAGGCTGGGTGTAGAGGGAAGTCACCTGTCCAAGTATCAAGTTTTTGTCCAGCCTAATCAGAAAGCCCAGTCGTCCTCCTAGGGAGCTGAGGTGCTGGTGGTTTCGAACTGCTAACCATGCGGACAACAGCCCAATTCATAAACACTACACCACCAGGGCCTCCTTGCTTGTCAAAAGAGGGGGGTAATAGGACTTTACAATGGAAGGATGTGGTCACCACGCACTGATGCCACTAGTCAATCTCAGTGACACTCCTAGTGGGGCAGGATGTGAGGAGGCCCCAACAGCGCAATATCACCTACATGGCTCTCTCTGCCGAAGGGGCTTAGTCTGAGTCCAAGCAAACCTTTAAATATTATTCCCATGGAAAAAAGAGAGGCCACGATAGAGCAGGGCAAAAATGGAGCAGAGAGAAAGCCACCACAGGAAGCAAGGGCAAGAGGTCCAGAAAAGTGGTTTGGTTTCTTCAACAAGTCAACATCATAAAAACAAAAGGCAGATGGTCCTCATTTAAAAACCATTAAAAAAATTCTCATATACAAGAGATTTAATAAGAGAGATGAATAAACAAGTGGGCTCTTATGTGGATCTTGATTTACACAAGCCAGCTATGAAAACACACTTTGAAGAGAAGTGGAGCAACTTGAGTATGAACTGTTTGTTTGGTAACACCACATGCTAAGGTTAAAGACTTCCAAACAGTGTGCGTGTGTATGTGTGTGTGTTGAACAGGACGTAAGATGAACAAAATATGACATGATGTAGGTGATTGTGGAAACTGAGTTATGAGTACATGGATGTGTACTATTTGACTTTCGCTACACTTGTGTGTAGTTTTTTCTTAGTTAAAAAAATATTTTCTCTAAGGTTTGAGGGGCCAGCCCCAATCCCAACTATGTGGACAGCTGCCCCTCCCCCCAGAAGAATTTACTTCAGAGGACAGCATTGAAGCTACAACTCAGGGAGAGGGACATGTCTAATGAGAGCACACAGGAGAAAATGATGGAGAGGAAGAGAGAGTGGAGCACATTCTGGCCCACCAAGCCTTGACAACTATATTCTCGCTCCGAACAGTCAGTGCACAGGGAGGACCATATGGCCGGCCCCAATACGAGACACAACATCCCTCACTGACCCATAGTCCTACAGGACAACAAAGGAGACCGTGTGTGTGGGAATTGCACCTAATCTGACCCCACTACACCAAGCAAAACACTAAGGGCATGCAACAGAACAGCAAGGGGAGCAGAGCAAGGAAGTCCCAAGGGAGTACCAAAAATAGACTCTGGGGGCCAGGGCATGGCAGCCCATCAAACTCCACCAGAAAACACTCTAAAGGTCAACAGACCTTGAACTATTTACAGGCTTTTCTTTTTTTGGTCATTGGTTTTGTTGTTGTTTTTTGTTGCTTTGTCTTGCCCTGTATTGTTTTTTATGCATATTATTATCCCTACAGGTCCATCTAGATAAGATAGATGGGATAAACAATCTGGAGGAGAAAACAATGGGGCAGATGGATTCGGTGGGGGTGGGGGAACAGAAAGGGGGAGGTGGGAGAAAGGAAGTAGGTGTTAACAAACCCAGGGACAAGGGAACAACAAGTGAACCAAAATTGGTGGCCAGGAGGGTGTAGGAGGCCTGGTAGGGATTGATCAAGGGGAATGTAACCAAGAGGAATTACTAAAACCCAAATTAAAGCTGAACATGCTAGTGGGGCAAGAGGAAAGTAAAAGGAAATAGATGAAAGAACTAGGAGGCAAAGGGCATTTATAAAGGTCTAAATACAGGCATGTACATATGTAAATAAAATTATATGTGATGATGGGGAACTATATCTATGTGCATATATTTACAGTTTTAGTATTAAGGTAGCAGATGGACATTAGGCCTCCACTCAAGTACTCCCCCAATGCAAGAACACTTTGTT
Organism: Tenrec ecaudatus; assembly: GCF_050624435.1. NCBI lineage: Eukaryota > Metazoa > Chordata > Mammalia > Afrosoricida > Tenrecidae > Tenrec > Tenrec ecaudatus. The sequence continues at coordinate 33,979,586 of NC_134541.1, read as the reverse complement.
CTATTCAACTGGCATTCCATGATACTCACCTTCCCAACATGATCGCTGAAGACAAATGGGTGCATAAGCAAATGTGGCAAAGAAAACTGATGGTACCCAACTATCAAAAGATATAGTGTCTGGAAACAAATGTACAAAACTGCTTGACACAATGGATGTATGTATGGATTGTGATAAGAGTCGTACGAGCTCCCAATAAAATGATTTTTTTTAAAAAGATATAGTGGCTGGGGTTTTAAAGGCTTAAAGATAAACAAATGGCCATCTAGCTGAGAAGCAACAAAGCTCAGATGGAAGAAGCACACCAGCCTGTGTGATCACGAGGTGTTGATGGAATCAGGTATCAGGCATCCAAGAACAAAAAATATATATATCAATGTGAATGAGGGGGAGTGCAGATTGGGGACCCAAAGCCCATATGTAAGCAAATGGACATCCCCTTACAGAAGGGTCTCGGGGAGGAGACGAGCCAGTCAGGGTGCAGTATAGCAACGATGAAACATATAACTTTCCTCTAGTTCTTTAATGCTTCCTCCCTTCCACTATCATGATCCCAATTCTACCTTACAAATCCAGCTAGACCAGAGCATGTACACTGGAACCAGATAGGAACCAGAAACACAGGGAATACAGAACAGATGAAACTCTAATGGTGAGAGTGGCAATACCGGGAGGGTGGAGGGAAGGTGGGGTAGAAAGGAGGAACAGATCACAAGGATCTACATATAAGCCACTCCCTAGGGGGTGGACAACAGAAAAGTGGGTGAAGGGAGATATCGGATAGTGTAAGATATGACAAAATAATAATAATTTATAAATTATCAAGGGTTCACGAGAGGGGGGTAGGGAGGGGAAAATGAGAAGCTGATACCAAGGGCTCAAGTAGAAAGCAAATGTTTTGAGAATGATGATGGCAACAAATGTACAAATGTGCTTGACACAATGGATGGATGGATTGTGATAAGAGTTGAACAAGCCCCCAATAAAATGATATAAAAAATGAACTTTTCTCCAAAACTTCACAAATACAGCAACACAGTAATAATTATACTTAGATGATAGATATGGGGTGTTGAGTCTACTGGGCTATTCTGTATTGTGCTGCACATTTGGAATTGTTCATAATCAAAGAAGGCATTTCTAGGAGAGAAGGGAGGCTGTTTCCTGTCTGCTATTCAGGGAGCCGAGCAAGTAGTGGGCGATGTCACGGAGAGTGGGTGTGGTCAGTGGGATGAGAAAATAGCAGCCATTCTTCTAAATACAGGGGCCCTGGTAGAAGAGTGGGTTATGCTTTGGGCTGCTAACCTCAAGGTCAGCAGTTCAAATCTACCAGTCATTCCACGTGAAAAATATGAGGCTTTCTACTCGTGTAAGATTTACAGCCTTGAAAATCCCAAAAGGCAGTTTTACTGTCCTATAGGGTCACTATGAGTTGAAATTGACTCCAAGGTAGGGTCAGCAGTTCAAACCCATCAGCCACTCCATATAAAAAAAGTTGAAGCTGTTGGTGCCCATAAAGATTTAGTCTTGGAAACTCTAAGGACCAGTTCTACTTTGTCCTGTAGATGGCCATGAGCCCGAATTGACTTGGTGGACAGCGGGTTTTTTGGGGTAGCATAGTGGGTTATGCCCTGGGCTGCTAACCTCAAGGTCAGCAGTTTGAATCTACCAGTCACTCTGAAGGAGAAAGATGAGGTGTGTCCCATAACTATTTAGCTTATAGAGTCTCGGGAAGCCACAAGGGCAGTTCTAGTCTATTCTACAGGGTCTCAATGAGTCGAAATGGACATAATGGCAGTGAGTTTCGGGGTCTTTTTTTGGGGGGTGTAGGTGGCTGTGGGGTTTTTTTTTTGTTTTGTTTAAGTGGCATTCATAACATATTACGTCCTGTGAGGCCTCCTGGAAAGTTTTAGGAAGGATGAGCAAGACGCCGACTAGCAGTGACAGTCCCCACAGAAGGAACGTGGAGCTGAGACACACGAAACATCATGTGTTGGGGCCATAGAATTCTACACAGCTGGAACACAGGTATTCTGCGGGCAGCAGAGGGGAAGATGAGCTTGCAAAGAACAACATGTTCCACAAGGAGTTTGTACTTGATCCTGGAAAGAAAGGAAGCCATTGAACATTCTAATCTGGGTCCACTGGTCAAATGATTGACACTTCGGAATGAATCGTGGTTTAGGGCTCCCTACAACTCTCATGGAAGGGCTGCCCCTAGCCAAGGGTCTTCACTTGTACCCCTAAGACGACTCGATTCTTCCTTCCAACCTTGGTGCTACCCTGCCCAGGGGGCGCAACCACCTCCCACCCTCACCCCCACCCCTGCCCAATCTCAAGGTGATCCAACTTCAACAGCACTTAACCCGCAGGCGCCGGAGCACCTGCTGTCACCGTGAGCATCCTTCCGGCGGCTGGCAGACCAGGGCTTTGGGACTGCGCCCTGTAGGAGCACCACCGTGCCTGCCTCAGTTTCCTTCTCTGGGGGAGAGGCAAGCCCGGCTTCCAGCCCACAGGCGTCTTTGCGCTCGGCAGTCGCCGGGATCCCGGCAGCCGTGGGCCGGCCCCAAGCGCCTGGAGCGACCAGGGCGCGTGCCGCCGGCTGCGCCCGGAGCCCCGAGCCGGGGGGCGAGCGGGCTGAGCCGGGGCGCGGACGCGCGGGGCGGCTCACCGGTAGAAGGCAGAGTCCCCAAGCGGGTTCCAGTTGGCCGTGTAGCAGTCCATGGCTGCTGCGGGAGCTAGCGCGGCCGTCGGCGACAGGCAGCCGCCGGCGGAGCCCGAGCACCGAGCCGGCGCTTCCGCTTCCGCCCGGCCTACTCACGTGACGACGTCGCCGCCGCCGCCATCATTAGTACGGGCAGGAGCTCCGGGTCGCCGCCGCGCGCCCGTCCGCACGCCGAGCCGCTAGCCCGCCCCGAGGGCCTGGCCCTGACTGCCCCCGCTGCGGCCGCCATCCCTGTCATCTCGGGAGGGGCGGGGACGCGCGGGGCGCGGGCGACCGGAAGTAGGGCCTGTGAGCCCGCGGGTGCGCAGTCCGGGCAGCCGCGACGGACGCACGGAGGGCGCTGGGCGACGGGCGACGCCCCGACGGCTGAGGGACGCACGGGCCCAGCGGGCCCAGGGATTTCGCGGGACGGAACGGTCTCCCGGGGCCAGGAACGTGGTGCTTAGCCGGGAACCTGTCGCGGGCGAGGTCCAAGGCGGGCAGCCCGGCCCTGGTCCCCGATGGTGACAGGCGCGGAGCCTCAGGACTTGGCACCTTCAGGCCCGCGCAGGCGCCAGCTGGCGGCGGGCACGTGGCCGGGCTCAGGGCGGTGCCTTGCGGAAAGCGCCCCAGGCACCAGGAGGCACGCGCCGGGCGACACCTCCCCCACTCCCATGCCAGCGAGGCCACCACCTCCTTCCTGTCCTGTAGCTCTGGGACTCCCCTACCCCGAGCCCCAACCCTCACGCTCGTCCTCGTGGCAGCGGCGTGGTCTTATGTCTGGGGCGTGAGGAGCCTCGCTGTCCACTGCCAAGCACTGTAGTCCACCTACAGGCCTCGGAAGTCCAACAGCTGCTCCACAACAAGTTCATGGTCATCTTGGGGACTCCAGTGAGCGATCCTTTAATACCATCCTTTTTAGCCTTGCATCTGCGGCTTGTTCACTTTGGTATCTGGGCCTTTTCATTTCCACCTCAGAGTTTCTTCCACTTGCTACGCCGCCCTGCTCTACTGGGCTTTGTATTCTTTTGCTGCCCGACACTCCCCCTCCCCCCAGCATCCATAGGTATCCCCCTAGATTGCTTGTTTTACCCCATTCTCGCTCGCCATTTTTCTCCCAAACTGGCAGTAAGTCCTCCTGGGGGGAGCTGCGGATCATGTGGTCTGCCTACCCGGTGGTTTGGCTTGCTAGTTCGAAAGTGAGGCCAGAGTTAGACGGAACAGCGTCAGTGCTGGACTTTTCTAGCCTCCTACCTCTGTGAACACTGCACAGGAGTTGGGGTTCGGGAGCCCTGTCTGGGAAGGATGGGAGATCTGGACTTGGAGGAGCTGCTGTAGGGAAGGGTGTGCCCCAGCCGGTGGCCTCTGTCTCTCTGCAGTCCAGCAGCCTGTCTGTAAGGCCTTGGTGCTCCTACACCAGAAAGACTCACAGCTCACAGCAGCCCAGCTGAAAGCCAAGGTGAGGGAAGCCCGGTGGCCAAGTCAGTAGGGTCTTCTTTCCTGGCAGGACTCTGACCAGCTTGCGGGTGGGGTGGGAGGGACAGGGAGAGCTGAGCTTTGAACAGGACCAACTGGTGGCTGGGGGCCAGCTAGGCAAACTGCACAATGGAACACGGTACCACGAAGTCCACCAGTTCTGCTTGGACAATGGCCACCACCTTGTTCACTTCCACTTCCTCACCTAGGTTTACTCCGAGTACCTGGAAGACGTCCTGGAGGAGCTGACATGTGGGCCCACCCCAGACCTGGTGATCATCAACTCCTGCCTCTGGGGAGAGGAGGGTAGAGCCTCTGGGAGGTTGGGAAGGTGGAGGTCTGGCTCCCAAGACCACCCTTGGGCTTCTCCCAACTTGCAAGTTTCCCCAACAGATACGGCCCCTTCTCCATGAAGCTCTACGAGGAGAACCTGAAGCAGGTGTTCCTGCATCTGGACCAGATGTTGCCAAACTCCTGCCTGCTGGTGTGGAACATGGCGATGCCTCTGGGGGAAGAGCATCACTAGGGACTTCCTTTTGCCAGAGGCAGGTGGCCAAGGCCTGGGGAAGGGGATAACTGGCTGACGGGGACCCTCCCTCCCCACCCTGCTTGTTTCTGCTCTTAACTGCCACACTTCCTTACTCAGCTCCAGCCCCTGGCAGGCTCTCTGCGACTGGATGTAGTTGAAGGGAACTTCTATAGTGCCACGCTGGCCAGCGACCACTGCTTTGATGTCCTGGTCAGAATCCCGAATAGCTGTTGACAACTTGGTGAAGCTCTCTTCCAGCCCCATCTCTGGGCCATTGGTAGAGGCTTCTGAATCTAGGGTTCTGGACCCCAGCCCATCTTACACACTCCCTCTTTTAGAGGTGCCGCTGCCCATCACATCTCAGTGATAATGCTGTTGACCATGGGCAACCTGTTCTCATTACCAGCCTCAGACTCTGACCATGGGGCTATGCTAGCTGGCTGTTTGCATATGTGCTCCTCCCCAGACCAGATTCCTGCCTCACTTTTGGATCCCCTCACCCCCATGCCTAGTGTTGCTTCTCTGTACAGAGTGCCTACAGCAAGCAGAGAGTGTAGTGGCCACCGAAGTCAGGAGCATCCTCAAGGGTTTCATAGCCAGGAGTCGGAACCTGGAAGAGGTGGATTGGGACTGCAATTATATAATGGCCCCTGTCCTTGATGTCATAGACGGGAGATCCCCAGCAAGGGGACGGAGTGCCCCAAGGTTGGAAGGCTACTTTATGTTGAACCAGGTCTTCAGAGTCCCATTATGAACCAAAGTTGTGAAATGTAGAAACAGGGAGTCAAAAAAGAGGAGTTGGTGGGTGCTCACCTTCCTGACACAACCACTGAAGACAAACGTGTGCATAAGCAAATATGGTAAAGAAAGCTAATGGTGCCTGGCTATCAAAAGACCTAGGGTCTTAAAAGCTTGAAGATAAACAAGTGGCCATCTAGCTGAAAAGCATCAAAGCCCACAAGGAAGAAGCAAACGAGCCTGTCTGACCACAAGGTGCAGAAGGGACCAGTTATCAGACATCAAAGAGCTAAAAACCATATTGGTGGGTGCCCACCTCCCTGATACGATCAATGAAGCCAAACGTGTGCATAAGTAAATGTGAAGAAAGCAGATGGTGCCCAGCTATCAAAATATATAGTGTCGGGGTCTTAAAGGCTCGAAGATAAACAAGTGGCCATATAGTTCAGAAGCAACAAAGCCCACATGGAAGAAACACACCAGCCTGTGTGACCACGAGCTGTCGAAGGGATCAGGTATCAAGAGTCAAGGAACATAAAATCATATCATTGAAAATGTGGGTGAGTGCAGAGTGGAGACTCAAAGCCCAAGGGTAGCCAACCGGACATCCCTTGCTGAAGGGTTGTGGGGAGAAGATGAACCAGGCAGGGTGCAGGGTAGCAACGATGAAACATAACTTTCCTCTAGTTCTTGAGTGCTTCCTCCCTACAACTATCATGATCCCAGTTCTACCTTGCAAATCTGGCTAGACCAGAGGATGTACATTAGTACAGATAGCAACTGGAAACACAGGGAATCCAGGACAGATGACTCCTCCAGAACCAGTGATGAGAGTGGCGATGCCTGGAGGGTGAAGAGAATGTGGGGTAGAAAGCGGGAACTGATTACAGGAATCTACATATAGCCTCCTCCCTGGGGGAGGGACAGCAGAGAAGAGGGCAGGGGGAGACGTCATGACAAAATAATAATATATGAATGATGAAGGGTTCACAGGGGGGAGGGAGGGGGAAAATTAGCAGCGGATATTAAGGGCTCAAGTAGAAGGCAAATGTTTTGAGAATGATGATGGCAACAAATGTACATATGTTCTTGACACAATGGATATATGTATGGATTGTGATAAGAATTGTACGAGCCCCCAATAAAATGATTTTTTTTTAAGTTGGTTTCAGGTAGGAGGGGGGGCGAGCTTGGTTACCCCAGGTCCCTGGGAGGTCCTGGGAAACACCAAGATGGGGACAGCAGTGGCCCACAGAGCACCCGGATCTGAAGGCTCCAGCGTGACCTGTGAGCAGAGAGCAGAACATGGTCACAGTTCGGAGTTGGAGGGGAAGAGGGGCCCATGGGGGTACAAGGAGAGAAGCAGGAGGGCACATATAGGATGCAGAGGCCGTGGGCCACATCCCAGGTGTATTGGGAAGGAACCCTGGTAAACCATTCGGCACGTGGTTATCCACAGCAAGACATGTCGAGGAAGTAGAAAGGGGCTCAAACAGTGGTTCTCAACCTGTGAGTCCCAGTGCCCCCGGCTTGGGCTTAACAACAGTCTTCTCCGGTCTGGAATGGCTTCCATAACCTGGTTAATCTGTTCTCTGCTCCTCAGACGGTGTCTTGGTCTGGAGTCGGGACGTGGGCACCTCAGTGCACAGATGGGGACACTTTAGCCTGGGGGAGCTGCCTAGAAGTCCCTCTACGAACAGTTGGTTCTTTTGTAGGATGTGGCCCTGCAGTGAACTTTGTGCTCGGCATGCCCCGCTGTGTTCCCAGTGGCCCCTATTCTGTGCCAAGAATGGAGGGACTCTGCAGGCAGCGGCCCAGACACTCGGACAGACTGATCCACATATTCAAGCTGGATAGACGGCCTCCTGCTCATTCAGGAACATGGCCGGGATAGACTGGAGTCTGGGCAGGATTTGCCAGTGACTGCAGGGCCAGCCTTCCGCCGCAGGTCCTGGGCCTCAGCGTCTGCTGTGTCCAGTGTTGTACTAGTCCAATGCTGTCACCAATGAAGACGTGGAAGGACAGAGTGACATCTTCCTGAGTAAGGGAACGAGTCTCCCAAACCCCAGTCTTAAGAGTTGGAAGGAATGAATAAATAAATAATAAATAAATAAAGAGTTGGAAGGTGTCTTTGGTCTCTCCCCAACCCTGAACCTTTGACCCCTCACGTGTAGAAACCCCCAGGGGTGGCCTCATTGCTGCTTCCCATACCATTTCCACACCCACCAGAACATCCGGTGTATGTGCCTAAAACAGAGCTCTGTTGTTCACAGCTCTTTGAGGTTTGGAAACATCAGGAACTGAGTTGAAATGGCTAGTATTTCATTGTGGGAAACCAACACGGAGGGAACTAGGACTATATTCCCTAACTTATCAGAGGGAATCTGGAAAGCCATCACTTTTGTTTAAGTTGGAGATTAAGTATATTATCCTGCTTTAAATATCATTCCCACAGACTCTTCCCTACCAGCTATGCTGCCTTAAAGTGAGCACGTGGTTGATTTTATCTCCCTACAGAAGCAGACATCTGTTGCTGTCTCCTCCCACTGTGTCACCAGCCCCCCTCCGACCTTCCCCCAATGCAGGTACTAGGTTTCCTCATCTGTGAGCTCAGGGACCTTACTGTACTTATCACCCATCTGGTGGCATATGTAACTACTAAATATGCATCTCTTACAGCTACCTATAAACATCCCAAGTTAGTAAAGACCCTCTCCCTTCTCCCACCTCCACCACCAAGAGGAGCTGAGGTGAGCATGTTACCATAAAATGTGTCTGACTCCTTTATTTCACTCTCTCATTCTCTGTGACTTTACTATGATCTTTATATATTATAACCATACAATCGCACCTACTGATTCTTCTGTTGTTAGAGGCTGGCTTCCTCTGACATTTCACATGGAATTTAGGATCTGGCTAGTTCCTAACCTCCATCTTCCATTCTTTTCTACAGTCAGTGTCCACGTGCACCCGGACATACCTTGCCCTACACAATCTGAGCACATTTGCTATTGTTTAGATGCCACGGTTCCAAGTGAGCAGCCCCATGCACAATGTAATGAAACACTGTCCAGTCCTGCACCATCCTCACAACTGTTATGTTTGACATAGTACCCACTCACTGCCATCGAGCTAGTGCCAGCTCATAGCAACCCTGAAGGACAAGGTGGCAGTAGGAGATGCTTCATAAGCAGTTGGAACTAAACAAACTCTCAAGCCCACATGGAAGACTAGTCAGATAATCGTTATTTGATAGGTAGAATGTGCAAAGGGAACAAAGTAAATTCCAAAGTCGCAGAGGAGGCAAAGGGCCGGGGTTGGTAAGAGGTTTGGGATTTATCCAGTGGGCCTGACCATAGGTTTCAGACCCTAGGGTCTCAAGAGCATCAACAGTGGAAGGTGTGGTGGGAGTGGCAGGAAAATAAGGTCACACAGAGACTCATTACATCATTTTAAAGAGGAAGAGAGGGATGGAGCTTTTTGCATCGACTCTTCACACTTGTCATTGAGAAATTTGACCAAGACAATCTTACAGTGAAGGTGACAGGAATAAGCTGGGCAAGTGGTGATCCTTGTTAGCAATCTACAAACTGCCAATGAAAGGAGCCTGTTAGATCGACATCCCTGGGCACCGGGAAGGAGTCCTGGTGACAGTGGGAAGTGCTAGCTTACTAACCTTAAGGACAACCTCTGAGCTCACCAGCTGCTCAGTGGGGAGACAGTAGGGCTGTCTTGCTTCCATTAAAAATCACAGCCTTGGTGAGGCGATAGAGCAGTTCTACTCTGTCGTATAGGGTTACAGTGAATCAAAATGGACAGCAACGGGTTTGGTGCTTTGGTTTTGGTGGAGGACATGGGTAAAGACAGTTGAAGTTGGCAGCACAACCTGGCCAGGGCGATTGAAAATCAGGTACCACTATGTACAGAGGGGCCAGCACGATGCCAAATAAGGCTGGCTCAGGTGTAGACAAAGCATAGAAGGGAATATACAAAAATGAAAGAGAGCTCTTTGTTAGTGAGCTAGGATTTCAGATAGTCTTGTATTTTTGCAAAATCCTTGCTGCTTTGTTTCCTTACAGTGAACAAAAACCTGCCCTTAGCTGCATCCACTTTGGCCCATTCCTTTCAGCTTTTCTCTCTCAGAACACTTTTCTCTGATGGGGCACTTCTGCCTCTCTGGCTTGCAGGCTTCTCAGTGTGGCTGGAGCAAATTGCACACCTGATCTGGTTTGCAGGAGAAAGTAATCCCAGCCACCCGGCCTCAGTGGGTCCCCTTCTGTTGCTTGCCATTCTGCAAGAATTGCTCCCACCTCCCCCCACCCAGCCTTTCCCAGCTGTTCCCTTCCCCTCAAACCCTGCTCTACTTCCAGAACTCTCCCTCTGTGTGTGCTCCTGAGACCCTTCCACCTGCTGACCCCAATATCTCCATTCTTTCCCTTCTGTTTCTGAATTCTTCGCCCACTGTGGAAGAGGACTGTCATCGTCCACAGTGAGGATTTGTAACTGCTGTAGCACACTGCCCTCTCCTCTTTCTACCACTTTCATGCATCCTTAAAAATGGTCCAAGAGGTTTCTCTTCATAAATGTGAAAGCCAACAGAATAGAATGAAGGTGGAATTTATTTGCTAGCATGTAAGCTTTTACAGCCACACACACTGGAACGTGAGGCTCGGCGACTCCTCCATTACTGATTGTACTCAGAACTGGGGACCAGGAACTCCACCAGGAGCCGTGCACCTCTCCAGAGTATTTTGTGAAAGGGTCTCCTGGCCTTGCTTTCACTTGGTAGCACGCACTTGCCAACTAACCCTACACCCTACAGAACTTTTCACACTAGCCCTCAAAACCGATTTCCTATTTGACGACTGAACAAATCATTTACTAAGATAACCTTGCATAGACTTCCTCTTTTTGCGTGAAATCTCTTAAAGAGTAGCTCCCAGTAACCCTTCCTTCATCACAGCAAGCTATTCCTGAAAGGCGTATTCTGATCAGTTCTGGGGGTGGGGGTGGGGCGGACTTCTTTAAAAGAAGAAAATTAGAGGATTCACTCCCCCACTTCCCTCCCAAATTTGTTATCTAACTGGAAACTTCCTCACAAAAGCAGATAGCTGGTCTTCTGTTAGTTTATTCTCCCAGTTCCTCTCTCCACAAGCTTGCTGTTTACCGTTGTCCACAAGCAGGCCTCCTTTTGTATATCTGTGTGTCTGGACTCGCTACCCGATCCCCTTGGGTCTGTTTGTCCTGCCTCGTGCCCATCTTCTTCTGTGCTTCTCCGATAACCTTGACATGAAGCAGAATTTAGCCCTTCAGGGTTTTTTGTTTGTTTAGCCCTTCAATTTGTTGTTGGTGTTTAATTACAGCTGCTTTGGCTATTCTGCATCCATGACTTTTTCACTTCAGTTTGATAATTCTACCAAAATGCTTGTTGGTTTTTTTTCTTTCTTTTTGTTTTTTTACTATATAGACCAATTTGAGGGATCTTGACAGACAAGATTGAGTCTTCTATCTCCTGAGCAAAGTGTATTTCTCCATTTATTTAACTATTTCAAGAATATTTTCATTTTCAATGCTCTTTCATCTCTTCTGTCAAGTATAGCCCTATCTCATATGGTTTTGTTAATGTAAAATATTTTCATTTCTACTTCTGTAGTACCCTGGTGGTGCTGTGGGCTAGGCATCAGGGTGCTTGCTAGCCACAAGTTCAGTGGGTCAAGGCCACCAGGTGCTGCATGGGAGACAGGTGTGACTGACTGCGCACATAAAATTTGTAGTGTCCGAAGTCTATATAGAGTCACTATGACACAGAATTGGCTCAAGGAAGTGGGTTTGATTTCAAATGAAATAACCAAACCCGGTGCCATTGAACTGATTCCGACTCATAGCAACCCTATAGGACAGAGTAGAACTGCCCCACAGGGGCCATGCACCTTTATGGAAGCCAACTGCTTTGTCTTTCTCCCTTCGAGTGACTGGTGGCTTCAAACCACCAACCTTTGGGTTAGGAGGTAATTACTTACCCCACCGCACCACCAGGGCTCAAGAAATACAATTGGCTGATTTTTACATATTGACCTTGTATCCCGTACCTTGCTAAACTCCCTTATTAGGTTTAGTAGCTCCCTTAAAGATTTTGTTGGATCTCAAGTTGCCTGTGGATAAATAGTTTTGCTTCTTGCATTCCAATCTCCAAGCCGTTTGTTTCTATTTCTTGCCTTCTTACATTGGCTAGAGCCTCCAACACATTGTCGAAGACAAATGGTCAGAGTGGAAATGGTTAGTTGTAAACCAGCAGTTCTACTTCAAGAGAAATGAATGTATCTGTCTATCCAAAGATTTAAATGAGAATACTCATGGAAGCTTTATAATAGCTAAAATCTGAAAAGAGCCCACATGTCTATCAACAGGAGAATGGGTAAATTATGATCTATATATACAATGAAATGATACACACTAATACGAACACCTGACATGCAACAACATTGCTAATTCTCACAGGCAACATTGAAAGAAGCCAGGCACAACACAATAATTTGAATGATTTCAAAAATAGGACATTTATGGTGATTAAAAAAAAGCTAATCTATGGTGAGAGAGATCAGAATAGTGGTTATCTTTGTGTGTGGGGGTGGATTTATATTTTTATCTTTTAATTTCAGGGTGTGTGTGCGTGAATATTTGTATAAAGTTAAATTGTGGAGATTTGTGCATTTTACTTATATGTAAATTGTGTCTGTGAATTATATCTCAAAAAGAAACCAGAATGTATATTTTTCTCCTAGCTATGCAAATTGGTCTGACAGTAAGGAAAACATAGCAATTAACTCACTCTATGTCATGGTTAAGGTTGTGTGTCGACTTAGCTGGGCCATGATTTTCAGTGGTTTGGCAGTTACAATGTCGTCATTCCCCTTAATGAGAGCTACCATAAGCAGCCAATCAAATTGAGAGGGAGTTTCCTAGGTGATGTGGCCTGCTTCCATGATAAAACTGCTGTGTCGACAAACTTCACTTGTTTTCCTTCTGTAGAGAACCCAGCCTAAGACACTCTATAAACAGAATAAAGCAGACCAACCAAGTGATCCTCACAATAAATGCAGCAGAAGCAGTGTTATCAATAAACAAAGGAATGGAAGGGAATTTCTCTAACGAAAGTGGACAGTAAGCCTCTTAATGGTAGAACATTAAGCAGGTCCTTTCAAAGCAGGACAAAATCAATGGTACCAGGGAATAGCAATCCATGTGCCATTGTGTGGCAATCCTACTTTGTACATTACAGTGAAGAACCCAAGAGACCCTATCCTGATAACATCCGGCTTTCAGATTTGTGGGGTTTCTTTCTATCTAGAGCCCCCTAACTTTCATACACGTTACAAATTCTTTGCAAATATGAGGCAGCATCAAAGAGTTGGTGGGAAATGGAATTAGAGGACGAAGATAAATGACTTTTTTTCCAGGAATGGTTCGAGGGCCCCTCCGATACAAGACCTCCTGTCAGTTTTAAAATTTGGTGACGTGGCTTTTTGTTGTATTAGACATTGCAAAACACGGGTCAGAAAATAGGAAAGACGCCACAAATGCTTGATCAAATCCTTTTTTTAACATGGAAAATATTCTAAAGATTAGGGATCCGTATACAGGCAGCAGGGGGTTAGTTCCAGAATGTAGATGGAGGAGTTGGGTCAGCAGTGGAAAAGCTTCTCCCGAGTCACAGGGGTCCAGGCCCTGACATGCCTCACAAAAATAGCTCGTTACCCTGGAGGAATGGGATTAGCAGCCTGGGGCTTGACGGGGGCCATGGTGGCACTCTGAGATAAGTGCTGGCTTGCTAACTCCAAGGTTGGTGGTTCGAATTCCCCATCCCCTCTTAGGGAGGAAGATGAGGCTGTCTGCTCTCATAGATTACAGCCTGGAAGACCCTGTGAGTACAGCTGGGAGTTTTGGGGAGAGTGGGTGGCGGGAGGCACGCATAAGCCTGTTAGATTGGCCCCTTCTTTTCCCAAGATTCTCTGAGCTCTGCGTTTGGGTCTCTAGTATTGGAGAGGGGCTGAGTACACAGATTGGGGGCCTAGGCCGGAGATTTGGATCCGTGCGTGGAGGGCTCAGGCCAGGCCTGTGGATACAGCTCACATCTGTCTCCCTGAGCCTGGTTCCCGTTGCTATGGCGAGATGACCTCCAGGGCGCGGAGGTCAGCACCCGTGTTCTTGTGCGGTGGGCGAGACTCGGAGGTGGCAAGTGTCCCCAAAGATTTTCCACCCCAGGAAGAGTCTGGAATTATTTTCCCGGACTCAGGCCAGTACCCCTTGCCTTGCCCCCATGGTCAACATGCAGCCCCTCTCCTAGAGTGACATCTAAGCCTGGGGGAGGGCGTCCTCAGTACCCTGGGACCCTATAGGGGTGCCCCGCAGGGATCGCCCAACCTTGACTTGCCTCTGATCCCAATATTACTGCTGCCCACTCAGCCTGAAGAGGCCCCTTTGCCCCCTCCGTGGCCCCTCTCCGCGCCCCACAGCACCCCTTCGGGCGGGCGTACTGGCTGCAGGGCACCTCCCCCACACTGCTCCAAGGCCCACCCCTTCTCTGTCCTCCGCGGGTGGCGGCTGACTGCAGTCGGTCGGTCCACTGCCCCCTCCCCAGACCGTGCTCTGCTCCTGCACAGCCTCCGCCTTTCCAGGCCTGCGCACTCAAGCCCCTTCCCCCCCCTTGCCAAGAAGTTCCCCTCTCTGTGACCACGCCCCTCGCCTGCCTTGGGGTGGCTAAGCACCCCTTCCCCCTTCCAAGCGTCACCCTGCCGCTGAGTGGCTGCTCCTAATTAACTGTTGTTCCTGGGGTTGGGGGAGGAGGAGCTGTCCTCCTGGGCAATTCCTCTTCCGGATGCCCCCTCCGCCCCCCATGTGTGTGGCCTGAGAAGAGCCCCTTGTTAAGCAGCCCTAGCCTCTGTTATCTCTGTATTCTCTGCCTGAGCCCGGTTATGGCTTATGTTTCTGGCCAGGCCACCTGGCTTGCTGGAAAACTGCCTCACTGCATCCCCATCACACCAGGCTTGGCTAGGTCGGAGTGGGCCCTCCAGAGGACCCAGCTGCCCAGGCCCCACAGGCCAAAGGGGGCGGGGGGTTGGCAGCCCTTCCTTCTTGGCCCAAATTGAACCCGCTTAGAACCTCTCATACCAGCAGATCCGCACTTCACCTCAGACTTGCCTTTTTTAAGGCTAAACTCAGAATGACTTTGCCTGGAAAGGAATTTCCGGCATTCTGTTCCCCTCTGCGTGGTCTCTCAGTTCAGCCACTAGCCTGCTCCTCCCCTTGGCCATTCCGTTCTCCCTTTTGTTTTTGTGCGAACAAAAGTAAATCCCATGTTTCGCTGGCATGTATTTTCGATGTGTACAAACAGGGATTGCACGTCTCCTCCTGTAAGATCGATTCCTGTGGCTTGTTGATCCTTTCAAACGGCTGCCTCCTCTCCACGGCGCGTACCCACCCACCGAGTAGTGCTCCATCTCCCACCAGCAGCAGTAACAAGGGAAGTGCCCCATCTCAAATGCACGCCCCTGTGCACTGCTTCTCAAGCGCAGTGAGCATCGTGGTTCTTTGGAAATCTTGTTTAGGAGATAAGTCCTGATTCAGCAAGTATGGGGTAGGGCCTGAGACTCTGCATTTCCAAGGAGCTCCTAGGCAATCCCTACGTTGCTGTTGGTCCTGGGATCATACCTTGAGGCAAAAGACCCATGGATCTCTTAGAGCGTTTGGTTCGGGTTTGCTGGGTTATAGGGTAAGTATCGCCCATCGGCTCTCTAGTTTGTGTGGCTACCTCGTCTAGTCCTTTATCCGCAGGGTAGAAGAATGGGTGGTGTACTCAGAAACCCAAAACTCCCCGTTGAGTCCAGTCTGACTCATAGTGACCCTATAGGACAGGGCAGGACTGCCCCTCTGAGTGTCCAAAACTGTAACTCTGTATGGGTGTAGAAAGCCCTCTCTCTATATATATCTATCTCTATCTCTCCCCGCCCAGTGGTTTCAAATTGCTGACCTTGTGCCTGATGTGTAACCCACTACACCACCAAGTCTCCTAGGGGGCTTCAAGAAGTTGGTGGAAATTTCCCATTATCTTTCTATTCAATTTTTTTATTAACTTTTTGAAGCCCCCATGTATATTTCAGGGAGAAAGAGAGAGGCCTTCTCCTTGCTCCCAAATGTGGCTGACCTGGGTCCAAAAAAGGACCTGGGTCCTTTCTCCCTAATCCAAATGACTCTGGTTTCCACCCTAACCACCTCAGACCCAGAGCTTCAGCCCACCAGCCATCTAGACTGGATTGACTCGTGACCTTGCCACACCTGTCATCCTTGACAGGACTCTTGAGAGCAGGTAGTGAGAGGCCAGGGGGTCTTTAATAAGGTTGCAGCCCCTGTGGCTTTCTCTTTAGTGGCCTGTTATCGTGGTCTGGCTTTGCCACTTACAAATTGGCTATCCTGAGGCTGACTTCTAGTCTCTAAAATGAGATAGTAACACCATACCTGCAATCTGTGGTCCTAGGAGCCAGATGCTTCACCCAGGTGCCAGGGGTCCCGCCTACAGGAGCCCTGAGACAAGAAACTGAAGTTCAAAGAACTTTAGCCATTTCCTCCAAGGTCACATGGGGCTGGAAAGTGCCAGGGCTGGGCTCTGAGCCCAGCCTCTGCTAATACACCATAGCCCAGGCTGACCACAAAACTGTACCACCTCCGGGTCCTGCCTCACCCTCACCACCTGGCTACACTTCAAGAAGAGCTACAAGGAAATGAGACGGAAGGGCTGTGCCATTCGTTTGCTTCGAACCAAGGGTAGGCAGGCTTACAAGCTTCCGCAGCAAATCCATCTGGAAAAAGATGAGTCAGGTCAGCAGGCTCCTAGGAACTCTTCTCTAAGGCCAGAGTACTTAGGGATGGGGGTGGGTGGGGGTTGTGGCAGGAAGGAACCGTGGGTCTAAAAGCAAGGATTTTAGGATTATATAGATAATGAGGATCAGGACCAGGCTGGGGCTGGGGAAAAGGAGGGGTTAGGGGGAGGACAGAGATGGGGGATCATTTCCAAGTCAAAGTCTGGGTAAGGGTCAGGAGTGGGCAGGGGTCAGGCAAGTGGATCTTAGCTGTAGGAAAGTTGTCCTAGATGTACCATCCTTGTGAACAGCGAGTCACTCGAGCTTGTGATGAAGGGATTAGGAGCGTGTCAGGGTACCAAGGAATGTAACTCCCATGGCCCCCTGGGACCTGCCAGCAGCTTGCCTGCTCAGCTTTGGGAACCAGGACCTGGCTTTCCCTACTCAGCTGCATAAGCATCTCCTGGCACTGAGCCCCAGACCCAAGAGTTTCACAACCAGCAGATTTTCACATCTGCACAATTTGAGATTTCATAGCACACGGCGGCCTTTCACCCCTCGTCCCTCCCCACCTTATCTGAGGTCCAGAGTCCTATTTTCCTGGAGGGCCTAGGAAGCTGTCGGCTTTTTCGAGAACTTTCAGGGTCAACAGACTTTCCGAGTCTACAGATCGGTTCTGCGTGTTCAAAACAACCTCTGACAGTTTTCTGGTCTTTATCAAGCACTTCAGACAGACTCACAGCAACCCCCTGCCAAGGCGGGGGCCCCTGGAGAGGGGGCACTTACTCATTGGTCAGCAACAGATCTGGGGTCACCACTCTCTGGGGACCTCACAGGCCAACCCCGGTTAGCCCATCTCCAAAACCCATGGCTGCAGGCTGAGACAGAATGCCTGGGAAACTGGGGATGCCTGCTTGAAAAGGTCTAGAAGGTGAGTGGAGGTGTTGTGGGGGCTTCAACTGAGTCCTCACAGTCTTTTGTCAATGAAATCTGCCTCCTAATCTGTGGGACCCCTGACAGAGGGGAGAGGGGCTAGTAGAGAGAAGCGGAAAGTCCAGGGAGCTCTGGGTTGTGACAGCTGAGCAAATTGCCAGAAGAAAATGCTGCCAGTTGCCAGCAGCATCACCACATGCTCGTGGGTGCCCTCAGCGGCTTGGCCAAGCTCCGTCCTAATTAAGCCTTCTCCCCCTACCCCCTAGGCTCTCCTGTCCAAAACCCTCCACCACCACCCGCCACACCAGGTACCTGCAGCGTCAACTTGTGGGAGGTGCCCAGGCATCGGGCCGGTCTGTGCTGTGGGATCCAGAAACGCTTGCAGGAGCCCCAGCCTGTGCTAACAGCCTGGGGTGCAGGGGCCTGCTCAAGATGCAAAGTCCTAGCCCCACTGCCCCCCCCACTCTCCCCAGGCCTCTGGTCCTAGGCCTGGGCTCAACAGACACAGGCAGTGGGGGTGGGGTTGCCTTCTATTGGTCCAAGTCCTGAGCTTGGTCGGGGTGGGACATGGAGGCGAGGAGGCCCACGAGGCTCAGCAGCGTGGAGAAGAGCAACAGGAAGGAGGTGGTGAAGAGCATGGCAGGTAGGGCGCTGAGCACCAGTAGCAGGAGGGCTGGCAGCAGGTGGCGCCAGGCGGCAGCAGCCACGGGCCACAGGGAGCCCAGCAGGTAGGAGCCCGTGGTGAAGAGCGCGTGGCACAGCATCAGCGCCAGCAGCAGGTAGAGCACTCCCTCAAAGCCCCACAGCATGCGCTGCAGAGGTTGCCGCCAGCTCGATGTGGCCCACCACCGGGCCCAGCTGCGGGGCACATGGCACACCCACCAGCGCACCCAGCCCTGCCTGGAGACCCAGGTTGACCAGGGCGCCACAGGCTGCAGCCCCTCGCCAGCACCGATGGCATCTGTGTCCATTCGAGGCTGCTGCATCGCAGTGGGCGCACCTGGGGAGAGGGCAGGGGGGCGTGGCATGGGGCAGTTGCAGGAACTGGCCCGGCAGAGGCAGGTGGGGGTGCAGGGCTCAGGAAGGCACCAGTGTGGTTGGGGTGGGGCTGCCAGCTGGTAGCTGGGACTTACCTCTGAGCAGAACCACTAGGTCATCTTGCTTCCTACAGCACCCAGAACATCCTGGCAGCCAGATCCGAGCTCCCCACTCTTGTCCACCCCCACCCTCCCCAGAGGAGCCCTATTGTGACCCGGACTGGGGTGGGGCCTGGCCAAGAAAGCAGCCACTGCAACCCCTCCAGGCTGGCAGGAGAGCCCGTGGAGCTCGTGGGTGCAGGTGTGGATGCTTCCTGGGGGAAGCCCCTCCCTGCTGCCTGGCTGCCAGCCCCAGCCCTCTCCTCACAAGTCTTTCCTTTCCAGGCCCTCTCTCTCTGGAACCACAGAGGAGGCCAGGATGGCCACCCCCACCCACAATGTGATATCACGGTCGCCTCCCCACCCGGGCTCCCTGTCTCTCCTCAATCTTCCCTTCCCTGGCTGGGCCTCCAGAGCAGACCCAGGTGACCCACTGGTCACGATGTAGGATCAGGGGTTCTTGGAGGTTCAGACACACACCCCCTGCCCACCCCACAAAAGGACGGAGGCTTCAGGAAACAGAATGGCCAGTATATTTCAGGAAGAGAGCCAGTGTTCGGGGAGGGGCCTCAGACCCAAGGGTGGAGGCAGAAAGCCAGGCCTAGGAAGAGCAGGGGCACACCGTGAGCCCACAACAGCAGCCCCAGGCTGGACACCAGCAGGAGCAGCGCATCTTGGAGGCTGACTGGTCTTGTGACCAGGGGCAGAAGCAGGGACTCCTGGTGTCCTGGACCTTCGCCAGCCCCCCGACTCTGGCCCCCTGCGAGGAGCCTGTGCTGTGGCAGGGTGGGAGCTGGGGGCCTGCGCAGAGAAAAGGGAGAGGTTGACCACTGGCCCACACGTGTCTGCTCACCTGCCAGACCACCGGCCCACTTACCTGCGAAGCAGGTCAAACGAGAGGAAACTGACCAGGAGCAGCAGCAGCAGCAGCGCTGGTTTGATCGTGAAAAGGACCGTCCGAGCGGTCAGCCCCAGCACCGCCAGCCCTACAGCACTGTCCAGGAGCTGGGCCAGGCCAAGGGCCCCAGAGGGACACACTTGGGTCCTCTGGGCTACCTGACCCCTCTCCAGCCTCCAGGCCCCTGGTGGGGATTGGGATCAGACTTGCCAGTGTTTGGGGCCTGAAGAAGTAGAGCCTGGTCATGGAGGGATGTGAAGGGGGCAGGGCTAGAGCTGGGAGGCAGTATCAGGGATCAGGCTTGAGAGGGGAGAGGGTCCCAGCAGGCGCTCAAAGATGAATTCTGAAAATGAGGGACTGGCCTTGAATGGGACATGAACCTTCTCTTCCCCCCATACCTACCCACGAACCTCCCTCCTCACCTCCTCCCACTTTGGGCCAGCCCTTCTGGGACTGGGACTGGGCAGCTGGGGCATTGTGACTTGTTGCCAGGTGGAGCCTGCTGCCTGCTTCTGGCCTCATAAGCAGCTGGGGCAGGGAGAGGGCGGGGGCGGGGGCGGGGGCGGCAGCTGGGGGCATCTTGGCTTGATGTCAGTGGTTTCTGAGAACTAAGACTCACCAGTCATGCTTTGCTACGCCTCTGGGGATCCGAGTTCCCAGGAAGGCATTCTTAGCTCATCACTGCAGGAGCAGGGGGGCCTTGGGAGAAGGAAGGGCTTCCGGCTTTCTGTGGGGGCCCAGGGCCAACTCATTCCTTCTCTCAGTGCCCACCTCTCTCTCCTGAGAGGGGGTGATACCTATGGGCCCTTGGGTGCAGACTGTCAGGGGTACATACAGCTCTGGAAGAAGGAGAGATTTACCTGGAAGCAGCCTAAGGCTTTCTGGGGGACCTACTAAATGGAGAGGGCGGAGGGCAGAAGAAGCTATATAGGCATTCTAAGTTCTGCAGCTCCTAAGAGATATCCCAGACACAGGCGTTCCAGGAGTGGGGTACAGAGAGGTCTGTGTTCCTCACAACAACTTAAAAGTTATTCAAGAACCATACTATATTTTCACAAACAAATGAAACCACCAGTAGCCGAATAAGATCCTTTAAATGAAGCTATGAGCGTTTTATTTTTATTTTCATGTATGTACGGAAAGAGCCTCACATGGCTCGTGAGCCGTGTTTTGCTGACCCCGGGGGCGAGCATAGGAGGCCTACAACATAGTAACCCCCCAAAAAACTATAGGCTAAGGGTCACCTGGAGAATGAAATGGAGGGAAATCAGCATACTGAAGGGGTCAAGGAGCCCTGCTGGCACATTGGTTTTAGTGATTCAAACTCATCAGCCATTGGAATCACAGCCACTTTGCAGGGAAAAAATGTGGAGCCTGTTTCCATAACAGGTACAGCCTGGGGGAGCCTATGGGCTGTTCTACTCCAAGTCACCAAGAGTTGGAATCAACTGGGATGGAGGTGGGCTTGGGGTAATTTGTGTTTTTGGGGGGATGAAGGGATTGGATGTGGTAGTTACATAATCTGGTGTCAACCTGAGACTATTAAGAGTGAAAGGGTAGAGTTTAGCCTGTCAATCAGGTTGCAGCTTGATGACCTCATTTGGAGGCATTAAGGAAATAAATAGCTCATTGGAGGCAGGACACAACGCTCACTCCCTGGGAGACATTCCTGTTGAGAAGCCACGTGGAGCTATGCTGATTGATGGCAGCCAGAGGCTTGGAACTGAAGGATCTATGTGGAGATTCACGTCAACACTGAGATGCTTCCACTGCCATTGGATCCACAAGACTTCCCACCCACTGGCCTGTGATCTCCCAGCACTCAGTGTTATTCCATGTGTTTCATGAGTCTGAAGAGGAATTTATAGATTAGTATCGGACATATGGGCTAATATTGGACTTATGGAGCTGATTTGGACTGGGATGTTTTCTTAATATACAGTTAACTCTTTAATGTAAAGCTCTCTCATACACATATGAATATCTCCGGATTCGTTTCTCTAGTCTACCCGGACTAACACACTGGGTATCTATTCCCACTGGTAATCTGTAAATGGTTATAGCATGTCTCAGTTGGGTGATTTGAGAGGCAAGAGTAAGTAGAAAGGGTCTTAATTAAGAGAACCTAATCTGTGTTCCAATATCAAACAAGGGTGGCCAGAGAGAGCAAGAATCAGGCTGCCTTCTCCACCTTCAGCAAGACTGTCTTAAGGACTTGGGCCTGGAGACATTAACATCTTTGGTGGTGAAGGTCCAACAGCCCACGAAGCCAATGCCATGGGACCTTAGGACCATTCCCTGATTGTCCTTGCTTGGACTCCCGGCTTTATCCAGCAGTTTGCTTCTGAAATAGATGTGTCTCTAAGGAAGACAGGGACAACAAGAGGACCATCATTTATTTTTTCGTGTGTTTTGATTTTTCAGTTCCAGTTTTACTTTGGACATGACCCAATCAGCCTGACGAAGATTGTGTTCCCACTCCAACAAAGCTGAGTCATCTCCTCATTTCTTCACTCAAGTTGAAGTAACCCCCTTTTGCAGCAGGAGAGGGATGGGGGCGACGGGGAACAGGAGACGGGACGATGGGTCTGTGAGAATTTACCAGGTGCTCTGCACACAATTAGAGGCGAGAGTGTTTGCAACTTCCTCCATGTCAGGGCTGGCTTTCCCTTCAAGTCCTGTTTCTCTGTGCCAGAAGCTGGCGTGTGACTCCTCGCAACGAGTCGGAGGTGGGGAGTCTTACACATGCGACTTGTTGAGGGCAGGCTGCAGGTGGTGGGTGCGTGTCTGGGCTCAGAGAGCTTTACCCTTTTGCCTCCAGGAAGGTAAACTCCTATCCAGAGGTCCTCAAGGGGCTTCCAGAGAGACTGGGACCTAACTACTCACCTTGAGGTAGTCCTCACTGCCACCCAGTGGTTTCCGACCTACAGCACCCCTGTTGCAGGGATGGGGAATGGACCGTCCAGCCCAAGGGCCATTAAACAAAACAACCCTCACTGCCGTTCAGTTGAAGCCTATTCATAGTGACCCTGTAAGACAGGGCAGAACTGACCCTGTGGGTTTCCAAGGCTGTAACTCTTTACGGGAGTAAAAAGCCCCATTTTTCTCCGGAGGAGTGCTTGGTGGTTTCAAACTCCCGACTTTTCAGGTTGCAGCCACTACACCACTAGGGCTCCAAGGGCCACATAGAACTTTCGAAATCACCACCACCAGTTAGCATCACACATCTCACCAAAGAGGAGCAGTTCCAGCCATGCCATTACTCTCCAGGCTCACTGCCATCGAGTCAAGGCTGACATTGAGTCAATAGCCACCCCTGTGGGTGTCTCAGACTGTAACTGTCTATGGGAGTAGAAAGCCCAGTCGTTCTCCCTCAGAGCTGCTGGTGGTTTCGAACTTCCGACCATGAGGATCATAGTCCAACAGCCATCACATTAGGGGTGAGTAAATTAAATGTTTGACCTGTGTGATCCTTGGATGATGTTATAAACATCCAATGGCCCCTTGGCAGAAACGGGGAAAAAAAAGGTTCCCCACCTCTGTGTGTATAGGGTTCTGGACTATAAATCTTCATAGGAGCTAACAGCCTCATCATTCTTCCTTGAAGTGAAGTGACTGGTGGCTTTGAACACCGACCTTATACTCAGCAGTCCAATGCTTCCCCAGCATGGCCCCCAGCGCGCCTCCCCTTGAGGTAAGGGCTCTGAAACTGTTCAGTTGTGGGACTTACTCCTTTTCTGCCTTGACCTTGCAAGGTCCAGACAGCCTATCTGGTCTCCTCAGTCCCACTGCCTGAACATGGTCTCTCTTCTGTGCTAGTTCCCAGGTCACCTCATTTCCTGAGAGGATTAATTGCCCCTCAGAGTGATTGGCTATGACGATTCTCAATTTCCTTCAAAGGAAAACCCGCCCAAATGACCATGGAATGGTTGACTTCCATGGCTTCCACAGAAACAAGAGAGTCTGACTTTGTTACATTCCCCAAGGTCTGGGTTTTTCAGTTACCATGAAAAGAAGGCCCCTGCATTGAAAAAGTTGTCTCTGTTAGCTCTTAAAACTACCAAACTCACCTCAAAACTCAAAAGCTGATAAGAACAGATGCTCACCAAAAGTATTTTTTTTCTTTTAATTAAAAAGAAATTTATTGGGGGCTCATACAACTCTTATCACAATCCATCCATCCATCCAGTGTGTCATGCACATTTGTACATTTGTCGCCATCATCATTCTCAAAACATTTGCTTTCTGCTTGAGCCCATGGTATTAATTAGCTCCTCATTTTTCCCCTCCCTCCCCCATCTTCCCTCCTTCAGGAACCCTTGATAATTTATAAACTATCAATATTTTTCATGTCTTACACTGACCTAGGTCTCCCTTCACCCACTTTTCTGTTGTCTATCCCCCTGGGAGGGGGTTATAGATTGATGTGATTGGTTACCCTTTTCTCCCCCCCACCTTCCCCTTCCCCTCCTAGTATTACTACTCTCAATATTGGTTCTGAGGGGTTTATCTTTCATGGATTCCCTGAGTTTCCAGTTCTTATCTGTGTCCATGTACATGATCTGGTCTAGCCAGATTTGTAAGGCAGAATTGGGGTCATGATAGTGGAGGGAGGGAGCATTAAAGAACTAGAGGAAAGTTGTATGTTTCATTGTTGCTATACTGCACCCTGACTGGCTTGTCTCCTCCCGGAGACCCTTCTGTAAGGGGATGTACAGTTGCCTACAGATGGGTCTTGGGTCCCCAATTTTCACTCCCCTCATTCACAATATGATTTTTTATTCTGATGATGCCTGATACTTGATCTCAGTGCTTTGTGGCTTCTGATAGCCCTCTGCCCCTCTCCATATCCCCTCTCACCTTGAACATATCATACATATCCCCTCTCACCTTGAACATATCATACATATCCCCCTCTCACCTTGAACGTATCATACATATCCCCCTCTCACCTTGAACATGTCATACATATCCCCCTCTCACCTTGAACATATCATACATATCCCCCTCTCACCTTGAACGTATCATACCTTGTGAGCACTGGCTGGGGTCCAGATACTGTTCTACTGCCAGAGGTGCAATTCTGAACAGCTGGGTGCATAAGGCTTCCCTGGATGGGGTGCTGACCTCTTTATAAGGGGGTGGGGGGGATGAGCCGTTCTGGTTCACCCAGCGACACTTCCGATGAGACCATGGACGTGCTGGCGCAGTGAGTGACCAGGAGCAGCCCTGTGACTAGCAGCTCCGGCATGCAAGCAGTCCAGCGGTAACCGCAAATCGGTGAGATGGACATTGAAAAACGGACCAGGAGACGACCTGGTGCAGCCACTGGAACTCAGCAAGGCCCCTGGCCTGGAGGTGTGAGGACGTGTAGGAAACAGAAAGATTTCTCCAGAGTTGTCTCCCCCAAAGATCTGCCAAACCCAAGACGCTGCTTGCTACACATGGTAAATGACTGTTACACTAAGAGGTCAGCGAGAGCAGGTCAGAGGTTATGCTCCTTAACGGTATCTAGAGAAACCAGACTGTATAGTCTGACTCATCCTGAGTAGGACCCACTCCCTTCTGATATTGTTCCCTTGAAGGAGCGCCTGAAGGCAAGCCCGGGACCAGCCAAGGATGACTAAGGTTAAGCTACTCTATTGAGTCTAGCGTGCACCCATCTTGCCATATATCCCCTCCCTTTACTATTGCGTGTACACCCCATAGGCCATCCTCCTCCTATTGCTTGTTTTGCCTCCATTACAACCCCTTCCAATGAGGGCTTGCATGCTCCCAAAGATATATAAGCTTTGGTTAGAAATAAAACCTCATGAGATCTCCCTCCTGCCCTTCTGTCTCGCACCTCCACATGTACCTCCAGGAGGAGCTGAGGTGAGCATGCTACCATGAAATGTGTCTGACTTCTTTATTTTACTCTCTCTCCCATCTCTCCCTATTCTCCATGACTTACTATAATCTTTATATATCTTAACCGTACAATTGGGCCTACTGAACCCATGATTAGTGGAGATCTGGCTACCCCCACAAGGACACTGCCTCCAAAAACCTTTCTGAGCCTGGACCTAGGCCCAGGCCTGCAGGGCAAGAGACTAGCTCAAAAGGAGCCCAGGTCTTCAGCAGTGTTAGCTGTGTGTGTCTGTGTCTGTGCGCGGGTGAGTTCTCTGAACCATGGAGCAAAATTACGTTTTCTTGGGCAAAAAAAAAATGAGGGGTATTAGGGATGGAGCCTCACCGTGAACACCTAACAAAGAAGACAATTATTGAAGGCAATAATAAAACAGGGTGGGCTGCTAAAGGGTACGCAAGCGATGGGGTTCATTTTCAACAGAGTTCACAAGTGCAAAGGCACTGAGGTTACATGGGGCTGGGGTTTGGGAAGAAGGAGCAGCCAGAATACCAGTGTCACCTAGTGACAAGAGCCAGGAGGATGGAGGGGGAGATGAGGTGGGGAAGGGGTGAGCTGGAAAGGGCCTGGCCATAAAGAGCCTTAAGGTGAATCCACTGGGACTTTGTTGGGTGGAGAAAGGCAGGGCTCGGAGAAGATGGAAACCTGGGGTGATTGAAAGGTCCTGACATCTTGTGCCTTCACATCCATCCCTTTGTACCCCTCCACCAAACTTGGATGCAGGTGGGACACGAGACAGGGAAGTAGCCAGCTGCTTAACCGGAAGTGGGGCCCTCTGCATGGCTTCAGACTGGATTCTGGCTCCCCTGGAGCTTGTCTTGGCTCAGGAAGGCCCAGGATGCAGTACTGCCGGTCAGCCTGACCTCACACTTTAAGAAGGCCCTCACTTGAGAGCTTTTACCTGGGAAGCGATACGTCGTGGTGGTGCGGAGAGTTAAGCAGTTGGCTACTAACCAAGGTCCACTCTTGGAGAAAAAGGTAGGGCTGTCTGCCCCTGTAAAAACTTACAGCTTGGAAAACCTTATGGAGTAGATCTGTAGGATCCTTCTTATAGGGTCGCTATGAGTTCTCAGAATCTTGTTTTGGTTCCTTGAAATTGTCTTAGGTCTCATTGCAGTGCTAGGAACCTGGAGTGCCTTACTGGCGCCCCAAGAAGGGCCCAGGGCTCTCCAAGTCCACCTAGTATCCTTTCAGGCACTCTCTGAGCCTTTACTCGCTGTGCGGGAGGGGCGGGCGGGAGGGGTGGGGACACATACCTGGAGGAGCTCCCTCCAGGTGGTCCCTGCCCCTTTGCGGGTGGTCCCTGCTGGCAGAAGGACCGTCATTCTAGGAGCGCAGCAGGATGCAATGACTTCCTCTGGACGGCGTAAGATTGCGCCACCAGCTTGAAGCCGCTTGCTGATTTGGGAAGCTTCAAATAATTAGATAAAGGCCCCGCGGGGGTGTGGGGTGGATGTTTTTCCAGGGTTCTCATCGCTTCGGAGATGGCACATGCGGAAGGCAGCATGTCCCAGGGGCCTCCTAGCGAGGGCCAAGCGCCCACTGGAGGTGCACAGGGATGCGCATTCTTCCTTCTGGTGGGGCGACCCAGCACGGGAGTGGGGTTGGGGGTAGACCCAAAGGGGGGTGCCTTTAGAGTCCCGTGCTCTGGAGGCGGGGGTGGAGGTGGAGGCTGAGGCAGACTGGGGGCAAGGACGTTGTGGGGGAGGCAGAGGGCGGGCGCCGTCCAGTCTCAGCCCCCCGGCCCCAGCCGACCAGACTCTCCACGCTTATGTAAGGCCGGAACGTGGCAGCTCGGCGGGCGCGGGAGAGGAGGGGAGGGGAGGGGAGGGGAGAAGGGGGAAGGAGAGGGGACAGAGGGGAGGAGCCGGGTGGGAGTGGGAAGGGCCGCCTGGAGCTGGGGTGGTCCTTCAGAATGTTGTCCGGAGGGTCAACTCCAGCCCTGCCCCCGCTCCTTCCCCCGCCTCAGTTTCCCCACACTCTCTCTCCCAGTTATCACACTCGGTCTCACCCTCGCCGGGGTGGACTTCCCTCTGGGCTCGTCGTTTCCGGCCGAAAGTTCTCCCTTCTGCCACCTTGCCCGGGTCCGTTGACTAGTTTGAACCAAGTTTATGGAGAGACCAGGGGGCTAAGCTCCGGGCACCACGCCTGGGAGCATCCAACAGGCGCCCAGCGTGGGACCGCAGAAGAGTAAGGGAAATCGAGTCTGCATGGGGGGCGGGGGGCTCCGTCGACTGACGGGTGGGCTCCGGACCTCCGGAATCGCAGGGAGGGCGAGGGTCGGTGGGTGCGGGGACCTGGGCGGCGCCCAGCCCCTGCGCTCCTCTGCGGAGGTCGGCCCTCGTTCCCCCGCACCCGCGCGAACTGGGGGCGGGCCGAGGCTTCGGGGGCGTGGGGCGCTGGAGCAGGAAGGGGCAGGAAGGGGCGGGGGGCGCCCAGCCGCCCGCAGGAAGAGAGGAGCCCGCCAGCCCACTCCGCCACGCTGAACACCTCTCCGCCCGCGCCATGTGGGCTCTTCTGTTCACCCTGGCTGCGTGCGCCCCCGCGGCCGGGACGGGTCTAGGGACGCTCGGCGACTCGGTCCTGAACTTTTCACTGCCCACGACCACCGAGGCCTGGCTCTCGACCCCAGCCCCACGAAGCAGCCCCGTGCAGCCACCCGTGGGGAAAGACAACGGTGAGTATGGACCAGAGACCTGGCCAGTTCTGCTCACCCCCCCACCCCCACCCCGCCCCACCTCGGGGACCACCACACTCACCGGTGCGCCAGCGCGCAATGGCTGCTGACTCAGCAGCCAGATTCCCTCGGAGTCAGCAGTCCCAGGATGGGCTCCCGCGAGATGGAGCCTCTTCCAGCCCTACAGTACTAGGAGTACTAGCTGCCTGCCACCACGCGATTCCCACTCCTGGCGAGCCCATGGGCATCGGAGTAGCACGGGGCTCCTCTGAAGTGGTAAATCTTGGCTAGAACAGACGGCCTCCGATTTCTACCGAGGAGTGGTGGTAGCTTTGAACCAACAGACCTGGAGTTTCGAAATCCAGCACTGTGCCATCAGAGTTTTCAGTTCCTGCTTTTCCTGAATTGGATAGCCTGGTCTTCTTTTGAGGTGTCTCCTGGACCAGCTAACCTTTCAATTAGTAGCTGAGGGTATTAACCATTTGTGCCATCCAGCGGGACTCCTGCCAGTCCAAAGCCTTGCTTACTCTTCCCTTTTCACAGAGGAGGAATGGAGGTTCGGATGGGTGTGGGGAGGCAGGACTGGGAGGGGAAGGGGGGGGGTGCAGACCAAGGTGCCAAGATGAGTTAGAGGAAGAATTCCGCTGGGTCCTCTGCTGGTTCCATCTTGAAAGTTGGAGCTCCCTCCAGGAAGGAACAAGGGAAAGAAGGAGCATGCCTGGAGGGATGGGGCACTGTTTACCCAGGACAGCGAGAAGTGGGCGGTTCTAGTTGTCAACTTTTCAAAGGTGGGAATTTAGCCGTCGAACAGAATGGGGTGGCGTCCGGAGAGCTGCTTGAAGGAGGCGAGCCGAACTGAGTCCCGAGACTCTTGGTCAGGAAGACTGGAGGGAGAGGGCAGCGAGGAGGAGGAACCAGTTCGTGCAAAGGCCCAGGGGCACAGGCCAGGAAATTCGCAGCATGTTCCAGAGACAGCTGTGGAGCTTGGGTGGGTAGGCGGCTGGTGACACCTGCCTGCCCCTGTGCTGAAGGGTGAGCAGGATGCAGCCCCAGCTCTGGAAAGGCTAAAGTCTCCAGGCAGACGTAGATGTGAGAATAGCACCCTAGCTCAGGGGCCGAACACAATGAGGGCCTTGGTGTAGGGACTGTGAGGCAGGAGACCCAGTCTGGAGCCAGAGGTCCTCTGGGCTGGGGTGTGGAGGGAGGAGGAGTGGAATTAGACAACAGAATGAGAGGTGGGTGATACAGGAGAGAGTCGTACTGTGCACAGACCTTGTTTGGTAAAGAACCAAGCTCATTGAAGCAACCAGCAGTCCTGCTTGGCTGGGTGTGGCTGTCTATTACAGAGGGTCAGGGGTGAGACTAGTCTCACACACCCACTCATGTCAGCCAGGAGGAGGAGGATCCAAGGAACAGAGTGGAGAGGCTGGTGGGGGCCAACTGCAGGCCTTGAGTGCCATGCTGAGGCCCTTAGATCCCTGTGGCTCTGGTGCCTTTCTGGGTTAGCAGGGCTCTGCATCGGAGATCTCATGCCATTTCCTCCTTCCCTGGTCCCCAGGGACCACAGGACGGCAGATCCGGCTTCGGGTGGTAAAGAAGAAAAAGATCATCACAAGGAAACGAAAGAAGACAGCTCAACCCAGCCCTACAGAGACTGTCGCCCCTTCTAGGAGCCGTAGCCTCCCCAAGGAGCAAAAACCAGGTACCAGCCTAGACTTGCACACCATGAAGTAGCGCTTGGTCTCACCGGCATAGGCGTGCCTGCAGCCTGCCCAGCACTAGAGCAAGCTTAGGCTTAGCTGCCTGCCTGCCCTGACTGCCCTCTCTTTGCCCCAGACTGCCCCCCCTTGGGCCTGGAGTCCCTGCGAGTTTCAGATAGCCGGTTTGAAGCTTCCAGCAGCCAGTCCTTTGGGCTGGGACCACACCGAGGACGGCTCAACCTCCAGGTCAGCAATGCTGGCTCAGAGCCCTCGTCTTGGGCGGGCAAGATGACCCATGGGGACTGCTCCCTTTCCCCCTTCCTGCCCTGCCCACACCCCCAGTGAACCTGGTTCCCCTGTCCCATGCCTTCAGTCCGGCCTGGAGGATGGTGACCTGTATGATGGGGCCTGGTGTGCCGAGCAGCAGGACGCTGAGCCGTGGCTACAGGTGGATGCTGGCCGAGTCACTCGCTTCTCCGGGGTTATCACACAGGGCAGGAACTCCATTTGGAGGTGAGGCAGACTGGCCCCAGGCCAAGAAGTCCTAGCAGGCAGGTAGGCTGGGTGGAAGTCCTGGTAGGTACTGATGATCTCTCCCCACCTCTCTGCCAGGTACGACTGGGTCACGTCCTACAAGGTCCAGTTCAGCAATGACAGTCGGAGCTGGTGGGGGAGCAGGAACCTCAGCAGTGGGGTGGACGCAGTGAGTGGGCCCTTGGTGTCTTGGACATGCTATGCCCTGAGTTGGACTGGCCCAGGCTGGGGCTTCTCTAGATATAAGGAGCCTGCTTGGGCATCTCAGTAGAAAGGGTGTTTTTAGGATGGGTGGCACCCCCCAAAAGAGAAAAACAAACCCAAATTCACCGCCATCGAGTTGATTCTGACTGACTGTGACTGTAGGACAGGTTAGAGCCATCTGTGTGAGTTTTGGGGACTGTTAACTTGACAGAGGAAGCCAGCCTCTAACACCTGAAGGGTCTGCAGGCACAATTGTACAGTTATAACATATAAAGATCATTGTAAAGTCATAAAGATAGCAAAGACAGGAGAGAGAATAAAATGAAGGAGTCAGACACATTTTATAGTAGCACTTCAACCCCTCTTCGTGGTCCACGTGGAGGTGGGAGAACAGAGTGTCTTTACTGTCTTGAGATATTTATAGGGAGCCATAAGATGCAGGGGTAACCAGCCCCCCACAACTAATCACAGGTTCCGTAGATGCAATTGTACGGTTAAGATTATAGTAAAGTCATGGAGAAGTGGGAGAAATGAGAGAGAAAAATAAAGAAGTCAGACATATTTCATAGTAGCATGTTCACCTCAGCTCGTCTTGGTGGTACATGTGGAGGTTGGGGAGGAGCAGGCAGGAGAGAGCATCATTAGGTGTTAGTTCTAAACAAAGCTTATATATCTTTGGAGGCATGCAAGCCCTCTGATTACAGATAGCAATCTATGTCATAGGAAGGGGTTGTAGCATACGCAATACAAGCAATAGGAGGGGGACAACCTAGAGGTGTAAAGGGAGGGAATAGGGGTACATATGTGGTGAGATGGGTGGACCCTAGACTCAATAGAGTAGCCTAACCTTAGTCATCCTTGAGTGGTCCTGGACTTGCCTTCAGGCACTCTTTCAAGGGAACAATATCAGGAGGGAATTGGTACTACTTAGGGTGAGTCCAACTATACAGTCTGGTTGCTCTGATACCCTTAAGGAGAATAACCTCTGACCTGCTCTCGCTGACCTCCTAGTGTACAGTCATTCACCACGTGTAGCAAGCAGCGTCTTGGGTTTGGCAGATCTTTGGGGGAGATAACTCTGGAGAAATCTTTCTGTATCCCACAATAAGACACATATTCAGTTGTTACATATGTCACAAGATGGGTAGTAACTACAGTAAAGTAAGGTCCCTGAGCTCACAGATGAGGAAGCCTAGTACCTGCATAGGGGGAAGGTCGGAGGGGGGCTGGTGACACAGTGGGAGGAGACAGCAACAGGCTGTCTGCTTCTGTAGGGAGATAAAATCAACCATGTACTCACGTTAAGGCAGCATAGCTGTTAGGGAAGAGTCTGTGGGAATGATATTTAAAGCAGGATAATGTACTTGGACTTTATCTCTAACTTACCAAGGTGGTGGCTTTCCTACCATGGAATACTAGCTTTCCAGATTCCCTCTGTTATAATTTAGGGGATATAGCCCTAGTCATCATTCTCTCAGTATTAGCTCCCCACATTAACTGATTTTTAGGGGAGTAGAAAGTGCCAGGACAGTCCCTTGGAGCAACAGTCCTCCGGTCGCTATATCACTTCCAGACCGTCTCCTTCCTCCTGGACCCGCTTCTGCCACCAGGCTATGGTTTGCAGCCATGGCCAGCTTTAGGATTGGCTGCTCAAGTCACATGACCACATTGGCCTATGGGACAGCCCGAGAGCAGGGACTGGGGGGTGTGAGTGTGTGTGTGTGTGTGTGTGCGTGTGTGTGTGTGTGTGTGTGTGTGTGTGTGAGAGAGAGAGAGATTGCCTGCTTGCGGGGGTCGGGGGAAGGGTTGCTGTGCATACCACACAAGAGCCCAAGTCCCCCGACTGACCACCACGGTGGGTTCCTTGGTAAAGTTGCAGGCCTGATTCTTGCCCTGGGATCTAGGCCAGACTACAGGGCTTCTGGCATCCCGAAAAAAGACTCTCTACCCCTCCAGATCTTCCCAGCCAATTCCGACCAAGAGACCCCAGTGCTGAACCTCCTCCCTGAGCGCCAGGTGGCCCGCTACATTCGCCTGCTGCCCCAGACCTGGCTCGAGGGAGGCGCGGCTTGCCTCCGGGCAGAGATCCTGGCCTGCCCGGTCTCAGGTGGGCAGTTAACTGGGCAAGGGCTGTCTGGGCAGGTTCGGGACACTGAGGGCGCCCTCCACTGTGACATTGACTGTTACCATCCTCCACCAGATCCTAACGGCCTGTTCCCTGAGGCCTCTGCTCTGGGCTCCTCGGACCCTCTGGATTTTCGGCATCATGATTATAAGGCCATGAGGAAGGTCAGTCTAAATCCCTGGACCCAGGAGGGAAGACCTGTCTAGTCCAGGGCCCTTCAGCCACCCAGGCGACCCCTGCTCGGGCTGCCCTCATGACCCTCATCACCTCACCCTTCCTCTGTTGACCCCAAAGTTTGGCTCCCTTGGTTAGGGTGCCTCCCCTGTCCTGACCCCATCCCCTTCCTGCATTGGTGTGGGCTACCCATTGACTTTCCCAAGTCTCTCCGTGATCACATCTGTGACCACGTGGTGGTCCGTGGTGACATGCCCTCTGGTGCATGTCTTCCTACCAGCTGATGAAGCAGGTGAACGAGCAGTGCCCCAATATCACCCGCATCTACAACATCGGCAAGAGCCACCAGGGCCTGAAGCTGTATGTGATGGAAATGTCGGACCATCCTGGGGAACACGAGCTGGGTATGGATGGCTGGGCTGGGGAGAGGTGGTCCCCGGGGCGGGGCGCTCTGGGTGTACGCTGGCTTCCAGCAAGCCCCTGTGTGTTCTCAGGAGAGCCCGAGGTGCGCTACGTGGCCGGCATGCATGGGAACGAGGTCCTGGGGCGGGAGTTGCTTCTGCTGCTGATGCAGTTCCTGTGCCGGGAGTTCCTGCGAGGGGACCCACGCGTGACCCGGCTGCTCACGGAGATGCGCCTGCATCTGCTGCCTTCCATGAATCCTGACGGCCATGAGATCGCCTACCGCAAGGTAGGCCACATGGCAGGCGCGCCCCCTGCTCCTCAGGCCCCAGCTTGAACAAGCCTCTTCCCTGGCAGGGCTCGGAGCTCGTAGGTTGGGCAGAGGGCCGCTGGACCTTCCAGGGCATCGACCTTAACCACAATTTCGCCGACCTCAACACACCATTGTGGACCGCCGAGGACGACGGCCTGGTGCCGGACACGGTCCCCAACCATCACCTGCCACTGCCTACGTACTACACTCTGCCCAATGCCACGGTGAGTGTTCTGGGGCTGTGTGAGGGAGCCTTGCGGAGAGGCCTTGGCCCAGCCCCTAACCGGCCTCTGTGCAGGTGGCCCCGGAGACCCGGGCGGTGATTGAGTGGATGCAGCGGATCCCCTTTGTGCTGAGTGCCAACCTTCATGGTGGGGAGCTCGTGGTGTCCTACCCCTTCGACATGACGAGGACTCCGTGGGCAGCCCGGGAGCTCACGCCCACACCTGATGAGGCCGTCTTCCGTTGGCTCAGCACTGTGTACGCTGGCACGAACCAGGCCATGCAGAATCCAGACCGCCGCCCCTGCCACAACCAAGACTTCTCTTTGCATGGCAACGTCATCAACGGCGCTGACTGGCACACCGTGCCCGGGAGTATGTGTCCGGGGTGGAGGGAGGCCCCTCCCCCGGCCCCCTTTCCCCAATAAGCCGGTCTGCTGGTGACATCGCGGTTGTTAACTCCCACCCTGAAAGGTCTCCCAGAAGAGGATTCCAGGAGGGGGGCTCCCAGAAGAGGATTCCAGGAGGGGGGGGCTCCCACCCTGCCCACCTAGGCTCCAGTGTCTGTGGTACCCCTAGGCATGAACGACTTCAGCTACCTACACACCAACTGTTTTGAGGTCACCATAGAACTGTCGTGTGACAAGTTCCCGCATGAGAGTGAGCTGCCCCAGGAGTGGGAGAACAACAAGGACTCTCTCCTTACCTACCTGGAACAGGTGAGATCCAAGCCCCAGGCCCCCGCCTGCCTGAGTCATTCCTGTCCCCCCAGGCCCCAGCCTGCCTGGGTCACTCCTGGGCCCTGGCCTGCCTGGGCACTCCTGCTCCCTTGGGCCATAGCCTGCCTGGGTCACTCCTGCCTGGGTCATTCCTGCCCCCCTTGACTTCAGTCTGCCTGGATCACTCCGGCCCCCCTGGACTTCAGTCTGCCTGGGTCACTCCTGGCCCCCTGGACTTCAGTCTGCCTGGATCACTCCTGCCCCCCTGGATCCCAGCCTGCCTGGGTCACTCCTGCTACCCTGGATCCCAGCCTGCCTGGGTCACTCCTGCCCCCCTGGACTTCAGTCTGCCTGGGTCACTCCTGCCCCCCTGGATCCCAGCCTGCCTGGGTCACTCCTGCCTGGGTCACTCCTGCTCCCTGGGGCCCCAGTCTGCCTGGGTCACTCCTTCCCCCCTGGGCCTCAGTCTACCTGGGTCATTTCTGCCCCCTGGGCCTCAGTCTGCCTGGGTCACTCCTGCCCCCTTGGCTCCAGCCTGCCTAAGTCACTCCTGCCCCCTGAGCCCCGGCCTGCCTGGCTCACTCCTGCCCTGTCCACTCATGGCGTAGGTTGCAGCTCTCAGTGGGAGGATTTCTAAGGTCCCACTAAGTTTCCAACTCATGAGATGCCTGGACTACGCTTGACATCCGTTTGACTTACAAGGATGTATATGGGACAGATTGACCCAGCTTGCCAGGTAGACAACATCAGATGTGCCTCCATTGTGGGTGATCCCCACGGCAGTCTCTGCGGGGGTCCAGAGAGCCACTGAGGGCTTGCATTAGGCAGCAACTGCCCCTAGAGAATCTCACGATTTACAAGTGCTGTATCTCTGGTGATGACTTCATAGGGATCCTTCCCAAGGTTTCTACAAAAGACAAGCCCAATCGATAGCATGAGTCAGTGACTTGGGGAGGACTAGAGAGATCCTTCCTACCAGGTACCTACTGGAGACGTGGTGCTCTGATCAAGTGCTCCAGCAAGAACAGAGGGTTGGCGGGCCAGCTGCTCGGAAGGGAAGGGGAGTGCAGTGTGCTCCTGTCAAGAGAACCCCCTCGGACACCCTATGGGGCAGTTCTGCTCGGCCCTAGAGGCTCACTGTGCATCAGAATGGACGCAGGCAGAGCACCAGGATGTTATGGTTCTTCCAGTCCACATGCAACGTGTTTCCAGTCATAAGGGTTTTCTCCAGAAGACCCAGGAAGTGAACGGCCGGCCGCAGCTTCATGCAGACTCACTCACTACCATCGTGTCCATTTCAACTGGTGTGACCCCACAGGACGGTGTGGGACTGTCATGCAGGTTTCCCGGCCTGTAAAAACTTAACCGGAGTAGGAAGCCTTATCTTTCTTCCACGGACTGGCTGGTGGTTTGGAACTTGGTACCTTGTGACTAGCAAGCCCAGCTAGTCCAGCTCCTTCAGTACCAGGGCTCCCTCGTGTTTCTGATCCCTTGCCCCCCCACAGGTGCGCATGGGCATCACGGGTGTTGTGCGGGACAAGGACACGGAGCTCGGGATCGCTGACGCTGTGATCGCTGTGGATGGGATTAACCATGACGTAACCACGGGTGTGTGGGGCAGGGAGGCGCGGCGGGCAGGGCTGAGCGAGGCTGCATGGGTCTTGATCTCCTACCTCCTTCTCGCAGCGTGGGGCGGCGATTACTGGAGGCTGCTGACTCCCGGGGACTATGTGGTGACTGCCAGTGCTGACGGCTACCATTCCGTGTCCCGGAACTGTCGGGTCACCTTCGAAGAGGGCCCTGTCCCCTGCAACTTCCACCTCACCAAGACACCCAAACAGAGACTGCGAGAGCTGCTGGCAGCAGGGGCCAAAGTGCCCCCCGACCTCCGGAGGCGGCTGGAGCGGCTGAGGAAACAGAGGAATTAGAACAGAGGCAGCCGCTTCAGCTGAGAGTCCTAAGCCTTGGGCAGGCTGGCCCTGTCCGGAACTGAAGGAGAGGGAGGGGCCGGGGAGACCATGTGGGGGCGGGGTGAGGGTGGGAGAGGCGCTCGGGCTCATTAAAGCTACCTGGCACCTCAGTCAATCTGCCTGTGGTCTCTTTCCCAGGTCCCCTCCAAGGTGGGCCTCGGGCACCCACCCCTTGTCTCCCACTCTGCATACACTTGTGCACTCACGAGTTGGCTTCTAGATCATGGTATGGAACGCGAACCCCATCAAGGACCAGGGCTCCCCTTAAGCCCTGGGCTCAACAGAACAGCCCATCGCTGCCCCTCAGCTTCGGCTCCAGCTTCCACCATAAGCTTCTGCTCAGGGCCGAGCCTCCAAGGAGCTGGGAAAATGGTCCGCTCCTGGCCCTTGGCTAGGGCGGCCAGCCAAGAGGGGCCAGTTCAATCCAGTGGGAGCACGGACAGTGAGGTGTGGCCATGCCAAACGCCGTGCTGAGATCTACAGGGACACTTGGTCAAGGAGGCCATCGAGATGGTGGCCCGAGCTCAGCGAAGGCCGCCGGGAGGAGGGAGCCAAAGGCAGAGCAGCTGAGCAGTGAAGGGCGCTTCATCCGCCATGCCCAGTGGCAGCAGGGCACCCAACTGCCCGCCTTCCAGAGGTCAGAGGGCGTCCGCCTGGGAAAGCAGGTATCTTGAGAGGAATTTTATGCTGGAAATTGGACATAAAGGTGTGGGAGGGACTAAATGAGAGATCGAAGGGACGTTCACTCGGAATCAAGAGGCTGAATACACCCTTGGCCCGCACTTTATAAGCCTCCGTTTCCCAACTGGTGGCAGAACCCGTAATCAGCCATGGCCATCTGTGACCCCTTGTGGGCCTTGACCGTGGCGGGTGCCAGGAGAGTACTTTCTCCCCCTCTTTACCTTCTCTCTCCATCCTGTAATGTCGTCTGTGGAAAGCTCACTGCCTTGGCTGGCAAGGGTTACCCGAAAAATGCCGCATCCAGGCTTGGAGCCTCTGTACTTCAGAAGCAGCCCGGAAGGGCAGGGCGTAGCAGATACAGTGCGACCATGTCTGGCACCAAGACATCCTGTAGGTTGGCTCCGCCTCTCCCACGTTACTCTCAGCCAATGTCCACGAAGAAGCCAGTGCCGGCGTTTCTCTGCACTTGTCTCTCCACCTTCACCTTCCACAACCTCACTTTATAAGTTTTTTTTTGGAGGGTGGATTGAAATTTATAAACATGGTTGAAAGTGCACGTAAGCACACAGCTAGATAAATGTATACACACTGGATATGCCAGGCACGTGCCAGTCAGGTTAAAAAGCAAGTGCCCCACCTGCCCCCCCCTCCACCCCACCATGTGTCCTCATCCAGTGACATTCATCCTGACCGCTAACACTCACGTAGCTAAGGAAGAGCGAGGATGCGCTGCGGCACTTGAACTTTGGGGTGGGTGAGGGATGTTGGGATGTTGAAAGTACCCTGGACTGCCAGAGGGACAAACAGATTTGTCTTGGAGGAAGTACAGCCTGAAAACTACCTGGAGTCGAAGGTAGTGAGATTTCTCACTCACTCTGGACATGTTATCGGGACAGAACCAAACCCACAGCTATTGAATCGATATCAATTCATAGCAACCCTGCAGGGCAGGGCAGAACTGCCCCTGTGGGTTTCCGAGACTGCTAATGGGAGTAGAAAGCCCTGTCTTTCTCCCAGGGAGTAGCTGGTGGTTTTGAACTGCTGACCTTGCGGGTCACAACCCAGCGTGTAACCGCTACGCTGCCAGGGCTCCTGACCAGGAGAGAACAGTCCCTGGAAAAGGACATTGTGCTTGGGAAAACAGGGGGGCAGAAAAAGAAGGAAGACCCTTGATGAGATGGATTGACACGGTGGCTGTGACCATGGCTGGAACATAGCAATTGTGA
Organism: Tenrec ecaudatus; assembly: GCF_050624435.1. Classification (NCBI taxonomy): domain Eukaryota; kingdom Metazoa; phylum Chordata; class Mammalia; order Afrosoricida; family Tenrecidae; genus Tenrec; species Tenrec ecaudatus. The sequence continues at coordinate 33,941,465 of NC_134541.1, read as the reverse complement.
GGCTGGCCCCGAGCCAGGCGGCTGTTTGGTTCTGCTGTCCGTAAAGTCGCTATGAATTGGACCCGACTCGACGTGCCTAACGACAGCAGTGTAGCTTCGCTTGCTTTTGTGGTAGAATTCCCATCGCGCTCTTCCTGGCTATAGCCTTTGGCCCCCAGATTTCATTTTGGTTTTACTGGACGAAAAAGAATTCTTAGTGGGAGCCAGTAGGAGGTCACTCTAGCTGGCTTAAAGGGAACTGGGTTGATTAAAGGGTACTGTGAAATGTATACACCTCCAGGAGGACTGGAACCAGGCTGGGGGTGCTACGTAGCCAGAAAAAACAGCTGGTGGCAACAAGTTAGGAGAAATAGTCAACCATGGAATGGAACAATTCTGCAGGAGGCATGGCTCAGCATCGCTCGCTACTTGGCAGCTAGTGTGCTGGGGACTAGCTATTCGAAGTTTCCATGCGGCTCCAGAGGAAATAAAACTCTCTGGGATTGCCGGAAAATCTGACCTCCCTCCACAGGACTCCCATCTCTTTGTGCCCTGCAAGTCTCGGACCAGCGCATCTGCTCGACAGAGCTCAGTTACCTGAGACGTGTTGGTGGTGCACACAGTGACATGAGGTTGGCTGCTAATGGGAAGGTTGGAGGCTTGAGTCTAGCCAGAGGGGCGTGGCATGAAAGCCCTGCCCATGTGTTTCAGCAAAACCAGCCACTGAAGACTCTGGCACCCTTGAGTGCAGCTGGACTCTGTGGCCACTGGGTTTAAAGTGACATGAGGAATCTGAGATACAAAGGGGCCCAAGATACTTCGCTGTAGCTTTCCAGCTTCTGAAGTATGTGAACCCAAGCCAAAGGGAAGTTGAGATGGGGGATCGGGGAGCCAATTGATGGCATCAAAATTATGAGTCTGTGCATTCCCCCAGGGGCAGAGCTTGAACTCAGTGTTGGATCACGGTGTTGCACAATTCAAGGGGGCTGCTGCTTAGGCCCAAAGGGTCAACGAGCACTACATAAAAACGTCACCAAAGGAACCAGACACTGAAGGGAGGAGAAAAGTGAGGGACTGCTGCCAAGGGCTCAAGTAGAGAGCAAATGTTTTGAGAATGATGAGAGCAATAAATGTACAAATGTGCTTGAAAAAAGAGTAAAAGAGATGTATTCTCTGGTGAGGGCAGCAGGTGTACAGATGTTCTTGACACAATAGATGGATGGATGGATTGTGGTAAGAGTTGTACGAGCCCCCGATAAACTGATTTTTTAAAAAGAAAAGGAACCAGCCACCATGTGTAAATCAGCAGAGTCCACAGCTAGCAGAAGCAGACCCACGGGAATCTCAGACATTTGAAAGGACAGTGGCAGATTGTGACAATAATTATGCTCCCCCTTAAATAAGGTTACACTTGAAAATCCCTCCATAGGATGACAACAACAAAGCCTATAGAAGTAAGCTGGCAGTTTGAAAAAGAACCTCACAATGACATGCTCCACCTAGCTCTGGCCATCGGCCTGCCAGAGGAGTAGTAAAGGCCAGGTCCTGGCCGCGGGGAAGCTCCATGCGGCACCTCTCATGCTCCAGGCTCCCCCATGAACTCAGGAGGCTAGCTAGACTCCTGCTGCGAAGACATCCTTCTTGCCTCGCTCCTTCCTCTGCCTGCCCCTGCTTCTCTCTCTCAGGAGAGCACTTTGAGTGCATGCAAGTCCCCACTTCCAGCTCTGCTCCTAGGGAATCCCACCGGAATGAAGGGTGGCTTCCAGAACACTGGGGCTCTATTAAATGAAGAGGGCTTACCAGAGCCCTCTTTTGCTGCTCTGGAAGCCCCTGCTGCGCGCTCACACACACACCCCTATTGTGTTACACTCGTGTGTATAAGAAAGAGGTTTATATACAAGAGCAACTGAACATAGAGAAAACATCCCAGCCCAGTCCGGATCAAGTCCGTAAGTCTGATATTAGCCCATATGTCCAATACCAATCTATAAAGTCTTCTTCAGACTCATGAAACACATGCAATGACACCGAATGCAGGAAGATCACAGGCCAGTGGGTGGGAAGTCTTGTGGACCCCGTGGCAGGGGAAGCATCTCCGCACTGATGTGGGTCTCCACTTGACTCCTCCAGTTTCAGGGCTCTAGTGTAGCTCCATGTGACTTGTCAAGAGGAATGTCTTGCAGGGAGTGAAAGTGTGTCCTATCTCCAGTGAGCCTCCTTATCTCCTTAGCGCCTCCAAATGAGGTCATCAAGCTGCGGCCTGATTGACAGGCTAAGCCCCACCCCTTCACTTTTTATAGTCTCTAATTGACAACAGATCATGTAACTACTACACCTATAAACACACACCTACACACACACACACCTACACATACCCTACTGCTGCTGAGCTGCTCCTTCAAGGAAGTGGGTTTGAAGGAATTCTGCCAACCTTGAGGTTTGATCACAGGCTTTGGTTTTCAGGTGCAAGCAAGAGACAGGATCCCCTTGACTCCCTCAACAGAGGGCCAGGGACATGGCTGCCAGGGTCTTGACACATGCTCCTGGCGTGGCCTGGCCCTGGGGCCCTGGGGGCTCCATGCTGTGTACCAGTGGGGGCATTGCTGGCAGGTCCACTCTGCAGCCATTCAGCCACATTCCACCGGCAGCCACAGTCGATTTTGGCATGCTGTCCCTCTAGGCCCATCTCCAAGGAGGGCCTGGGGAGCAGCCCAGATAAACCAGCTCTCACCGCAGAAGCCAATGTTGGCTGGCCTTGAGGCAGTGCCAGCCCAACAGTGGCCAGACCCGCCCCCACCCACTTGAAGGTAGATTCAGGTCTTGAGTGAGTGGGTGGATGTGCCAGGGGGCTGGGTCAGAACCCACGGTGGAAAGAAACCCTAGACAGGCAGTGGGCACAGGGACCGTGACCGGAGGGTTTCCCTGTCCTCTACTCCAGCCTGAGGGAGACCTTCAGGCACCGAGCTGATGAGGAGGACACCTTTTAGCGAAGAGCCAGATAGACAGACAGCCCCTTACCTGCCAGGGGCAGGCATCCACACGCACCTCTCCGCCTCCCAAGACCCAGGTGTCTAGCTTCCCTAGCTGAGCCTCTTCTGAGCAGCCCAGACTGGGGAGACCACCTCACAGCCAAGGGCACCTCAAGGGCCAAGCTGGCAGGAGAGGGGGCAGAAGAGGCGCTGGAGAAAGTGATGTTGACAAGTCCGGTGGCCAAGCAGTTCTGCGCTGGGCTGCTAATGGAAAGATTGGCAGTTGGAACCCACCAGCGGTCCCAGGGTGAAAGATGCGGCAGTGTGGTTCCATTAGGACCACAGCCGTGACCCCGATGGGGCAGTTCTGCTCTGCCCTGCAGGGTCCCTGTGGCTTGGAACAGGCCTGGCAGCAGTGATTTCATTTGTGTGTGTGTAGGGGTGGGGCGGGGGATGGGGGTGGAGAGGATGTTGGGCCTCAAGGAACCCCAGACATGGTGCTTGACAGCATTTTTCCTTCGTTCTCTTTCAAGAAATAAAACAGCCACAAGGAATGTGCAAAAACCTGCCTTGCTTCTGTTGACCCCGCTGGGAAGCCTCTTCTGAGTCTCTGGTGTCATGAAGCCACCTCTGTGTTTTGAATGTGTTTCTGTGGGGACCTGGACACTCAGAAAACCCCCCTCACCCCGCTCCCCACCCCCATGGCAGTGCCTACAGCTCCAAACCCAGGAACTCCCACCCACCTGGGGCCACCCCTCTTCCGGCCCCTGGGAAACCCGGGCCTCTGGGAAGTGAGGAGAGGCAGGGCCTCCTGGACGGGTGAGCCAACAGAGGAGGCCCAGAGTGAGGAGTCCACCTGGGAGGAGACTGAATGGCATCTGGGGAAAGGCTCATTGAGGAATTCAGTGGTGTGTCCCTTTTGCCTTGTTCTCAGGCCCACTCCACCCCAAGAAGGTGGCAGAGGGGTTGAGTGGCAGTGTGAAGGGGCTGAGGTGCTCTGCAGAGCTTGGGGACTTGTTTCTTAGAAGCTGACATTTCTGCTTTTTTCAAACTTCATTTTTAAGTTTTTATTTGGAATTGGGTGAAGCTCTACGGAGCAGATCGGTTTCCCATTCAACCATTCATACCCATTTGCTTCATGTCACTGATCTCAATCCCCACAATGCAACACAACTCATCTCCCTACTTTCCAGAGTTCCTTGTGTCTTTCTCCCCTGGCCTAACCCTCTGAGCTTTGTTCTTGGGTAAGCTCTGAAGTGAAGAAATAAAACTGACCTTACTTGATGACACAGCCCTGCTGACAGAGTGATTACTCACTGGGCTGCTAACTTAGAGGTCAGCACCTCAAAACCCCCACCACCTCCATCGGAGAAAGACTGGGCTTTCTATTCCGGTAAAGCAGGGGTTCTCAACCTTCCTGATGCTGCGACCCTTTCATACAGTTCCTCATGTGGTGGTGACCCCCCCAACCATAAAGTTATTTTTGTTGCTACTTCATGACTGTCATTTTGCTACTGTTATGAATTGGGCGACACCTGGGAAAGGGTCGTTTGACCCCCAAAGGGGTCGAGACCCACAGGTTGAGAACCCCTGCTGTAGAGCTATAGTTTTAGAAACTCACAAAGGCAGTTCTGCCTGTCCTCAGTTGGCATCAATTTGATGGCAGTGAGTTTGGGTTTTATGGTTTGTTTGTTTGTTTAGTGAATAGCATGATTATGTACTTTTTTTTAAGTCCCCAAGATAATTTATGGATAAAATATTACTACAAAGGAGCTAATCAAGTCTGCTGGATACAAATCAGACAACAAAATTAATATGTTTCTTTATGTCTGCAATAAACAAAAAATGGACTTTTAATAATGATATAATTTACAACAGCATAGGTCAGAAAATACCTAGGAATAAATTGAATAAAAGATGGGCAAGACTTCTACACAGAGGCTTAAGGAAATACGATGAAGTATTTTAAAAATGTACAGAAACAGAGAGTTATGCACTATTCATGGGCCGAGCTGCTCGGTCTTTAAAGAGGTTTATTCTCCATTTGTTGATCTTTAAATTTGATATAATCCAATGAATCGCCAATAGGTTTTTGAAGAAATGGATGTTCCTAAGCTGGATGTAAAATGTGAATGAAAATGCAAAGGCCCTAGTGAAGCCATGGTGATCATGAAGCAGAGTTTAAGTTGGAGGACATACCTTACCAGCTATAAAAACATGCTGGAAACGTAAAGTAATTAAGGTAGTGTAGTGTTGATACACAAAAAGTTGTTTTTTTATTTTTAAAGCCACGGTTTGGGATTGAAAATGCAGAGCAGGAAATCCCACACCTCTGGACATTTGACTTAAGACAGAGCTGCTGCTGTAGTGTGGTGGAGAAGCTATGGCAATTTCAGTAACTGGTGCTGAGTCAATTGGCTGCACATTCACATCAGACGCAAAAATCAATTCCAGGTGGACTCTGGATAAAAACATAAAAGTTAAAAACAATAAAGTCTCTAAAATATCTCCTGGAGTTTGGGGCACGTAAAGATGTCTGAAACAAGCTACAAGAAGCACTAGCAACCCAAGAACCCACTGCCATGGAGCCCATTCCAACTCCAACCTTACAGAGGGGTTCGGAGAGGATCAGACATCCTCATCTGTTCCCCTCGGAGTGGCTGGTGGGTTTGAACCTCTGACCGTGCAGTTACCAGCCCAATGCCTAACCCCAAACACTAATCGGAAATAAAGGAAACAGTAAATAAAGGTTAATAACTTGGGCCCTCACCCGTGTAGAACTTCTAGTCATCAAGCGTCCTATAACAAGAGCAAAGGAAAGGAGGTGACAAGCGATCTGAAGTCCATAGGAATGGGGGTCTTCTTGTGGCCTCCACACTTGGCTTCGAGGAAGTAGCTCATTTCCCATCCACTAGTCGGTGGATGTTGTTACTACCACTGAAGTGTCAGAGGGAGCAAGCTTGAGGCGGTAAGTGCAATGGGGGAGGTGGGTGGGCTGGGGAAGTGATCGCCCTGCATTAAGAAGCTAGGAGTTTCAGAGCCTCACCCACCGTCAAGAGTCTGCCTCAGTGGTTCTCAACCTTCCTAGTGCCGTGACCCCGAAATACAGTTCCTCATGTTGTGGTGACTACCCCCCCACCATAAAAATATTTTCATTGCTACTTCGTCACTGTCATTTTGCTACTGTGATGAATCGTCATGTAAATATCTGATACGCAGGATGTATTTTCATGGTTACAAATTAAACATGATTAAAGCATAGTGATTCATCTCAAAAGCAATATGTCATTCTACACTGTGAAATATTTATTTCGAATGACAAATAAATGAAATGTTGTCTTGAAGCGTGGTGTAGCATGGGTAACAGTCTTCCCCCCAGGTACTCATCTGTGGGCATATCTGCATGTGGGCAGACCCACCGGGAGATGGATGGAGGAGCGGTCTCTCAGTGCCTATATGTTTCCTGATGGTCTTAGGCAACCCCTGTGAAAGGATCGTTCGACCCCCAAAAGGGTGGTGACCCACAGGTTGAGAACCACTGGTCTCCCTCTTCTTGGAAAGACAGTGTGACCTGTCAACTTTTCCTTATCGAAGAAGAGATAGGAGAGGTGGGGTGCACTGGGGCATCTACAGCTGGCGGTGTGGTTGGAGACATCGACGTTTCTAGACTGCTCTTGAGGACATGCTGCTTTATTGTTTCAGCTTTCACGTTGAGCTCCATCTGCCACCTGGCTGTCTTCTTTCCTTGTCACTGTTGTGGGACATACACACGGCAAAACACACACACCGTGTGGAATTGGTATTTGCGTGTGATGGGAAGCAGGGGCCAAGACTAATTTTTTTTTAAATACAAATGTCCAATCGACACAAATGCCATTGATTGAGAACACCATCCTTTCCAAACGGCCAGACGGCTCTCATCATTTGGGGAGAGCTTTATTTTTGAGAGAAAGTACCAAATCAAACTCAAGGTGCCATCGGTTCCGACCCACAGCGACCCGAGAGGATGGCGTGGAGCTGCCCTGGTGGCTTGGCGAGGCTGCCCGTCTTTAGGGGCGGAGTAAACCTCCTCTTTCTCCTGCAGGGCAAGTCACGGCTTCAGACTGCTGGCCTGGTGGGCTAGCAAGCCCCTCTCGTCAACTTCCTACCAGGGGAAGTGAGAGCCGCGCCAAGATGGGTGTGGGGGAAGAGAGACATGCTAAGAACCGCCGGGCAAAAGTTGCTGTCTGCCTTCCCTGGGTCAGCGAGGCCTGTCCACAGTGGGCCTATCTGAGCCCAATGAAACATCAGACAAGGCCCACCTGCAGGGTCGATGCGGCCCCCACAGTGGCCTCATTCTGAAGGGGATGCATGACACGGCTCTCTCTGCAGGGTGAGAGGCCAAGCGTGGGACTCCCATCCTATCCCCCTGCCTTCTGGCCCTGCGAGGAAAAATCTTCAGGGTGAGCTGACATCGAGAAGGCTGCCTGTGTCACCTGGTGACCGGATCATCCCAACTAGAAATAGCTTGAGTCGAATTTCTGTCACCCGGTCCCAAGAGAGATGGGACCCACAGATAGGGGAAACCTCAGGCTCCCTCTCAGCCTCATCTTCCACAGGGTGACTTCCCAGAGACCTCCTTCAGAGCATGCCCGTCTTTACCCCGTCAGTGGACACCTGTCACTTCCACCTGCCAGCACCTGCATCTCTGTGCCGGAAGACTACCTGGAGCCACTGGGGACTTTGGTTCCCCCACCCAGACGGGAATTCGTGTTCCTCTTGCTTTCCCCGCAGATCCTCATCACCGACTGATGGGAGGTGGTGTATAAATACCCCCGGTCCCTTACCTCTCCGGTGGGCAATCGCTGAGCCACAATCTGCACGCTGTCATTTAGAGTTTCCCGGGGGGACTGAGCGTCAGCAAACCCACAGTGGTAACTCCGTCATATTCTTCCCTGCCCCGTCTGCTGTCTCACTTCCTTTCCTCCTGCTTGGTGCTTCCTGGAGTCCCCTCCCAAACAAAGCAACTGAATTCAGAGCCCTGACTCTGAGGGGTACCCAAACTAAGGCACCCTTGTGGTAGTTACATAATCTGGTGTCAATTTGAGAGGATTGCATAAGAAGGGGTGGAATCTGGCCTGTCAATCAAGATCTAATCAATGAGGCCTCTGTGTGGGTAGGGCCTCCTCCTGAGAATTCTGGGAAATCCTGTATTTCCTTCTTGGAGGCGGGAGACAGCTCTGTCTCTCTCTCTGCTCATTCCCTGGGAGACATTGCAGCTGACAAGACACATGGAACTACGCTAGTGCCCAGAGCTGGAGAAGCCACATGGACCTACCTTGATGCAACCAGACCTCTGAAGCCGGAGAAGCCACATAGAGACCCCTGCCAGTGCCGAGATGCTTACAACACCACTGGATCCAAAGACTTTCTAGCCACTGGCCTGTGGTCGTCCTGCATTTGGCGTCATTGCATGTGTTTCGTGAATCTGAAGAGGACTTTATAGATTGGTACCAGACATATGGACTAATATCAGATTTAGGGGCTTGGACTGGACTGGGTTGGGATGCTTTCTTAATGTACAATTACCCTTTATATAAAACTCTCTCGTATACACATATGAGTTTCTATGGATTTGATTCTCTAGTCTACCCAGACTAACACAACCCTTCAGTGCAGGTGGCTGAGGCTACTGTAACCAATAGGATTTCTATCACAAGTCTGGGCTACCCAGCACTTTTAGAGATCAATTCTGATGAACCAATCACTCTATCTTATGAACAAAGCCTCGAGGGCTACATCTAAGCTGAGACTCGGCTCTCTGATATGATTTGTTGGACAGTGAGGTCTCCGCTACAGATTTATATAAAATCAAAGCTTCTGCCAAGTAGCGTAACTTCATCCTCAGACTTGGGATGGCTGCAGCCAGATTGCGAATGGAACCCTACTGGATTAATGGATGAAGGGATCCAGGGTGGAGTTCTGTCTGTGAGGGCCAGAAGATGCCCTGGTTGGTTTGGGGAGGCGCTAGAGACCTTGGTGTGATGGATTACTTTTATGTGGCTTTTCTTGCCATGCTCACATGATTAGGTGGTGGTGATGCAAATAAAGTGCTTTATAGCTCACCAAGGGGATTGGACTGCTTGCTGCAAGTGCAAATAAGGTGTTTGGATCCCTAAAAGGGGGACTGCTCAGTTAAAATGAGCTATGGAAGAGGCAAAAAGGAGGGAGCGCTATAACCAGGAAGAAGAAACGGGAGCGGAGTGCATCCTTAGGCCCCAGGGTCCCTGCACTGAGAACGTCTTAGACCCAGGAGACAGAGAGAGAGGTAGCACCAGCAATGGGGCCAGATGGTGAGAAGCACTGGATGGGAAACAGTGGCAGGGGCAAAAGGAGACCCCAATATGAAACGGCACAGTAGACATCCCCAGCGCATGGAGCATGACCGTCACAGTGGGTGTGCTGACCCACGGAGCAAGGGCTGAGTGCCTGTGGGAAGGAGTGTTGCTGGTGGAGGGGCTGCCTCCTGGTGCTTGCTGGTAGAGGTCTGCAACCCCGAAGGAGGGAGAGAGCTGAGTGCCTGAGGGCATGCGGCAGGCTGGCAGAGTGGGTGCCGCTGGGCACTGATGGATGGAGCTAAAGAGCTTTGTCACACTTGCCTGCGCAAGGCAGAGGCTGGGCCAAGTGCCAGGGAGAGGTCTGCATGTGGGCACAGCTGAGAAGCAGCTGTCCTGATCTAAGCACTATCCTTAGTCCCTCCTGATCCTGAATGTAACATATCACTTCCCTAATAAGCCCCCGTGAGCATCATCTGCGAGTTCCACATGACCATGTCAACAAATAATCAAGCCTAGCAAAGGAATAGAGTCTATGGAGGGATGGTTGGGGCCAGAAGTGCTCAAAGTGATTGGGAGGGTGGAGCTATGTCTGACCGTTGCCTCCCGAGAGCCAGCTTTGGGCAGACGCTGTAAAGGTGATTCTCTCCCCTTTCTGACAGACCGAGACTGCTGCGGACACGTCTCTGGTGGACTAAGGTGCTTCTGACGCAGGGTTTGTGGTCCAGGGTAACTCGCCTCTCACTCAAGTGCTTGTTTTTTTTTGGTGGGAGCGGACTATGAAAACCTTGGTGTGTGATATTTACCCAATTGGGTTGACAGTTTTCATCTCAAATGACAGCTCTGAAGGACTCTGTACTGTAGCTGGTCCTGTGACATCGCAGAGGCTATAGGGACCCTGTGCACGTGCCCTTGGATTTGCTGGTCTAGTATTTGGCATCCCATGGCAAGCATTGTGACTGTGTATCAATACTACGTTCCCTTAACCCCCCTGCGGAAATCCCAAGTGTGGCTCAAGGTAAATGTTCACTGTGTATTAAAGTTTATCATGCCTGGAACTTGTGGGGGAAGTCAGACGCTTACAGACATCCTCCCCGAGGGCAGTTAGTCACCAGACTACAGGGTAGGCCAGCTCCCTGCTACTGGGGACAATAAACCAGTTCTCCCTGAGGCCTGCGACCAAGCATTCTCACCCTACTGATAATGGTTCCTGTGGAGGTCCAGAGAACAGGTCAAAGTTAAGCTGCCATCCTGAATCTAGCATCCGCCCATCGTGTCACATGTATGTACACCCCCCAATCCTTCCTCTTCCCATTGCGAGTCGTCCCTAGACCACCCCCTCTCATGACTGCATTACCTATAGCACAACCCCTTCCTGTGATGTATGTCCTCACCTGTAATTAGGGGGCTTGCATGTCCCCAGAGAAGATTAAAAGCCTGGGCTAGCATTAAACCCTCTCTCTCCCTCCACGCGGACCACCAAGCCAGGCTGAAGTGAGCATGCTACCATGAATTGTGTGTGACTCCATTTATTTCAATACTTCTCTTTTATCTCTCATGCTCTCTATAACCTTACTGTGATCGTTACTTATTATCGCTGTACAATTGCACCTACCGGACCCATAATGATGTTAGGGTCTGGCTTCTCCTGACAAATGGCGCCTATCGTGTGGCAATATGAGTTATATCCCATGTAACAATTGTACAGCCCCACCGGAATGTAGAGTGAATGGAAAATTGTGTGACGTGAGGATCTGGCGTGGGGACTGGCAGGTAAGCAGTGGAAATAGTGACTGAGTGTTTTAAAGAGGACCATGGGGCAAGGTAAAAGTAAACCTGAAACTTATGGTACTATGCTCATCTACTTACTGAAGAGACAGGGTGTAAAAGTAACAAAGAAAAAGATGCAATGTCTGACTCGGAACCTCAGGGACAAATCTCCACGGGGAATGGTGACACCTGAGTTGGAGCCACGCACGACCCCGGCTTTCTGCCTCCTTATGTGCAGCTCGGCCTCTGGTCACCTCAGAGAGGCCAGAGCTGGACAGGAAGTATCTGGTGCTATGTGGAACCCTTGGCCTGACCCTGGGGTCCAGATGGTAAAGGACAAAGGGTGGCAGGTACCCAGCCCTCCAGGGATCTCCATGTGGGGATGGGATTTCAGGTTTCTGCAGTCGTTGGACCTTGGCTACTGTCTTCAGGGAGAGGTCAGGGGCCAACAAAAACGACCAAATGACCACCTACAAACTTTGAATAAAGATCTAATTTAAAAAAAAAAAAAGAAAAAAAGATGCAATGTTTTCTAAAAGTAGTAAAAAGGTATAATGCATGGTTCCCAGAGGAAGGAACTTTTGGTCTAGAGACCTGGGAGGAAGTCATTGTAAAGTTATAGAGAGCATGAGAGATAGAAGTATTGAAATAAATGGAGTCAGACACAATTCATGGTAGCATGCTCACCTCAGCCCCTCTTGGTGGTCCATGTGGAGGGAGAGAGAGGGTTTAATCTGGCTCAGGCTTTTTATCTTCTTTGGGGACATGCAAGCCCCCTAATTACAGGTGAGGACATACATCACAGGAAGGGGTTGTGCTATAGGTAATACAGTCATGAGAGGGGGTGGTCTAGGGACATACATGCAATAGGAAGAGGAGGGATTGGGGGTGTGACAAGATGGGCGGATGCTAGATTCAGGATGGCAGCTTAACTTTGACCTGTTCTCTGGACCTCCACAGGAACCATTATCAGTAGGGTGAGAACGCTTGGTCGCAGGCCTCAGGGAGAACTGGTTTATTGTCCCCAGTAGCAGGGAGCTGGCCTACCCTGTATTCTGGTGACTAATTGCCCTTGGGGAGGATGTCTGTAAGCGTCTGACCTCCCTCCACATGGAATGTCTACTAGAGAGATTAAAATGAGTAATTTCTTAAGAATTACAGGCCTACACTATAAAACAACAAATTTTATGCAAAACAATGTACCACTTTGGGTATAAAATCACTGACATAAGCCGCCAGTTAGTGGATCCATACCCCAGATCCCTTCCCCTTGGGTGGGAAAACTCTGAGGTGTGTCCTACACTGGGAACTTATCTCTAACCCTGTCTCTGGAAGAACCGAAATGAAGACATGGGGGGGGGGGGGAGCCACATGGTTGAATTATGTCTGCTGTGTTGAGCGGGCAGTCAGGGGTCATTTGAATGATCGCCTGAGCGGTGTTTTAAGATCTTGGAGGACTGACTGATGTCCCATCTCATGTGATCTGACTTATCCCAGGAACCAAGAATACCCAAACAAACAAACAAACACCGCAACGACATCGAGTCAATTCCAACACATGGCGACACTACAGGGCAGGGTGGAAGTCTCCGCTGTGGGTTTCTGAAACTGTAACTCTTTACAGAAGTACAAGGCCCCATCTTTCACCCAGTCCCACGACGATGCCTTCCTATACTCAGCATAGAGTCCTACAAATGTTCAGACTGGAAGGGCCCTGGCCAGTGGGAGCTCCTTGGAGCCTGAATGAATGGAGCAGCTCTTGGTACGGCAGGTTGGAAGAAGAAAGTAGGGAGGGGGCCGGGAGCGCACCGTGAGTCAGGCCGGCTCCCCAGAAGGCTATCCCTGCGTGATGGTGAACGCTATGAGGCAACTTGGCTAGGCTGAGGTTCTCGAGCATATAAATAGATGTGCTGGCCAGGCTCGCTCGCTCTCAGCCCTACACTCTTCCCATCACCTGAACTCCAGTTCTCGGGACGTAAGTCTGGGATGAACAGCAGCGGTAATTACATAACAAGTGTGTGGTCATCTATGAGTGTGTGAAGGCATAAGGATAGGTAAGCACAGATGAGTACAAATGTGTGCGCAGATAAATACCTATACATCCTGACACGTGTGAGCATGCTTATAGGTTACAGCTACGAGGACTTTCCGGACACGAATACTCCGTGCCATTGGTTTTCTGGGTTGGAAAACGCGGGACCTCTGTAACAGGGGGCAGCTGGCACTGTATAGTTTACAACATTCATGCTATGAAAAAGAAAAAGTTCACTAACAAACGATTCTTGAACTAAAAAAAAAAAAAGAAAAGGTTCATGTTCTGCACAGACGTTTAGTGAGCCACAGCTGGGGGTTTTAAAAGCTTGTGGGTTGCCATCTAAGAGTCAACAATTGGCTTCCATTCATCAGAAGCAATGGAGAAAGAAGGAAACCAATGTCTCAGAGAGAAAAAAATTAGTCTGCACAAGTCATACCCTCACCTACCTGAGACCAGAAGAATTAGATGGTGCCCGACGACCATTACCTACTGTTCTGATCAAGTCCATGGACCCTGGTAAACTCACTGCCACGGTTGAGTCGGACTCATAGCAACCCTACAGGACAGAGCAGAGCTGCTCCCTCGGATTTCGAGGCTGTAAAGCTTTGACAGGAGCAGCCAACCTCATTGTTCCCCCATAAAGCAGCTGGTGGATTTGAACCACCAGCCCTATGGTGGGCAGCCCAACACTTAACTCACTATGCCACCAGGGCTCCTTCCAGACCCTGTTATAACATGAGAAAAATGCAGAACAGAATACAGACTCTGAAAATGTCGACTAACTGGACCCACTATGGCTAGAGGACAGTCAGTGACTATCACCCTGAGAGTCTTTCAACCTTGAACCCAAACTCCCCCTTGAGGTGACCTTTTAGCAAAACAACAGACTGGCACACCACATAAAGGCTCCCCATAAGTATAGCACTCCTTATGAAAAACACATGTATGAGGTAAATACAGAGACAGTAACAGGATGAATTGTGCAGGGAGGTGGGAGGGAAATGGGGAGCCAATAACAATGGGTACAGGAAAAGAGTCTTCTCAAATCGGTTGTGGTGATGGGCGCACAACTCTTCCTAGTATCACCGAATGGTTGAATTGTATGAGGTGTGAATTTCATGCCCATAAAACAATTTAAAATCGGTATGAGACCAAATGGTCAACAGTCACTCTAAAGCAACGCTGAGAAGACAAGGCGCTGGGAAACTAGACTACTGGAAATGGAACCACCAGGCTGCCATCAACAAGGAGGTTGGCGCCCTGAGTAACATGGAACTGACGCTGCTGAGCAATTTGCTCAGACATAGTCGGAACAGGGCCCATTTGCTGTGTCAGTTTCCCCTGGAAACACAACAGACTATTATTAAAAAGCAAACAAACGAAGTCCTCTGGCTTCCTCTCTCCCTGCAGGTTTTGGCTTCGCGACCGAGGCAGCAGAGGTCTCCAGCTTGCTGCCTGATCCTCGGGTCTGGGACTTGCCAGCCCATCCCCTGCAATGGGCCAAGCCATATCCAAGGAACAAAACTCTCCTTCACATTGATAGCTCTACGTGTCACCAGTTTTGCTTCTCTAGACAACCCAGGTGAAGGCACCCTGTCGTGGGGCCCCGAGGAGTCTCAGGTGTTGGTCAAGAGCACCTCTGAAGGCCAGGGCATGCTTCGGCAGGTGGGCTGTTCACAGTTTCAGGACATGGACGCATGGGTCAGGGAAGGACAGGGATCCAAAGGCCAGAGCCAGGCAGAGGAGAGCACAGGCCTGAGGAGGGTCACCGGTCTCCCTGCCGTGAGTCCCTGTGGGTTATGGGACTGTAACTGTTCACCGAAGTGGAAAATTCAGTCTTCCCCCTGTGGAGCTGCTGCTGGTTTCGAACTGCTGACCATTCGGATCAGATCGAAAGGCCACTACGCTACCCGGCTCCCCACACAGCAAACTGTAGCTCACGAGCCGTATGAGGCTCTTCCCGCATGTATGTGTGGCGCTGAAGTTCAACTGAACAAAATTAGAGGACATTATTCAGATTAGTGCCTTCATTTGTTTGTAAAAACCTATTTATGGCTCTCGAATGTCTTTTAAATTGTTGTGAGACACAGGACTGGCTCTTCCATCTCAAAAGTTTGCTCACCCTTGCCCTAGCTGAGTGGAGTGGGTGGGTCATCTGACAAGTGGCTTCCAGGTCAGAAAGCCAAACTTTGGGGGTGCATTTCAGGGGGTGGGGATGTGACTGGGACTCATTGCAAGAAGGGGGAATGGGCCTGAGAACCTTGCCACTTTACCACCCCTTCTTCCAAACCCTGAAGTAACACAGCTAGGAGGTGCCTAGACCCGAGGAGAAGAAAGTGGTCAAGAGATGGCTTAGAATAATTAGCCCCAAATGGTGCACGCTGCCAGATGAAGCCCCACAGGTGACTCTGGGCCCAGTCCTACTTCTGGGCCTCTGTGCAACTAGCTAAGGTGTTCATTTTGATCTGTTGGATTCTAAGCAGCATCCTTTGACACCAGCCCCTCACTTTGGCCTGCCAGGCAGCTGGGGCACTCAGCCTCCTTAGTGGCCAGAGTGTGCTCCCAAGGACCTAGGGATTCAGGGCCACGCCTGGCTCCTGTCCCTGTCATACCCCAAAACAGACACAGGGCAGAGAAGAGCTGCTCAGTTGAAAGGGGTGCCCCCAAGGTTCTGCCCAGCAGACCCAGTTTGGAGGGGGCCCCTGTAAGAGCAGCGGAACTGTTCCAACACAGTCCAGCACCAAGGAAGCAGGCACGAGAAGCAGAGTGGCCACCTGCATCTGTTTATTGTTCCGATTTCTCCAAACTCTGAAGAGCAGAGCACGAGGCCACCTGGGGGTCAACTTGACCTCTGCCATCCCAACAGAGTCCGTGTGTGTGTGTGTGTGTGTGTGTGTGTGTGCATGCGCACGCGAGCAGCATCCAGGAGCCATCCATCGGTGAATAAAGACCCAACATCCGGGGCTCTGACACGCCGCCTTCTGCACCCTCCAGGTCCAAAGCCCCCACCCTGGAAGCCATGATGGGACACACAGGTCTCAGAGTCAGGGCAGCCCAAGTCGGGCGGCCTTGGGAAGCTCCATAGGAGCCTGGGCAGGCCTCCTGAGGCTACTGGGAACCACCCTAAGCCCCGGAGAGAAGTTGGGATGCTGGGACTACGGAAATGGGTCAGATATGAGCAGGACCTTCCTAGGCCACCTCTCCCTGAGCTGTGCCATTCCACGCTCCCCTTACCGATGACCCTGGTCTGGATGAGCTCCATCTCTTCCAGAGAAACCGACCCAGTGAGGGGGGCCCAGCATCCCAGCCCCTCCTCCAGGATGCTCTCCTGCCTAGAGCATCAGCACAGTGCAGGGCTTCCAACCAGCCCAGAGAAAGGGAGGCGAGAGAAGCCTGTGAGGCCGGCGGGCTTTGGCCTGGGAGGAAGGCCTCTCCAGTTCACGCCCGAGGGTTGAGGTCAGCTTGCAGTCCTGGCCCTGCATCTGTCTGTGCTGCCATCCAGGACCTGGGTGTGAATCCGTGAATCCAGTCCAGGCTCGCTGGAGGCAACTTCTGCAGATCTGTTGGGGAGAGGGAGAGGAGGCCCTGGGGGGAGGCTGGCCACAACGGGGATAGGAAGTCGCTTTGTTCCATCTGGCAATGGGCTGGGTGGCTTGGATCTGGGGTCCTGGAGAGGGAACACCTGGACCCCCAACTGCCATCCCTGCTAGGGTCTTTGGGTGGAGAGCTCATCCCAGGGCCAAGGGAGGGGCAAGACTGAGTCACAGGCATACCATGATTAGGAGTACGCCAGGCCCTGAAGTCCCCGGGCTTGTGAGTGGAACTTGTCAGAGTCCTCAAAAGACTGGTCTGTGGTAACCAAGGAGAGAGAAGCAGTAAAGCCACCCCAGCCCTGGGGCCAACCTTGTACACGTACACACACACACACACACACACACACACACCAGTTCTCTTAGGAGGCTCAGCTCCAAGTTCACAGGCACTGCTTTCCTTGCTCTTCTGGTCAAGTGGTCAATTGATTGCCCAGCTAGTGGCTTGGTGACCACCCCAAGCTAAACTGTGAGACTCAAGGATGTGGTGTCTAGATGGGGTCTCCCTTGGACCCCCACAAGGCTCTTGCTCTGGGCCCACTCTCCTGGGAGAACTGATCAATCAGCATGAGCACAGGGAGGTATGGTGCTCTATCTCCATCCTTTCCTGAGCCCGGCTGCTCCCTTCAGGGTCTTCACTCTGGGCACTGCAATAGGGCAGTATGGGTCACTTGCCTGCAAGTCCGTCTCCGTGGGCTCTGGGGCAGGCCTGGGGCGGGGAGCCAGGTGGGCGCAGCACAGGGGCGAAGGCGCTCCTCTGTTTGACAGCGGAGATCATGTTGACAGGCGAGAAGGAGAAGACGCTGGCAGTAGGGGCAGCGGCCGGGAGGGACATGGAGGAGGCAGCGGCCAGCGGGGGGCTAGAGGGCATGACTCCGGGGCGGGGCAGAGAGGGACAGGCGCAGCAGGGAAGGTGGTGGGAGACACAACAGGGAGACAGCACCAGAGTGAGCAGCGTGGTTAGACCCTGGTGTGGGCAGTGGGCCCCGTGACAGTTCTGGGGAGACCAGGTCAGGGCAGGGTCTGGAGGCAGGCCTGGAGCTTCTGGGATCCTGAGAGGGGGATTCTAGAAACCTGTTCCAGACTTAAAAGTGACAGGTACAGTCCAGGTAAAAATGAAGTGAAACCAAAAGGCTGAACAAAATCAAACACTTGAGGTTCCCTGGACATACGTAGACTATGCTTTGAGCATAACAGTTCACATCAGAGCCATTCAAATCTAGATCAGCAGTTCAAATCCACCAGCTGCCCCTCACTCAAGAGAAAGATGGAGCTTTCTAAACAGTCTCAGAAACCCACAGGGGCAGTTCTATCCTGGCCTATAGGGTCACTACGTATCATGACTCCATCAACGTGGTGAGTATTGGCGTGGAACTTCCTGGAGGAAAGCTGGGGGAGCTGTCTTTGGTAACAGAATACTCCTCCATCCTGACACAGTCTAGCTTCTAACAGCAAATACTCTCAGCCTCATAGATTGACACCAGGACATCACCCAGGCTAGGGGGAGAGGGCCTGAAATTCACTGCCTAGTGCCGCCCCCTGGAAAGCTTGATATCAAAACTGGAAAATATGCTGCATCTCTCTAGGCTGAAGGAGGGCTTCCAGCCCCACTTTGAAGCTGGAAGTGTGCTAGGCATTGAGGGTCAGTGCAGAAGGCCCAGGCCAGAGGACCAAAGGGGCTTGGAGAGCTCAGGGCTGAGTGGCATGGGTGCTGGTCGCCAAAGCAGAAGACTGAAGGGAGGTTCAAGTGGACAGCTCCATGGTCTCTGGCTGGGATGGTTCCAGATGTCACCCCAGGGAAACACTGGCAGCTGAAATGCTGATGGAAACTTGGGGGGCAGGGGGACAACACTGCACACAGGACTTAAACCAAACTCACTGCCATCAAGTCCATTCCGACTCCCATGCCCTGAAGAACAGAGTAAAACTGTCCCTGTGGGTTTCTGAGACGGTAACCCTGTACCGGGAGGAGAAAGCCTCATCTTTCTCCCAAGGAGCAGCTGGTTTGGCTCAAACCGCCGACCTTGTGGTCAGCAGCCCAACATATACTCCACTGCGTCACCAGGGCACTAGTCAAGACATTTTCCCAAGGTGGGACTGACCCCTGGGAGCGTCCAGAGCACCTGCTGTGTAGGGGGGCCAGGTCCTATGATGCTGAAACAGTGTCTTCTTCACTCTGTGTGTGTGTATGCTGATGCTCTAGACTGTAGTCTAAAAAGACTTCAGCTTCTCTGCCCTGAGGAGGGCCCTGGATGTAAGGGCACCCAGAGAGGGGTTTTGGGTGTACTGAAAGGAAGAAGGGAGCAGTGAGGTCCAACTGGAGCAAGGGGCCATGCCCTAACCTAAGGCTTTGGGACCCACAAGTTGGCTCCGGGCCAGGAGAGGAGAGCCAGGCTCAAATCTGAAGCAGCACCACAGACTCAGGAAGACAAGCAGGTGGCCAGATCTCTCCACCCTGGCATGAAGGAGCTGCCTCCCCCCTTGCCAGACTCTTGTGCTGCCCCGGACCCCCCTTAACCCTGGCAGCCCAGCACTTCACACAGAGTTGGTGCACTGTAAGTCCTGACTTGGTTAACACACGGTTTTAAAATTCTGTGTGGGAAAGAGAGGCTCACCAAAAGCATAAAAGCCCAGTTCTGAGCCCTATGGAGAGCCCTATGGAGAGCTGTCAAAGTCAAAGAGGCAACCCTGCTCTTCCTGGATTGTCGGCATCCTTTGCTGCGGGGAGGGGTGATGCATCTGAGTGGAGCACACACCTAGGAAAGCGGTGGCTCAAAAACAGTAACTAGCTGATGGCCACACACTTCCTCGTTGGGATGCTCAAAGTGCCTAACCAGGGCGGGGCGGGGAGGGGGGTGGGGTCGGGTGCAGGGAGGACGTGCGGGTGGCAAAGGGTGGAAGCCGGCAGCTCTTAAACTGCGCTCCCAGGGACTTCCGGCAGGGGTCACCAGCCTCCACCCGAAGCTCAGGCATGGGAAGATGTGGAGGCGGCGGGGAGAGGGGGTGGAGTGGGGGGCGGTCAGCCGGGTGCCTGCTGGCCCCCGTGAATAAAGACTGTTTCTGGAGGCGGGGAGGGCTAGACGCGGGGTTCTGGACTAGGGTCAGCCAACAGGGCCAAAGGTACGGAAACGGCTCTGGCCCCAGAGGGCGCAGCCCAAGGATGGCCGGAGGGAGGGCAGATGCCCCAAGGTGAGGGAGGGAGAGGTCACCTGCACACTAGGAGAAGGGCTGGGCTTATGCCCTGGGGCACTATCCAGGCCCTTTGGGACAGGCCTGGAAGGCCACCCAGTCGGGATGGGTTGCGGGACCAAGAATGCGCTCCATTCTGCTTCCCCCCCCAACCCGGGCCCGACTCCCCAACCCGCGCGGGCGGAAGGCACTCACTGGCGAAGGGCGAGGTGGCCGTGGAGCCATTGAGGAAGCTAGGGGACCCGGGTACGCCAAGGCCGGCCACGCCCGGTGCCCCGTAGCCGCCGAGGCCAGCCCCGAGGCCGCCGCCGTAGCCGCTTTGCTGCGAGCTGGGGCTGGGCGCGAACCCGTGTGGGGACGCGCTGCTGCAGCTGCGCGCGTAGCCTGCGGGAGAACGGCCGTCAGCGGAGCCGTGCTGGCAGGGAAGGGGCCGTGGGGGCGCCCAGAGCCGGCGGGCAGGGGCGGCGGGACGCACCCGGCTCAGGCCCCGGCGTGGCGTCCCCAACGGCGATGGCCAGCGGGCTGCTGAAGGCGTTGATGCCCACGACGGCGGGGTGCGGGTGGCTCGGGGCCAGCGGGCCGAGCGGGGCGGGCGCCCGCGGGGCGCTGTACAGAGCCTCGGCCACGTCGGCGGCGCGCTTCAGAAGCAGCTCCTGCAAAGACAAGGTCAGCGTAAGGACCCGGGAGGGCCCGCTCGCGGGGAGAGTCGCAGCTGCCGGGAGCCGCGAACCGGCGGCCCAGGGAGCCCTACCTGGTTACTGCTGGGCACTCCGTACAGCGCCTCCGCCAAGTCGGCCGCCCGCTTCAGCAGTACTTCCTGAGGGCAGGGAGGACACAGCGCGACGGAGGGGCAGCCCCAGGGGGAGGCAGAAGGTCGGAAGCCCCTTCGCTCTCCCTCTCCACCCGACACCTGCCCGTCCCCGCTCCTGCGCCGCCTCACCTCCTCCCGGCTGCGCCCCTCCGAGTACCTTGGGCAGCCTTTCGGGGTCTCCGGGGTGCCTGGGAATGACTTTCTGTAGCCTCTGGAATCCGTAGTCAATGGTGGGCTCATTCAGGGCTGGGGAGAGGGGCAGCGTTGGCAGGACACCCCCACTCCACCCCCAAGGCGGGGACATGGCGCAAAACACGCCAGCAACTAGTCCCAGAGCCTGCCTGGCTGCATGCGCCGCCCACACCACCCCCAGCCCCCCCAGAACTGCCTCAGGGTGCATGGGCGGGCTGGGTTCTGGAGTTTCCCCAGCTCCTCAGTTGGAGTATTCGTTCAGTGAATACACAGTGCCAGGCGCGTGCTGCTCGCACGTTTCTAACCACAGGCTCCGTTGGTGATCAGAAAAGAGGAAACCGATCTACATATAGAGAATCCAGTGCGTTAGGCTGCCAGCCACCAGGCCTTTTCGGCCGCTCTGCGGAAGATGAAGTTGTGCGCGCCGAGAAGACGCATGGTCCGGAAACCCTACCTATACAGGCCCTAAGGCCGCTGTGAGTCAGAATTGAGTCCTATACGTATTAGCTTTTCCACTTCCCAGGGCAGAGGTAGATAAGGAGTTTTATTTGCATCTCGTCTTACCAGGAGTATTGACAGTATTCACCATGACAAGGAGACAGAGAGGGAAAGAAAAAGTTCAACAGTCGCCTCCATTTATTTCGGGCCAGGTGCCTCCTCTTAGAGTCTGATGGGCTGAGGCTTGCCTGCGTCGCAGGGAGAGGTAAAGCTCTCCTCCTCCTCAACCTGTCGGGACTTAGCCCACCAGCCTCCGGGCTCTAGCGACCCCGGCTCCAACTCCAGATTTAGTGCGTCTCCTGGGTGGCCCCTCACTTCCGCATCTTTGAATGTACCCCTCCCCTCTTCTCTAGAGAGTCCTTCTTCCTCACCTTTACCTAGCGTGCGTGAATATTTATTGTGGCTTAGGTGCAAGTTTACAAAGCAGATTTGTTTCCCGTTAATCAATTTATGCATAGCTTGGGCCATGACAGGAGTCGTACGCCCTCAGGGTGTCAGGACTCTCCCGCTTCCATACTGGTTCCTGTTGCCCAACTCTCCGAAGTTTGCTTTGGGGCTAGTGTTGCCCATTTGATCTTGTCGAGTCGAATGTTCTAGGGCAATATTCCTCACCGGTGTGATGTCAACTTATAGACCTGTCTGTGGTTTGGCTGTCTGGGGCGGATCTAGTTCTAAATTTGGAGGTGTCTAAGGGTCCTAGTCTGATGGGGGTAGGGGGATGTATTCCACAAGTCTCTATCAGACCTGTAAGTCTGGTCTTATCCTGTGAATTTTGATTTTGTTCTCTCTCTCTCTCTCTCTCTCTCTCTCTCTCTCTCTCTCTCTCTCTCTCTCTCTCTCTCTCTCTCTCTCTCTCTCTCTCTCTCTCTCTCTCTCTCTCTCTCTCTCTCTCTCTCCACCCTGTCTGGGACCTTCGACAGTAATTCAGGTCAGAGAGGTCTGCTCTGGTCTCAGGCTTGTGGAGGCTGGGTTTCATATTTCCTAACATCAGGCTGCTGTCTCTGACTGCCACCCCCCCACGCCCTGCTTCCCTCCCACACCCACGCCTTCGGGTGTCCAGGATCGGTGAGCATCTGTTGGGGATGGCATTCTCCGCTGCCACCTCCAGGGCGTGTCTCTCACACCTGTCTCATATTCTGTAACTCGCCCTGGAGTCGTGCAAAATGTGTGTCTGTGTGTGTGTCTGTGAGAGAGAGAGAGAGAGAGAGAGAGAGACAGAGGACAGACAGACAGACCAACCCCTCTGGGTGCCTAGGAAACCAAGAGGTCCAGGGAAGGCTTGTGGCGCCTTGAGCCCTTTCCTTCCGGCAGCTGTGAAACAAATACTCCGCAGAGGTGGGGGTGGAGTGAGAAGGCTGGAAGCACAGAAAGTGTGGAGACAGGGCCAGGCTCCCACGTCCTGCGGGTCAGAAAGCAGAACCGCCTGCGGCCCGGGAGCAAAGCGTGTAGAAATCCAGAAGAGAAGGTCCGCCTGCGTGTGCGCGCCTGTGCAGCGGCCGCCCGGGGGCGTGGCCCTGCCGAGAATTGGGCAGGTGGGTGGGGCTGGCTCCCTCCGCTGAGCCCAGGGGGTGGGACTCCCTCCGCAGACCCTAGGCCACCCTCCCCTCCTGCTCCGAACTCCTCACCTGTGTAGACAAAGCGGCCCGGGGCTCCTTTGCAAAACTGCTTGGACTTGTAGGAGAGAGTCACCTCCACCACCCCGGGGATGTGCCTCGGGGGCGTCTGCACCCGGATGGCGTGGGGCGTGATGAGCTGGAGGGGGTAAGAGAGACCTGTGGGTGCCAGCCCCGGCAGACAGAGGCGGGCTTAGTCCCATCCCGCCCCGAAGGAGGGAGCCTGGCGGGGTGGCCCACCTCGCTCCAGACTAGCACGTTCCCGAACACGACCTGCAGCCCATCGAAGAAGTTGTCACCGATGACAATGACGGTAGCGCCGCCCGTGGTCCAGCCCTCCCCGGGGCTGATTGCCTTGATGCAGGGGGTGGCAGCTGGGAGGCAGGAAAAGAGCCCGGTCAGGGGTCGGGACAGATGGGGGTGGAGGGAGGCAGGCTAGGTGCTGGCGGGAGATGGGGCTGGGTGGGGGGGGGGTTGCACAGGGCGGGGCTAGGCCCGAGATCCTGACCTTCGGAGGGGTCCAGGCGGCGCGCCCTGCGGCCGTGCTTGGAGTTGTTGTGCACAAACATGTTGTCGGACACCGCCAGCACGTGTCCGTCCACACTCACCGTCGTGGACACCACGACCTGCGGGGAGAGCCGAGGCCAGGCTGCAGGACTGGGGCTGGAAGCGGGAACTCAGTGGCCGGATAGGATGGGGAGACTGGCCGCCCTGAGAGGGTGGGACGGGAGCTAGGTCCTGGGTGAGGCATCACCCTCAGACTGCCTAGAGAAATGCCCTCTGGAGTACTCACCAAGAGACGGGGGTGGAGGGGTGTGTGTGTGTGGGGTCTCTCTTACTCTTTGGGTCAAAAGAGGACTATTCTTTTTGCTCGCCCAGCTTCCTGGGTTGCATCCAAGGGGCAGAAGCAGAGCTTTCGACAACTGAGAGTGAAGGGCTGGGGGCTGGATGGGGAGAGCCAGAGTGGGCAGGGGGGGCGGGGGGCCTTCAGCTGAAGCCCCCACCCAGTTCTGGGGAGGAGACTGGGGCTGCCTCCTCTCCCCCCTCCCCCTGCACTAGGAGGGGTGTGCAGGTTGGGGATGTGCTAAGGGCAGCTGCTCTCTGCTTCACGCTATGCAAATTACCCGGGTCGTTAATCATGTAAAAATGTCACAATTAGCATCTTCTTAAGTGGGACTCTAATGAAGCCTCCCCTGGCAGCCAGCAGAAGTTGAGAAGGAACCGCCCCACCCCCAGCAGGCCCCAGGCCCCTCAGCTCAGGCCTGGGCCGAGCTCTGCCCTCACGCCCTTCCCTCCCTCCCTGGCCACCGCCCCCCCACCCCAAGGGCAGGTCTGCAGGGGGAGGTCTCTCCCCGGCCCACCTGGAAGCGGCGCATGTCTCGGGGATTCCCCGCATTCTTTAGGCAGTTCTGGTTGCACTTGAGGAAGAACTTGAGGAAGAATCTGAAAAAGTTTGGTCAGTGCCCTCAAGGGTCTGGGGTGGTGTCTGGGGTGGGGTGGTTCTGGAAACAGATGGAGATTCCACTGCTTCCTGCCAGGGCCCCTCCCAGGAGGGCATCTCCCAGACAGGCACCAGCCCCCATATTTCCATCACAAGCTGCAAAGCCGCAGTGTGCCCACACACAACACACGTGGAGTAGACTAGACCCCTCACACGCGGAGGACGTCACTACATGGTGCTTACTTGGAACCACAAAGTGTATACCCATCCTACCTCGGGTGGGTCGCTGGGGACGCAGAGTGGCCCTGTCTGCATAGGCTTTCAGAGGCTGTACATCTTTATGGGAGCAGATAACCTCATCTTCCTCCTGCAGAGTGACTGGTGGGCTCGCACTGCTGAGCTCTCCACACGTGCATGATGTGCAGTCATCAAAAGACCATGCACTTTGTGTATACTCTGCGTGCTATTTGTTGTTAAGCATCTTTGAGTACCAACTCACAGTCGCCCTATATACAAGAGAACGTACACTGCCCGGTCCCGAACCATCCTCTCAATTATTCCTAGGTTTGAGCCCGCCATGGTGGCCACTGGGTCAATCCATCTCTTTGAGAGTCTTCCTCTTTTTCTGCTGACCCTCTATTACTTGTCAATTATACCCAAGACACTATATACTTATCACAGGTAAGGTGTACACCATATGCCCAATGTAAAGTTATCACAAACATAACATGTCTGTGGTAACTTTACATCATACACACACATACACACATACACTCCACATGGTATATACCTACCACACATACAGCACATCTGGCCTAGCCTATCCTTCTCACATATACCCCACACCCACACAATGGTGGGAATGGAATCTGCGGTGTGCAAGGAGGCTCTCGTCACAGGCCATATCTACGATCCATACTCAGCACAAGGTAGATGTTATATATACCACATATGCCTCATATACTACTCACTGCCACAGTCAGTCAGTCCCGACTCCTGGGATTTCTGGGATGGGAAATCTTTACCAGAGCAAATAGCCTCATCTTTCTCCCATGGAGTAACTCTTGGGTTTCAACTGCTGACCTTGTGGTTAGCAGCCAGCTCACAAATATATGCCCACAGCAAAATATACCCGTCACCTGAGGATACCCACCACACTCAGGATCTTCCCTTCCCACGGGCACACGCAATCTGTACTGTGCAAACAGTATATGCAACACACATGTGGCCCACTCACCACAAGGTGTCCATGCCCGTCATACACAGCATGTGCACAGAAGCAGTGCGGAGCAGTGTCCCCCAAATGCCCCCTCTCGGGGTGTCTGTGATGACCCTGGCAAACATGCAGACCCCTGCCTGGGAGCAGTCTTCTCCCATAGGGACACCTTCCCAGAACAGATCTCCCCTACAGCAGATTCCTTCCCACTTAGCAGATCCCTTCCCTCCACAATAGGACCCCCCCTGCCATGCAGCCGAGCCCCTCCATAGAGAATCAGTGGTTCTCCACTTTCCTAATGCCGCCACCCTTTAATACAGTTCCTCATGTTGTGGTGACCTCCAACCATAACATTATTTTCATTGCTACTTAAATACTGCCATTTTGCTACTGTTATGAATCGGGCAGCCCCTGTGAAAGGGTCATTTGACCCCCAAAGGGGTCTCGACCCACAGGTTGAGAACCCCTGGAGTAAATGATCCCCCTGACACATCCTGCTGACTCACAGCACATTCCCCCAAACACAAGCAGATCGCCTCACAGAGCAGATTCCCCTTCACACAGCAAAACCTCCTCGCCCAGAGCAGACCCCGTTTCCATGGCGGACCCCTGTCATGGATGCAGATCTCCCTCACACATATTCTACTCATTATTCTCATAGCAAAGAAGTGACTCACCCAGTGCTTGCACTCACTATGCACAGGGTACCTGCCAGACCCACCTTACAGACAGACAGACAGACAGACAGACAGACAGACAGATAGATAGATAGATAGATACACAGTGAGTATCTTTTTCCCAGAGAGTAATTTGGAAAAAACACACCATATGAGAAGTTACAGCAAAGTGCTAAGGCTGCTTTTTAGAATAAATCAAGCATTTTCAGGCAGTTAGCTGGCTGGCGTGGCCTTGGCCCCACCACCCAGCAACAAGGTAACAAGGTAACCGTGGCAACATGCTGGCTGCTGTATATGCAGTTAGCAAATGCAGGATACCAGCAGTACCTGCCCCGGCCCTCATTTGACTCCGTGAGCCTTCAGAGAGGTGCCCCTCAGCAAACTGTTGAGGGTGAGGCTACAGTGGTCCGTGTGTCCTGCCATGTGGCACAGCCTCCTGGCCACCAGGTAAGCTCTTCCAGGCAGCATCTGCCTTTCACCATCTCGCCTGCTGCTCCTTTAGACCCCAAACATAAATGCCTGTTTGACTTAAGTTTGCAAAAGTGAGATTCAATTTCAGAGGAAGATCTGCACAGACTCAGAAAGCCCCTTCCTCTGAGAGGAGACCCCCTCCCTCAAGAGCTGGGAGGAGTGGGCACCACCCCTAGGGCAGAGATATGTCTGAAGAGGGCAGTTGCTTACTGGGAGCTGGGAGCAGTCACACCACCCCCGGGTCCTTACTTTTGTCCACACTGCTGACCCCTCAGCACCTGTCGTCTTCCTGTTCGTCTCTGGGAATCCCCTTTATTTCCCATTCCACAGAGATATCACAGCCACATCCATTTTTATCTATAGTAGAAACTTCTAGAAATATGTTCACAGAGTTTAGACATTCTGAGGCACACGCAGCAGGAGGCCCCAAACAGAGCACTCACATAGTTCAGATACCCCATAAACTCCTACAGGTGACTCTCACACACAGGCTACTCATGTGGCCCCAAAGAGGGGTCACCATGGTACAGGTACCCTATAGGTCACCCATATGTATGTACCCATACAGTGTACCCATACAGTGTAGCATCCAGTTATCTCTTGTCATAGGCTGCAGTAATCACTTGCATGCAAATGTTCTTGTCACCACTACAGGACATCCCTACACCTACAGTAGCCACCTCACACATGTCCCACAGTATATGACATAATGCGTCAGGGAGCTGTAACAATGGGATGAAAAGATCATGGAATTTTTCCATCAACTTTTGGAAGCCCCCCAGTGTAGATACCCTAATCACACACATGGTGCAGACTGGTTCATTTAAGTTCAGCATTCATGTCCTCAGGCCTTTACAGGGAGCTAGGAGGAGGGCAGAGGCCAGGAGAGGACATGGTCCTTGTCCTTAAGAGGACTCATGCTAACTCTTGAATCCCACTGATGATGCAAAAAGCATGGGAAGGCCCCAAAGATATGACACACACTTCTCTGACATGCACACATGTGCCTGCTACTCACCGTCCTCTTCCAGAGTCAAGAGGCAGGGTCTATGGATGGGCTGGAAATGTGAGCTGACTCACTATGTGGCCTGGGTAAAGTTCTTTGTCCCTGTGATCTGCCCTTGTTCATGAATGGAGAGCCTGTGGAGGTGCCTCCCTGGGTGACCTTAAGGGACATCCTTTACTGCAGACCCCCCAAGGCTTTAGGCCTTGTGCCAGAGGAGCCCCTTCATTGTCCCTTCCCTAGGCTGTTGCTCCCACCACTTGTCTGTAGGTTTGTCATGCTGTGGTGTCATGTATGTTGCTGTGACTCTGGGACTATGTCACCGGTATTTCAAATACCAATAAACCCAAAGCAACAGAGTTTCCAGACTAAGAACAGACTAGGCTGTCCACTTCAGAGGGATTCGCCACTGAGAACCTTCTGGATAGCAGTGAAACAATGTCACACACTGAAAACTTAATAAGTAGCAAATGAACATTGCCAGATACAGGGCCAGAAGATGAGCCCTTCGGGTTGGAAGGCACTCAAAAGATCAGTGAGGAAGAGCTGCCTTCTCAAAGTAGAGTTGATCACAATGCTGTGGATAGATTCAGGCCTACGGGAGCAAAACCTTCAGGACCTTCACTTGCTGACAGGGTTTGACCCCAAATAATGGGAAAACATAGCGGCCAACATTGGTTAATACTTGGAATGTATGGACTATGAATCTAGGAAAAATGGAATTTGTCAAAAATTAAATGGAAAGCATAAAGATTGATTCTAGGCATTCGTGAGCTGAGATGGACTGGTAGTGACAATTCTAGGCATTCGTGAGCTGAGATGGACTGGCAGTGACAATTCTAGGCATTCGTGAGCTGAGATGGACTGGCAGTGACAATTTTGAATCAGAAAATCATATGGCTTACTCTACTGGGACTGAAACAATCAAGAACGGCACTGCATTTATCATCCAAAAGGAAATTTCAAGATCTATCATGAAGTCTGGGATAGGGGAATATTTATCCCCATATAAGCAAATCCAATCAACACTACTTTTATTCAAATTTACGAACCAACTACCAAAGGGAGTGATGAAGCACTCGAAGGATTTTACCAACGTCTTCCGTCTGAAATTGATCAAGCATGCAATCAAGATGCATTGATCATTATTGGTGAATGGAATGCAAAAGTTGGAAACAAAGAAGAAGGAACAGTAGTTGGAAAATAGGGACTTGGTGATAGAAATGAACCTGGAGATCACATGATAGAATTTTGCAAGACTAATGACTTGTTCATAGCAAATACCTTTTCTCAACAACACAAAAGGCAACTCTAAACATGGACTTCCCCAGATGGACTACCAAAAGCCAATTGACTATATCTGTGGGAAGCGACCGATAGAGATGCTCAATATCAGCAGCTAAAACCAGGCCAGGATTGTATGATGCTCACCTTCCTGACACGATCGCTGAAGACAAAATAGTTGCATAAGTAAATGTGTTGAACAAAGCTGACGGTGCCTGGCTATTTAAAGATATAGCATCTGGGGTCTTAAAGGCTTGTAGTTAAACAAGTAGCCTTCTAGCAGGGAAGTAATAAAGTCCACATGGACGAAGCACACCAGCCTGTGTGATCATGAGGTGTCAACAGGAAAAGGTATCAGAAGTTCAAAAACAAGCAACCAAATTGGTGTGAAGGGGTGTGGATGTAGTGTTGACCCAAAACCCATCTATTAGGTAATTGGACAATCCCTCCCAAAAGGGCCACATGGAAGGGATGACAAATCCAGGGTGCTGTATGGCACTGATGAACCACGTAACTACCCTCTAGTTTTTAACATTTCCTCCCCTTACTTTTATGGATTTTATTTGTTTTACTTCATCAATTGTTAGATTTACACAGGTTCATTTGCATAGTTAATATCGCTGTATGTATGAAAGCTAAGATCGATAACCCTTCAGAAACAATAACAGGAGTAACTGTTCCCTAAGGGTCCAGGAAGGGGGGGGGCGATAGCATTGATGACTGTAAAACCCCATTCGATGGGATTGAACAACAGAATTGTAAGTGAATGGATACATTGAATGTGTAAGATATAGAAACAAATAAACAGATAAGGAGATAAAGGGGAACTGATATCAAGGAGTTCCAAAAGAAAGAAAAAAAATTAGACTGATTGTGGTAGCAATTGTACAACACTGCTTGTGGTGATAGAACACTAAGGACAGAACCTGATGTGCTGTGAAGAACACCAAGAACATCATTCATGAAGAAAGCAGGTCATTAAAAAGACAGGGAAGATCAAAGAGGATGTCAGAAGAGACTCTGACACTTGGTCTTAATTGTAGAGTAGCTAAAATGGGAAAACGTGATAAAGTCAAAGAACTGAACAGAAAATTTCAAAGGGCAGCTTGAGAAGACAAAGTAAAATATTGCAATGAAATGTGCAAAGACCTAGAGCTAGGAAATTAAGAAGGAAGAACACACTCGGCACACTGTAAGCTGAAAGAATTCAAGAAAAAATTCATGCCTTGAGTTGCAATATTGAGACTATTGGCAAAATATTGAGTGAAGCATCAAAAGAAGGTGGAAAGAATACAGTCACTGTACTGAAAATAAATGGTCGGCATACAACCATTTCAAGAGGTCCTGTATGATCAAGAACCAATGGCACTGAGAGGAAGTCCAAGCTGCACCGAAAGCATTCCCCAAAACAAGTCTCCAGGAATTGACGGAATACCAAATGAAATGTCTCAACAAGCTGGTAAAGCGCTCACTCAATGCATGCCAAGAAATTTGGAAGACAGCTACTTGGCCAACTGACTGGAAGAGATCTGTATTTGTATGCATTGTAAATAAAGGTAGCCCCAATAAAATGATTTTTTTAAAGGTGACCCAAGAAAATATGCAAATTATAGAACAATATCACATGCAGGTAGAATTTTCTTGTTCCTGAAGATCATCCAACAATGGTCGCAGCAGTACACTGACAGGAAGGGAGACAGAGCTACCAGAGATTCAGGCCAAATTCCGAAGAGGAAGTGAAACACGGGCTGTCACTTCTGCTGTCAGATGGATCTTGGCTCAAAGCAGAGAATACCAGGAAGATGTCTGCTTGTGTTTTATTGCCTACGAGAAGGCATTCCACTGGTGGACCATAACAAACTAGGATATCCTTGGGAAGGACTGGATCTCAGAACTTCATTGTGTTCACATGGAACTTGTACACGGATCATGAGGCAGCTGTGTGAACAGACAAGGAAATATTACGTGGTTTAAAATCAGAAAAGGTGTGTGACAGGGTTGTATCTTCTTCCCATACTTATTTGGTCTGTATGCTGGGCAAATAATCAGAAACTAGACTATATGAAGAAGAAGCCTTATTAATAGCTTGTGACACGCAGATGACACAACTTTGCTTGCTGAAAGTGAGGAGGACTTGGAAGCACTTGCTGATGAAGATCAAGGATTGCAGCCTTCTGAATGGATCACAACTCAATGTAAAGGAGATCCAGATCCTCACAACTGGACCAATAATGAACATCATGACAAATGGAGAAAAGATTGGCGTTGTCTGACACAATTGCTGAAGACGAAGTGGGTAAATAAGCAAATGTGGTGAAGAAAGCTGATGGTGCCTGGCTATCAAAAGATATAGTGTCTGGGGTCTTAAAGGCTTGAAGGTAAACAAGCAGTCATCTAACTCAGAAGCAACATAGCCCACATGGAAGAAGCACACCAGCCTGCCTGATCACGAGGTGCCGAAGGGGTTATCAGGCATAAAAGAACAAAAAATCATATCATTGTGTGCTCACCTCCATGACACGATCGCTGAAGACAAATGGGTACATAAGCCAATGTGGTGAAGAAAGCTGATGGTGGCCAGCTATCAAAAGATATAGTGCCTGGGGTCTTAAAGGCTTGAAGGTAAACAAGCGGCCATCTAGCTCAAAAGCAACAAAGTCAGGGTGCGATGTAGAAATGATGAAAAATACAAGTTTCCTCTAGTTCCTAAATGCTTCCTCCCCCACCCCCCCCATAAAGATCCCAATTCTGCCTTACAAATCCAGATAGACCAGAGGATGTACACTAGTACAGATAGGAACTGGAAACACAGGGAATCCAGGAGAGATGAACCCTTCAGGACCAGTGCTGAGAGTGGCCATACTGGGAGGGTAGAAGGAGGGTAGGGTGGAAAGCGGGAACCAATTATAAGAATCTACATATAACCTCCTCCCTGGGGGATGGACAACAGAAAAGTGGGTGAAGGGAGACGTCAGACAGGGCAAGATATCACAATAACAATTTATAAATTATCAAGGGTTCATGAGGGAGTGGGGAGCAGGGAGGGAGGGGAAAAATGAGGAGCTGATGCCAGGGGCTTAAGTGGAGAGCAAATGTTTTGAGAATGATGAGGGCAATGAATGTACAAATGTGCTTTACACAACTGCTGTATGTATGTATGGATTGTGGTAAGAGTTGTATGAGCTCCTAATAAAACAATATTAAGAAAAAAAGATCGACGTTGTCAAGGAATTCATCTTGATTGTACCACAATGCTCATGAATGCAGTGGTCACTAGATCAAATGATGCATTGCAGTAGGTAAATCTGCTGCACGAGATCTCTCTCTCTCTTTTTTTTTTTTTTGCTATATATTTGTCAATTTTATTTCAGATACATAATATCATGGGTTTTATTTTTTATACAGATAATACCAATGAAACTTCCTAAATTGACATCACATTAAAGATACTTAGAAAATTATAGTGTAATAATATTTTATAAATGTGTGAATAATTGTAAAATTTTATAATCTATAAAAATTGATTATACCGTGTTTAATATTAAGTAGTTTTATTAAGTATTTACTGTGAATCACTACCATAAATTCTGATTAATTCAATGGTTCATGTCACTGTGAAAAACAGAAGAAAGCAAATGGCTTCTATCTTAAGTAGCTTCCGTTATAGTTTTGACAAGAGATCTCTTGAAAGTGTTGAAAACAGAGATGTTCCTTTGAGGACTGGAGCACATCCTACCCACCCCGTGATATTTTCCAGGGTCTCCTATGCATGTGAAAGTTGAACATTGAAAAAGGGAGACTGAATAAGAATGGATGGATCTGCATTGTGGCGCTGGCAAAGAATCCTGAAAGTACCATGGACCGCCCAAAGAACAAACGGATCCGTCTTGAAAGAAGTACAGTCCGAATGTTCCTTAGCAACAAGGATGGCAAGCCTTCATCTCATGTACTTTGGGCATGTTGGCAGGACAGACTGGTCCCCGGAGAAGGACATCCTGCTTGGTAAAGTGGAGGGGGCAGCGGAAAAGAGGAAGACGTTCGATAAGATGGATGGACACAGCGGCTGCTACAATGGGCTCAAACATAGGAACAATTGTGAGGACGGCGCAGGGCCGGGAGATGTTGCCCTTCCGTTCTGACACCTAACAGCAACACGGCTCTTGCTCCAGCAGTCCCCTGGCCGGCCTTCTCCAGCCACTCCGGACTTCAGAGGCGCCTCCTCGCAGCGAGTCCCAGGGCCCTGCCAGAATGTCCATCTATGCAGAGGTGCCCAGGACAGACCCGCTCTGAGCCAGGTCGGCACAAGGCCGGGCTCTCCTGGAGGGTCATGGAGGGTCGGTTTCCTTTCCCCTTCCCTCGGCGCCTCTAGCCGTCAATGGTTCAGCTGTTGAAGTCTCACTTAACTTCCAAGAAGCTACTTCCAGTTGGCAGCCTGCCCAGGCAGAGGCCGAGCTGATGCAAACACTCTCCAGGAAGCCTGCTGCTACTGCTGCCTACTCGGCTCCTGCCTGAAGGAAGGTATCCGGAGAAATTATCCCAAACCTTGGAAACAAGGCAAAGGCAAAGAGATGACGGTGTACCCTTTCCACGTCTCTCGAACAGTGCTTTTCAAAGGGTGGTGCCTGGACCCAGAGCATCAGCACCACTAGAGACTTGCTGCAGATGCAGAATCTCAGGCCCCGCTTGAGACTCGCTGAATCAAGAACTCTTCAAGGGGGGCCCAGGAACCTGTGTTTTTCACAAGTCTTCCACGTGAGTCTGATGCACTCAACGTCTGAGAAGCACCACTCTGAGTCTGGGTGGTGCTGTTCGGTGAGAAGTTGGACTGTTAGCCTCAAGGTCATTGGTTCAAACCCACTAGCAGTGTTCCGAGGGGGTAGAAAATGATGAGGTTATCTGCTCCAGTAAAATCTTCTACTCAAAAGATACAACGTCTGGGGTCTTAAAGGCTTGAAGGTAAACAAGCTGCCATCTAGCTCAGAAGCAACAAAGCCCACATGGATCAGGCATCAAAAATCAAATCATTGTGAATGAGGGGTATTGCAGATTTGGGACCCAAAGCCCATCTCTAGGCAACTGGATATCCCCTTACAGAAGGGTCTTGGGGAAGAGACAAGCCAGTCAAGGTGCAGTGTAGCAACGATGAAACATACAACTTTCCTCTAGTTTCTAAATGCTTTCTCATCCCACCCCAGTATCTTGATCCCAATTCTACCTTATAAATCTGACTAGACCAGAGGATGCACACTGGTACAGGTAGGAACTGTAAACACAGGGATTCCAGGACGGATGATCCCTTCAGGACGTGATGAGAGTGGTGGTACTGGGAAGGTGGAGGGAGGGTAGGGTAGAAAGGGGGAACCGATTACAAGGATCTACATATAGCCCCCTCCCAGGGGGATGGATAACAGAAAAGTAGGTGAAGGGAGACATCAGACAGTGTAAGATATGACAAAATAATAATCATTTATAAATTATCAAGGGGTCATGAGGGAGGGAGGAGTAAGGAGGGAGGGGAAAATGAGCTGATACCAAGGGCTCAAGCAGAAAACAAATGTTTTGAGAATGATGATGGCAACAAATGTATAAATGTGCTTCCCCCAATGGATGGATGTATGGATTGCGATGAATTGTATGAGCCCCCAATAAAATGATTAAGAAAAAAAATCTTCTAGTCAGGAACTAACTATATGGCCAGAACTGACTCAGTAGCAGTGGTTTGCTCTGGACTTATGATATCCAACATGGCAGCCACTAGCCTCATGTGGCATTGAGCCTCTGAAGCGTGGTTAGTCTGATTTGAGATGTGCAGTAAGTGTAAAAAAGGAGTCCTGGTGTGTAGTGGGTTCAGTGTTGGGCTACTAACCACAAGGTCTGTGGTTCAGACCTACCAGTTGCTCCTTGGGGAAGATGCAGCTGTGTGCTTGTGTGAAGATTTACAGTCCTAGGAAGCCTAGAGAGGAGCAGTTCTACTCCGTTACATAAGGATAGATAAGATACATATATATAGTCGCTAAGCCTTGATTGTGGTGGATTTGGTAAGTGTAACTACACACAACCACTCAACTACTTGGTATGGGGGGAAAGAATGTGAAACATGTTAATATCTTTTGGTTTTGACTACAGGTTGGAATGATACTATTATTGTTACAAATGCAGCTGCTAGAGAACTTAACATTCCGGTTGTGGCTGACATGAACTTCATCTTGGGCAACACTATTCTAAAGGAACATGCTACAAAGCCTCCTCAGAGTCACCAGTCTTGACCATAACCTTGACTCATAGTGACTGTGGATGGGGGTCCAGACTCTGTAAAGTCAAGAGTTCATTTGCAGGAGTAAATTCCTGTGCTACCGGGAATTTAGTCTTAAGAGTCACAATGTTACTGGACTTTCGACACTAACTGGCCTGGATGAGGAGTTGGGGGCGCCCTTTCCCACAGACTGGGGAAGTGAGGCCAGGCCAGGCCTGCAGCCAGGTTCCTGTGGGTGCCTCTGCAGAGGGCGAGTACTAGGTATGAGCTGCCCCGGAGTGAGTCAGGGCCGGACCTGTGCCCAGGGCCATTCTGGGTAGTGAAGAACTAACTCATCTTGTCCACAGAGAGGTCTTGCCTCTGCTCTCAGTTACTGGGAAGTGATCTCACTTGCTGTCATTGAATCCATTCCCACTCACAGAGACCCTGTAGGAAAGGGTCTAACTGCTCCTGTAAGTTTCCTAGACTGTAACTCACTTGGGGAGTAGAAAGCCTCATCTTTCTCCCATGGAGGAGTGGCTGGATGTTTTGAACTGCTGACCTTGAACTACGCAGCCACGGGGGCTCCTGAGAGGAGACAGCTAAACCTCTGGAATATCCCGCCCAAAAGGAGGGTCTTTGTTTGCAGAGAAACCTTGGGTCAGGGAAACATCCCTGTGACCTCCCAAAGGGTGTGGTGATTAAAGGTGATCCCATGGGCAGTATGTGATACCCCCGAACCCCAAACCCACTGCCACTGAGTCGATTCCAACTTCTAGGGGCTCTGTGGGACAGTGCAGAATGGCCCCTTCAGGCTCCGAGGCTGTAACTCTGTGGGACACAAAGTCTCATCTTTCTACCAGGGAGCCGTGAGCAGTGCCACTTGTCACACACTGTGCCACCTGGGCTTTTTAGATGAGTGAGCCCCCAAAAAACTCTGAATGCCAAGTCAGGTGAACTTCCGTGGTTGGCATGCTCTGCGCACATTGGCACACACCAGTCCTGGGAAACCCTGGCTCCGGGGCACGAGCACCGTGAACTCTGCATGTGGCACTTCCCGGACGCTGCCCCACCTGCTTCTCCCTGTGCTGACTGGAATCTGTCTCCTTTTCCCGCCACGCCCGTGAGTTCAGCAGGCCCTGACTGTCCGTTACCAAACCTGAAGGTGATTTGGGGAAACCTGTGAACCAGCAGTTGGTGTCAGATGTGAGGTTGGTCTGTATGGACTGTGGCCCCTGAAAGGTAGCAGTTTGTGAATGCTCACAATCTCTGCTGGTGGGCAGGAGGCTGAAGCATGGCCCCTGGTCTTGGAAGGAGGGAGGCCTACATCCTCACGTAAAACACGATGAGAGAAAAGCCCCAGGGGTGGGGGGAAGAAGAAAAGCCCCAGGAATGGTCATGAGAATTACTTGGAGAAAACACCATAAATACAAGTACAAGTTACAACCAAAAGACACCATGGATGTACTTTTTTTTTTTAAGTGACACATCCATGATAGTTTTGTGTCCCCCAAAATATCTGCTGAAGGTCTGCTGTACCCCCTTGTCCCAGTGAATGTAGCTTTGTTAGAAACAGTCTCTGAATATGTCATCAGGTAGCAGGAGGTCCTACTGGAGTAGCGTGGGTCCTCGCCCAACGAGCTGTCTCCTTCTTAAGGGAGAGGAGACACAAATGTCAGCGCAGAGGGAAGAGGACCACTTGAAGGTGGAAGCAGAGGCTGGCGTGATGCGTCTACAAGCCTCGGGATGTCGACCATCCCCGGGAGCTGCAGGAGCTAGGAAGGGGGCGGACCTTCTCCTCCTCTTCAGAGCGGGCACAGTCCTGAGGACGGTTTATTCAACTTCTAGCCTTCAGAACTGCGGGACAACACACGCCTGTTATTGGAAACCACCCATCTTGGGGGAGGTTGTCCAAGTCGTCCTAGGAACAGTTCTGTTTAGTCGATGGAGCACAGGGTGAGAGCCGGTCACCGGCACTGTCTAGCTTAAGCCACTCACAGGCCGGAGGCGGTATGGGTCTGCTCTCATTCCGATTGCCAGACGCGTAAACTGAGGATAAACGCGAGTAAACTACAGAGTCACAGTAAATGCCAAGGTCAGCATACACAGCTGACCGGTAATACTGACATCAAGAAGCCCCTCTGAAAGGGGGAACCCCCACCCCGAGAGTTCAACCCTGCTGGACACTGCTATGGCCAGGCTTTGTAGCAAGTCA
Source organism: Tenrec ecaudatus (assembly GCF_050624435.1). NCBI lineage: Eukaryota > Metazoa > Chordata > Mammalia > Afrosoricida > Tenrecidae > Tenrec > Tenrec ecaudatus. The sequence goes on along the minus strand of NC_134541.1, from coordinate 33,903,966 downwards.
GCGAGCTCCTTCAAAAGCAGTCCTGAGAGGCAGGTTGTGTAGAGGGACTAGGGTAACAATCTCACCAGAATTTCCTCACGGTTACAAAGCCTATCACATTGCAAGGAACTCAAGTGCCCTTGTCAGTTAGCTTGGGGCTTGGGGCTGCTGCCCTCCATCACAGACTGCTGCCCTCCATGATGAGCGAGCAGGTGAACCAGATGAACTAAGCGGTCATCGTGGTCGAAGTTCAGGGATGAATGTACCTGGTTTATGATTCTAGTCTGCCTGTACGTTCCACATTCCCCGTAATAATTTTTATTTTTTCCCGTAATAATTTTTAAACACTTAACAAACAACCCATGGGAGAGCAGTGAACAGTTGCCAGCCGCTCATAAAGCATTTAAAAAAAGTAAAACCAAGTCAAACTCAGAACTTCCCCTGTGGGTTCGCGGTAGAAAGCCTCCTCCTTTCTCCCTCCGAGCAGTTGGTGGTTTCAAACCACTGACTGTGATTAGCAGAGCAACGCAGAACCCGCTCCTTGGCACCCAGGCTCCTTTTAAAAGGTAGTAGTTATTGGCCTTGGCTCTGATGCCCCTGCTTGAAATGAAAATTAAATTATGATAAAAGAAGTTCGTCTACACCCGCCCTCACCACAGTCTTCACCTGCCTGGGCGTTGTTATAAACATGCTGTAGCCACCCTGCAAACACAACTCAAGGTCAAATGCCAATGAGCCTTCCTGCCAACGGCATATCCCTGGCCGCAGAAGCCAATGCAGGAACGGAAAGGGCTCAAGTGCATATGTTTGCCCAACACAGAACTTCTCAGGGTGACTGATTCTCCGGCATCGGGACAGCTTGTCTGGCAGTGTTTGATTCAAAGAGATACTCGAGAGATTGGCCACCCCCTTACAGAAGGCTCACAAGGAGGCGACAGACCAGTCAGGGTGCAGTACAGCACCGATGAAACATACACAGCTTTCCTCTAGTTCTTTAATGCGTGCTCCCCGCCCCCATGATCATGACCCCAATTGCCCCATGATCATGACCCCAATTCTACCTTACAAATCCGGCTAGACCAGAGCACATACACGGGGGGGGGGGGTACAGATAAGAGCTGGAAACACAGGGACTCCAGGACAGATGAATCCCTCAGGACCAATAACAAGAGTAATGATACCAGGAGGGGAAGGGGAAGGTGGGGGGAGAAACTGATCACAAGGATTGACGATTACGGGCAACAGAAAAGTGGGTGAAGGGAGACCTAGGTCAGTGTAAGACGTGAAAAAAATAATAACAATTTATAAATTATCAAGGGTTCCTGAGGGGGGGGGAGGAATGAGAAGCTGATACCAAGAGTTCAAGTCCGAAGAAAATGCTTTGAAAAATGATGATAGCAATAAATGCACAAATGTGCTTGACACAATGGATGGATGAATTGTGATAAGAGCTGTAAGAACCCCCCCAAAATGATTTTTTTTTAAAAAGACAAATGTGCAGCTGGTTGATGGTGAGCCCCCAGTGAAGCCTCAGGCTCTCCAAGGGAGGTGAGCAGAGGGGGGTGGAAGGAGTGAAGAGTACACTGGGACACTCAGACGTCCCTGCCCCCCTCCACCCCACCCCCACCTGTTGTTGAGTGTTGGCTGCTAGAGGGGTTTAAGCTGCCTTCTTCTGCGGGGGGGGGAAAACGTCCTCAGCCAAGAACCTAGGCTCCTCACCAGCAGCACACACCCATCCCAGGGGTACCGCTCCTGGCTGCCTTGCCTCAAGGAGCTAGGTGACCCTTGCCGGGATTCATCCTCCAGAGCTTCCAGGGGATCACAAAGAGGCTACACCCTAGCTAAGACCCCCTCTGTGCTAAGCTCCTTCCCTTGCCCTCCCCGGCCCCCCTCCCCTTATTCCTCCTGTGAGTTGCCTGAACACAGGGTCTGCCGCCATGACGGTGAAGATGGCACAGGACCGGGCAGTGTTCTTTCTGTCCTGTGGTTTACAGGGTCACTGTGAGGCTGGATGGACTCATGGTACCTAGCAACACGGAGTCGCTGAGGCAGAGCAGGCATTTCTCACTGTTTAGGGCGCTGGAAGTCCAAATTCGGGCTGCTGGCTCCAGGGGAGGGAGGGAGAGAGAGAGAGAGAGAGAGAGAGAGAGAGAGAGAGAGAGAGAGAGAGAGAGAGAGAGAGAGAGAGAGAGAGAGAGAGAGAGAGAGAGAGAGAGAGAGAGAGAGAGAGAGATCAGGCTCTGTCACCCTGGAGCTCCTTGGTTCCTTGGGGATCTTCCCGTGGCATCCTTCTTCCCCAGCACGCACTTACTCTTCTCCATCTGCGTATCTGCGAGGCTCCTCTGAACTCAGAAGTGATTGGGTCTCTGTCACCCTCTTCACACTGATCACACCTCGTTAACATAACAACGAACATCCTGTTCCCAAATGGGAAGATACCCACTTGTTAGAGGTTAGGATTCCAACACTTGGGGCAGGAGCATCAATGAGTCCCTAACACTCCCTTTCTGCCAAGATTCTCCGCCCCCCCCCCCCCCCCACACACACACTGGTCTATCACTTTCACCAGAATCTACTACATTGTCTCAGGCCCCACATCTAGGAAGACCATCCTCAAACCCAGGTCACCAGTGTTTTCTTGTCTCTACAGCCTGATGAGGCAGTCAGGGCGGAAAATAGGTTCCTGATTCCAAAGAGCAACCTGTGAAGGAAAGAGCTGCTCAGAGAGTGCAAGTGCTCCGTCAAGGACCACTGGAAGCAAGCAGAGAATGTCTACATCGCAGTGCTGGCCAATAGAACACTCCCCCAAAGCCCAAGCCATGGATCCCAATCACACCTGGCTCCCTGAGCACTAGAAATGTGGCTAGTGAGACCCCTTTTAAGCTAAATTGACCCACCTGTGACTGTCGATGACCACCCTGAGCAGAAGAGGTCATGGGCGCCCTCATGCAGACACTCTAGACAATTCACTAAACACCTGCTATGAACGCAGCAAGAGGTCCTGACAGTATAGCGGGTTGTGCCTTGGGCTGCTAATTGCAAGGCCAACAGTTCAGAACCCCCAGCTGCTCCAAGGGAAAAAGATGAGGCTTTCTGCTCCGGTAAAGATTTGCAGCCCTGGAGCCCACATTGGGGCAGTTCTATTCTGCCTTCTGGGACCCTTTGGGAGTCAGAATCGACTCGACAGCAGTGAAATCAGTACAAGGGGCAGTGAGCTCCGCAGTAGAACTGTCACCTTCCACACGGGCGGCCATGGTCTGATTTCTGGCTAACATACCTCGTGCAAACTGGCCTGACAGCGGAGGCTTGCAATGAGCAGCAGATATGCTGCTGAAATTTCAGACACAGATGGACTAGGAAGAAATCCTTGGTGATCTACTTCCAAAAAGCAACCCTCAAAAACCCTGTTGATCACACTGGTGGGCTCTACAGCTGCTCATGGGGATGGTGCAGGATTGGACAGGGTTTCATTTCTTTGTGCATCGGGGCGCCAAAAGTTGGGAGGCGAACCAAAAGGCAACTTTCTGCACGTGTCAGGTAGTGTGGTCACAGAGGTGAGTAGGATCTCAAAGAAACGACATGCTCCTGTCAGAAAAAGAAGCTTCAACAACCATCAGCGAGACAGACTGATGGACACACACAACTCGCCCAGTGTACCCCGCAGCAGCCACCTACTGTGCCCGGGAGAAGTAGAAGGGCTCACAGAAGTCATATTTGATGCTGACATCTGGAATCTCGGAAGCCAGGAGCGTCTTTGCTTGCCGAGACTATGAGGCAAGGGCATTCCCTGCAAAGGCATAACTGCTCCTGCTAAGGAGCAGATGGCATGTATGCCCCCTCCCCCATCCCTGCCCACTCTGCTGGCCTGGGATGCCTGGCAAGGGTGCAATGGGAGGGCGTGGGGGTGGGGGGCAGCTGTGGACCAGAGGAAGGATTGCACTCCATGGTGTCACTAGGGGTCTGCCTTCTTGCCCGTCATTTGGAAGGGTCGTTCTGTCTCTAGGAAGAAGCAGGTACCAAAGAGCCGTGAATGAGGAGACAGCTGCAATAAGCCCAGCCCATCTAGAGGTGGCCCAGGCTGCTTACTGGCCTTGGCCTAGAAGAGTAGCCAAGACAGAGTGTCCCCAGGACCAGAGCCACCTGCCAGGCCTGGACAGGGCCTCCCGACATGATCCCCCTCTGGGGCAGAGGTGGCTGCAGTGCAGATGGGCTGGGGGACTATAAATAGCCAGGGCGCATACATTAGCATGCCAATGCACTCGCACCCCATCCTCTATGCTAATGGCCCACCATGCGCCTGAACACCTTCTGTTCCCCTGCATGCATTTGCATGCACAATTAGCATAATCTTGTATAATTAATGAACAGCGTCAATTTTAGCTCCTAAGTAATTTGATTAACATGTTGATAGGGCACTTACTAGGCTCTCCAAACCTTGGGGCTGGGCATGGGGCCTGAGAAGAGGGGGAGCGGGTAGGGAGATGGCTAAGGGCACCCCCTCTCCAGCTGCCCAGAGAGTAGTGCAGCTCCACTTCTCCCAGATGGGACCTGAGGGGAGGGGTGGGTGGAGAGGCTGCTGACAGGGGCCTCTGGGTATTAGCTGGAGCCTGGTTAAGGAGGGTCACCTGAACTTTATGCCCCTTATATCCATATGGGCATTGCCATAGACACACATCCCCTCCCCTACACGTCCCCTCAGCCCAAGGGTTTTTCCGGGCATCCTAGATATCAAAATGCATGGGAAGAGCAGAAGAGGCGGTGAGATGGAGGGACAGAAGATGGGAGGACAGACGGATGGAAGCTAAGGGTGAGGACGGGTAGACTAGGGGTGTGCTTGTGAACAGTTTAGGGCTGTGAAGTGGGTGGCGATGGTCCTGAGACTGAAGGAAAAGGGGTGTATCCTTCCGGTGTTGGGCACAAGAGCTGTGTTCTAAGGCCAGAGACCTTTCTGATCAACCCTCCTGATTAAGGATAATGGGAGGCAGAGGTGAGGAGCCCTAGGATCTTCCACACTGCATCACACAACCAATGGCAGAGAGGAAAAGGAGGGGGCGGCGTTGGGTTAGGGTTAGCCCCTTCCTATTTGGAGAAGGACCCACTCTCACACCTGAGCTCCCAGGGCTCCCAGCAGAGTGGCAGACTCCTCTGCTGTCCACCTTTGACTTCGGTCAAAGTCGGGAAATTCTTCCTTGACTGGGTTTTCCTGCTGTTGTCGGACTCAGTTGCACAAGATGTTCTACAAGATGGTCAGGGCGGGTGAAGGAGTGTGGGCTAAGAAACGACACTGTGTTGGGCACTGCACACAGCTTACTTATCTGCACTTCAATTAGCCGTTGGCTCCATTGGACACATGAGAAAACTGAAGGTAGGGAGGCTAGGCCTGGCTCCAAGAACGTGTTCAAACATCGCGACTGGGCTGGAACCCTCTACCCGAAAGAGTCCTTTACTTTCTAGAGAGAACTTGTTCAGATTGCAAACAGGCCCCTCACTAACCAGCCTTCTTCCACCCAGTCCAGTCCCTAGGCCTCATTGGTCCTTCACACTCTTCTCATCGCTTCTGAGGAGCTTTGTCCGCAGCTACCTGCCGTGCTGAGGCACAGGGCCCACTCTGAACCCAGACTTGTTTCCAGCTGGTTTTCCCATAAGATTTTGCTTGGGATTAGGGATGGCCACCAGAGGTTGGAACTGTCTCCAGGACAATTGGTTTATTATTTGGGGGAGATTTGCCCTTGTGGCTGGCACCCCGGGCCTCAGGTACCACCCCTAGGGCACAAGAGGAAATCTCACCTGAGTCCCTCTGCTGATCCTGCCCTTAAAAGCTTCCAGCTCTGAAAAGAGGGGGCATTCATCTGGCTGATAAGAGGGAAAACCTCAACATCAAGTCAACCTCAGCTCAGCAGAAAGGCTCTGGCCCTTCATGGGAAATTCCCCAAGATGGGGTCTGAAGCGAAGGCCGCCGACGCAGAATTCGTGCAAAAGCAGTGAGACCTTAGCAGAAATGACAGGAGGGAGCTGGTCCTACTGTGGGCTAAGTTCGTGACTGCAGAGGACACCAGGGAACAATATTGCCTTGGCCATTGCGCTGGGGAAGGGGACGGATTCCTTCATAACCTCCTCCCCCTCAACCACTTCTCAACAAATTTCGTTTGTCAGGTGGAATTCCTAACCTTGGAATCGGGGGTCTAATTCTGTCCCGAACCGAGGCTTACCTCTGCTCGGTGACTTAGAGGTGCCCTGGTTCACTGGTAGTCCTGAATACCCACTCGGCACCAGGCGTCAGGGGTGTGTACAGCCCAGACTCCTGTCTATTCCTCAAAGCCAGAGGAGAACTGTGATCTTCCATAGAAGAGAATCCTCCCCATCTGGCTCCATCCCAGGGCCATCCTGGTCCACCAAATATTTGAATTCTTCAAGCTGTGATACGCAAAAAGGTACTAGCACCTGGTCATTTAAGTTTAAATTAATCAAAATACAAAATGCATTCCTCCATTAGGGTTGCAACATTTCAAATGCCCAACATGACTGGTCTATTTATTTTCATCATGGTCCAGTGCAGACCACTTCAATCATTGAAGAAAATTCTGTGGTGTACTGTTGTCTTAAACCCTGTCTCTTGGTATGCGAGAGGCATGCTGTGCCACGTGTCCTCAATTGCTCTCTCAGTTCCCAGAGGGCAGGAACCATTGTTCAGACTTCTCGGTGTTCTCCCCGGAATCTGTCACCGCAATGCCCCACGGCAGGTACTCATTGCTCTGCTCGGGGTGGAATTTAAAAGTCAAAGTCCCTATGGCCAGATGAATGCTTGACCAAAACCCCACATCGCTTTTAACAGAAATCATTGTAAAATTTTTTACTAAAGTGAAAACACCAGATGAGACTTCTAGCATGGCAGAACAACTTCCAAAAATCTATTTCTCCAGAAAAGCAACAAAACACAGAGGCAATAATTGTCAAACTTTTGCAGGAATCTGGAAATTAAGCAAGTTCTGGTAACAACCCAACACGTATTTATTTGAAATGACAGACTCTCAGTCAGAACAAGGGCTCTGTGGTGCTCTCACCTGCCCTCTCCTCTCCCTTGCTCTAGCTCGGTGGTAGCCAGGACAACCAGCAACCCTGAAACCATGGCGATCGGGACACCTAGCAGCCTAGCAGCCACTGGTAGTTGCGTAGGAGGCTTGGAGCTTCTCAAAAGCTTTATCTAGAAGGAATTGTCACAACTTGGCAGTCCTTTGGAAAAGCCCCATTTGCAGGGCTTCTTGTCATTTGACTGGATTCATCCTCACTCTGTGGGAAAGCTGTATTCTTAAGGCATTAGCTAAAGACGACCAATGGCAATGGTCTGATGTGGCTGTCAGTCACCAACGGTGACAGGACTAGTTGGAGCAAACAAGAGTTTGGTGAAAAGAAATCTTAAGACCTTGCAGGCCATGCCCATGGGCAGGGCTGTGCACATGCCCAGGAAGATCCTGAGAAGGTTGGCATCTCTCAGATGGGCTGAGTCTGAGGCACCGCACAGGCAGAAAGCGAGGCTAAGGCAGAGTTAGAAATCGCCTGGGCATTGAAGGCACGACGCAACACACACATACACACGGCCCCTCGGCAAAGTTGTAAGATTTGTTGGTTAAAGGTAACATCTATGTGCTCATGGGCTTGCCAATATGCTAACTACGCATAGATTTAAGTGGACAGGGAATAGCAACTTAAAAGACTCTAACCAGAAATACTGCTAAAACCGTAGCGGCAGCAACAACAGCAAACCTGGAAGTGGATGTTTTGAATTTCCAGATTGGTCACCTTATATTATTTAAAATGTCTAGTTTTCAGGGGGGAAAATTACAAAACAGTTAAGTATAGATCATACATGAGGGAAAACATAAACAAAATGTAGCCAATAGGAGCTGTCCCCGATGAAGCCCTGGTGACAGACTGACTTACTAGATAAAGGCATGACATCAGCCACTCTAAATATACTTAAGGAACTAAAGTCTGGATAAAGAATTGAAGGGAAAAACCTGAAGGAAACTATGAGAACAATGGCACACTAAATACTCTCTCTCTCTCACTCTCTCTCTATAGAGATATATATCTATATATATATCTATATATCTATCTATCTATCTATCTATCTATCTATCTATCTATCTATCTATCTATCTATATATATATATAGAGAGAGAGAGAGAGAGAGAGACAGACAGAGGTATACATTCGAAGGAATGCAATAGTGTATTTTACCTGGCAGATGAAAACAGACAGACAAACAACCAGACAAACAAAAAAACAGTGAGCTTTGAGATGGGTCAATTGAGATGATCTAGTACGAAAAAAAAAGAATGAAGAAAAATTAACAGAGGCTCAGATCTGTAGCACACCATCAAGTTCTACACATATTGGGAGTCTCAGAAGAGAAAGAGGTAGAAGTAATATTTAAAGAAATACTAGCTAGAACTTTTCCAAAATGATGAAAAGCATTAATTTGCCCATCAAAGAAACCCCATGAACTGTAAGTAAGATGAACTCAAAAAGATCCCATCGAGGCACATCATCGTCAAACTGTCAGAAGACAAAGACAAAAAGGGAATCTTGAAAATAACAAGAGAGAGAACTCTTCAACTTCAAGGGAGTCTGATAATAAGGTTAGAAACCACAGGGGCCAAAAGACTGTGGGGTAGCATAGATGCGAAGGAAAAAACTGGCAACCCAAGCGGACATCCCAGAAAGCCTTCCTTCAAAAAACAAAGAGTGCTGAGGGCTGGTGACGGGGAGCTGCAGGACGGCTTCCAGATGCCAGAGGTGCAGGAAACCCTGAAGCAGCTGCAGAGCCAGGAGGGTGTGCAGGGGATCATCATGCTGAACACGGAGGGCATTCCCTCAAAAGCACCATGGACAATCCCAGTACCACACTGTATCTCAACCTCACGCACAACTTCATCTTAAAGGCAAGGAACACTGTGTGAGAAATCGACCCCCAGAATGGCCTCACTTTCCTTCGCATTCGTTCCAAGAAAAATGAAATTATGGTTGCACCAGATAAGGACTAATTCCTGATTGTGATTCAGAATCCAACCGAATAAGCTACTCGGCTCCTTATGTTAGTCCTTAACTTAATCCCCCGCCCCCAAACGTGAGTCATGCCAATCCACTACAAATGGAATCACACACTCGAGCCAAGGGAGAGCTGCTGCCTCACCCATCCCACCTGTGGAAGCCCTCTGCTGCACCTGTCCCGCTGTAGGGCCTCCTCCTTCCAGACACCCCTCCCATGGCAGCACCTGGGGGTCGGAGCAAGGGCTGTGAGGAGCCCCCACCTGCTTCCTCCTGACCTTCAGTTCACCTGTCGCCCTTGGAAATGTCTGTTTTTCTTTACCTAATAATAACCTAAATGCTTGCTTAAAAAAAAAAAAGAGTAAATTCAGACATTCCCACATTAGTAATAGATCTGCCCTGAAGGAAATACTAACGGAAGCTCATCCGGCTGAAATGAGAGGACACTGGGCAGTAATTCAAGTCGACATGGAGAATTAAAGAGCAGTGTTCATGGTAATTAGGTAAGTGAATATAAAAGCAAACATGTTTAGAGTTGTTTAAAATCATACAACGTACCCATCTTAGTTACCTGCTACTGTGATAACATAACAGAAATACCACAAGTGATGACTTTAACAAACATTTATTTTCGCACAGTTTAGGAGGCTAGGGGCCCAAATTCAAAGCACCTGCACTAGGGAAGAACTTTCTGTCCGCTCCAAAGGACGGCCTCTTCCACTTCCTGGTTCCTTGGAGATCCATGTGTCTTGGCACCTATCTTACCCCATCTCTATTCTGCTCACTTGTTTAATCTCTTTTATATCTCAGAAGAGACGGACTCAAAATGCACCGCCTTATTAACACAACCAAGACAAGCCATTCCCAAATAGATAACCACAAGCATAGAGGTTAGGATTTACAACATTTTTGTTTTACAGAAATAAAAAGGGCTGTAAGGGAATCCAATCTATGACAATATATTTTACTGATCACAGCGAGACTAAATCAGAAACCCATAGCAGAAAGAAATGCGGAGAATTCACAATATGTGGAAATTAAACAAACCATCCTTACACAAACTACAGACGAAAGAAGAACTCGCTATGAAAACACAGAAGATATTTTAAGATAAATGAAAATAAAAACACAGCTTACCAAAACTTACAGAGAACAACTAGTGAAGTGCCAAGAGGGAAATTTATAGTGGTAGAATGCTAATATTTAAAAAGAAAAGAAAATAGGTGGAATAAACAATCTGGAGGGGAAAAAATGGGATGAACAGTTCCGGGGGACATTGGAGAGGGGGAGGCGGGGAAAGGAAGTGGTGTTCGTGAACTCAGGGGCAAGGGGACAAGTGATCCAAAATCAATAGCGAGGAGGGTGTAGGAGGTCTGGTAGGGCTTGATCAAGGGAAATGTAACCAAGAGGAATTACTGAAACCCAAATGAAGGCTGAAGATGATAGTGGGACAAGAGGAAAGTCAAAGGAAATAGAGGAAAGAGCTAGGAGGCAAAGGGCATTTATAGAGGTCTAAATAAAGGCATGCACATATGTAATTATATTTATTTATAACAAGAGGGAAATAGATCTATGTGCATATATTTATAGGTTTAGTATTAAGGTCACAGATGGACATTGGACCTCTATTCAAGTACTCCCTCAATGCAAGAACACTTTGTTCTATTAAACTGGCTTCCATGATGCTCACCATCCCAACACAATCGCTGAAGACGAAGTGGGTACATAAGCAAATGTGGTGAAGAAAGCTGATGGTGCCTGGCTATCAAAAGATATAGCATCTGGGGTCTTAAAGGCTTGAAAGTAAACAAGAGGCCATCTAGCCGAGAAGCAACAAAGCCCACATGGAAGAAGCACACCAGCCTGTGTAATCACGAGGTGTTGAAGGGATGAGGTATCAGGCATCAAAGAACAAAAAAATCGTATCATTGTGAATGAGGGGAAGTATGGAGTGGGGACCCAAAGCCCATCTGTGGGCAACTGGACATCCTTTTTGGAAGGGTCAAGGGGAGGAGACGAACCAGTCAGGGTGCAGTGTAGCAATGATGAAACATACACTTTCCTCTAGTTCCCAAGTGCTTCCTTCCCCCCCACTATCATGATCCCAATTCTACCTTACAAATCTGGCTAGACCACAGGATGTACACTGGGACAGATAAGAACTGCAAACACAGGGAATCCAGGGTGGATGATCCCCTCAGGACAGTGGTGAGAGTGACAATACCGGTAGGGTTAAGGAAGAGTGGGGTAGAGAGAGGGTACGAACCAGTTATAAGGATCTACATGTGACCTCCTCCCTTGGGAATGGACAACATAAAAGTAGATGAAGGGAGACATCAGACAGTGTAAGATATGACAAAATAATAATTTATAAATTATCAAGGGTTCGTGAGGGAGTGGGGAGCAGGGAGGGAGGGGAAAATGAGGAGCTGATGCCAGGGGCTTACGTGGAGAGCAAATGCTTTGAGAATGATGAGGGCAATGAATGTACAAATGTGCTTTATACAATTAATGTATGTGTGGATTGTGATAAGAGTTGTATGAGCCACCAATAAAATGATTTTTTTTAAAAAGAGTTGGAAACACAGGGAATCCAGGACAGATAAATCCTTCAGGACCAACAATAAGAGAAGCAATACCAGGAGGTGAAGGGGAGGTGGGGGAGAAAGGGGAACCAATCGCAATGATCTATATATAATCCCCTCCCTGGAAGATGGACAACAGAAAAGTGGGTGAAGGGAGACATCGGACAGTGTAAGACATGAAAAAATAATAATAATTTATAAATTATCAAGGGTTCGTGAGGGAGGGCGGCGAAAAATAAGGAGCTGATATCAAGGGCTCAAGTAGAAAGAAAATGTTTTGAGAATGATGATGGCAACATATGTACAAATGTGCTCGACACAATGGATGTATGTATGGATTGTGATGAGTTGTACAAGCCCCCAAAAAATGATTTAAAAAAAAAGATGATCAACTTTAAGAGACCAAAAATCTAAAGGACATATGTATAAAAAATATTTTTCAAATAAATTTAGAAATCAAAAGAAAAGATCTCAAATCAATAACCTAATCTACTTTAATCAAATATCACACAAAAACTGAAGCCCACTGACATTGAATTCCAACTCATAACAACACTATATCGGGTTCCTGATGCTTTGTAATCTTTATAGAATAGATAGCCTCATCTTTCCCTTACAAAGCAACTGGTGTATTTGAACTGCCTACCTTGTGGTCCAGTGTTTACCTGATAATACCATCAGGGCTCCTTTAACCTACACCTTAAGGCACTAGAAAAAGAAGAGGAAAATAAACCCAAAGTAGGCAGTAAGAAAGAAGTTATAGAGTCCAGAGGAGAAATAAATGAAATAGAGAATTAAAAATATATAGAGAGAAAAATCAATAAAATGGAAATCAACAGAATTGACAAATCTTTATCTACGTTGAAGAAAAATACCACTTAAAGTTTAAAATCGGTAATGAAAAGACATCATTATTGATTTTACAGAAGTGAAAAAGGTAATAAGGAAATCACTATTCCAGCAAAAAAGCTTTCTAGACAATTCCTAGAAGAGCTACCAAAAATGCCTCAAGAAGAAATAGAAAGTATTTTAACAAGGTAAGAAACTAAATTAGCAGTATCAAAACTTCCCACAATGAAAAGCCCAGGCCTAGATGGCATTGCTGGTGAATTCTTAAAGAAGAATGAATACTGATCCTTTATTAACCCTTCTGAACCCTGGAAACAGAGGAGCCCCTTCCCAGTTGACTCTACGAGGCCAGGATAATCCTGACATCAAAACTAGACAAAGAATTCACAAGTAAAAGAAAACTATAGACCAATAGGCCTTATGAACATAGACACAGAAACCTTCAAAACCACCAAATCCAGCGATGTCTAAAAAGGGTTATCCAGCATGACCAACTGGAATTTATCCCAGGGATTCAACTTGTTTAATATCTGAAAATCAATCAGTCTAATACACCATATGTGATAGTTGGCTTCCATGTCAACTTGCCTGGGCCAGGATTCTCAGAGGTGCGCAGTTGGGCCTGGAAATACCCCATGCTGTGACCTAACATAATGTAATCACCTGCGTGATGGGATCTTCTCTGAGCAGACAGCCAGTTTAGCATTGGGGTGGAGTGTAACCCCCTCACTCAAGCCACAGCCCTGGTGCAATTGAAAGGTGTCCTTGGGGGGTGGGGCCTGCTTCCTATATAAAGAGTCGATATGGAAAACTTGCTTGTGTTTTGCTGCATCTGGATCCTGCATGTAGCTCATCAACCTCAGGTTCTTTGAGTTTTGCCAATGGCCTACCATATTGCCCGTTGATTCTGAGAGTCATCCGCCACCTGCCATCTGACCTGCTGATCTTAGATCAATTCTCCTCTCCATCCTGACTTGCTCACCCTGAATTCATCCCACCTCTGCAGCCTGTGGTGTCCTGCCGGTCCTGTGTTCATCAGCCCCACGAAGCTAGGTGACTCAGGAGAAATCTCCAGCTCAGTGTCTGGCCCACAGCCTTGACACTGAACTGAGGTACCTGCTTCTACAACGTGTGAGCCGATTTCTTGATAGAAATGTCTTTCTATACACACACAGAAGCATCACCAGTGTTGTGTCTCTAGAGAACCCAGTCTAATGCATCATATTCAGAGAATAAAGGGGGGAAACACAATCATTTCAATAGATGCAGAAAAAAACTCAGCATCTTTGCATGATAAAAACATTCAACAACAAAAAATAATTTTTAAACAAATTCAACAAATTAAGAGTAGGAAGAAATTTGCTCAATCTGGTTATGGGCATCCATGATGTTCCCACAAGTAACACCATACTTAGTGGTGAGACACTGAATGTTTTCTTCAAAAAATCAGGAACAAGGAAAGGATGTCCATTCTCAACATTCCGCTCCAACCTAGAGGTGCGAGGCAGCGCAGTCAGTCAAGAAAAAGAACTAAGAGAGATCTGTAATTGAGTGGACGAAATACAGTAGATTCTGTTCTCCAATGACATGATCTTCAATATAGAACAATGCAAGAAACATACAAATAAACAATGAGCCCGCAGCCAGCGGGTCGATTCTGACCCACAGTTACCTTAGCAGCGTTTCTGAGTCTGGAAGTCTGCGGGAACGAGCAGCTTTGTCTCCCACCTGCAGAGCGGCTGGTGGATTTGAACTGCCCTGGTGGATTTGAACTGCCCTGCTGATGGGTAGCAGCCCCACGCTTAGCTGACAGTGCCAACAGGGCTCTTCCATCGAAACTATGAGAACTAACACACAAGTGTGGTCAGATTGAAGGGCACAGGACCAATCGTTTATGACTACTGTATTTCTACACACCTGCAATGAACACTCCAAATAATGGAAACATTCCATTTACAATGGCATGGAAAAGGTGTGTGTGGGGGCGCGTGGGGGGAATCCTTTGCCTAAGCATTTAATGAATACTTGAGACTAAATGTAAGTGAAAAGAAATGAACAGACCTAAATGGGAAAACATCCTGCTCGTGGACTGGAAGATGGCAATACGCCCTAAATCCAACTCAAACAAATGCAGTCTCTATCAAATTCCAGATCTCACTTTATGTTGTCGCAGCAATGACTATGTCGCTGCCAAGTTGTATATGAAAATGCAAGAGATCCAAAAGAGTCTTGGGGAAAAAAGCAAAACAAGAGTCACATTTTCCAATTTCAAAACTACATGCTCTATCTTTTCCCATCTTTAACTCTTAACCTATTATATCTTTAGAGTTAAACTGTGTTTACTGTAAAGCTACAGTAATCAAGACAAAGTGGTAGCGAGAGAGCTGAATGGAATATAGAATTTAGATTCCAGAAACAAAACCTTACATTTATGGTCAAATGATTCTGAGGAGGAGCAACAAGGTGATTCAGGAGGGAAAGCACAGAACAGCCGGTGTGACGAGTAGTACTGGGACCTATTTGCAGAAGAATGAGGTTGGACCCCCCCCCCGCCCACACCATATACAAAAATGAACTCAAACTGTATCAGAGGCTTAAAAGTAAGAGCTGAAACTGTAAAACTCTTGAAGGAAAAATAAGAGTAGATCTTTGTCACCTTGGCTTGATCTAAAAAACTCACTGCCATTGAGCCAATTCCAGCTCACAGTGGTCCTTCAGGACAGGGTAGAATAGCCCCTGTGGGGGTCTGAGGTGGTAACTCTTTATAGAAGTAGAAAGCCCATTTCCCCCTCCCCACAGAGCAGCTCATGGTTTCTAACTGCTGACCTTGCAGCCCAAGGCATAACCCTCCACTCCCTCAAGGCTCTGGACCTTAGACGGGGCAGTGCTTTCTCAGCTATGGCGCCGGAAGCACACGCCTTGGAAGAAGAGAAGAGGGGGTCAGACACACAAGAATGAGCAAAGATACAGTGACCTCGCTCTCTCATCAGAAATGCAAGCAAGAAGCCAGTGGAATAATCTCATTTTAAATCATGAAACTCTCCACCCAGCACCCTATGCCCAATGAAAACATCTTTCGAAAATAAGGGTGAAAGGAGCACATCCGCAGAATGAAAGGCGAAAGAATTCGACCCCAGACCACAAGAGAAGCTTTCGAACAAAAAGTGTCGTCGGTGGGAAAGGAGGATGGAGCCAGGGAATGAAGAGCCGTGAAAACAGCGACTCCGTGGGTAAATGCATATTGTTCTGACTCTGAATCCGCTGAAAGCTGACGGTTTAAGCTAAAATAAGGACAGCGTCGTGAATCTTAGAACATGCAAAAGTAAAGTGCCTGGCAACCATAGCATGCTACATGTGATGCCTAATACCATTTGAAGATAGATTGTAGTAATAAGTTACAGACGTATCCTCAGCCCTAAAGCAACCGTTAAAATAACAACATAAAGCACCACAAAGCTTTGGGATAAGCCAACAAAGGAGATAAAATGAAATAACGACAACACAAAACTGGGTAATCCAAGAGAGGAGGTAAATGAGAACAAAAGAGAGGAAGCAAATGGAAACAGAGTATCGACCATCATATTAGACACAAATGGCACCAACATTCCAATTCAAAGGCAGAGATGATCAGATTGCCCAAAAGAAAATAAAACCCAGTTATATGCCGCCAACAAAACCAACCCCCTTGCCCCGAGTTGGTTCCGACTTGCAGAATTCTGACCCTGTAGACACAGAACTGCCCACACAGCTGTTTTTGTGTGTGTGTGAGTGAGTGAGTGAGTGAGTGAGTGAGTGAGTGAGTGAGTGAGTGAGGTGAGTTAGAGTGAGTGAGTGAGGTGAGTTAGAGTGAGTGAGTGAGGTGAGTTAGAGTGAGTGAGTGAGGTGAGTTAGAGTGAGTGAGTGAGGTGAGTTAGAGTGAGTGAGTGAGGTGAGTTAGAGTGAGTGAGGTGAGTTAGAGTGAGTGAGTGAAGTGAGTTAGAGTGAGTGAAGTGAGTTAGAGTGAGTGAGTGAGTGAATGAGAGAGTGAGAGAGAGTGTGATGTGAGTTAGAGTGAGTGAGTGAGTGAGTGAGTGAGTGATGTGAGTTAGAGTGAGTGAGAGAGTGAGTGAGTGAGGTGAGTTAGAGTGAGTTAGTGAGTCTGAGTTACAGTGAGTGAGTGAGTTAGAGTGAGTGAGTGAGTGAGAGTGAGTGAGTGAGTGAGAGAGTGAGTGACTTAGAGTGAGTGACTGAGTTAGAGTGAGTGAGTCTCTGCGTTAGAGTGAGTGAGAGAGTGAGTGAGTGAGTCTCTGAGTTAGAGTGAGTGAGTGAGGTGAGTCGGGTGAGTTGAGTGAGTGAGTGAATGAGTGAGTTGAGTGAGTGAGTGAGAGAGTGAGTGAGTGATGTGAGTTAGAGTGAGTGAGTGAGTTGAGTGAGTGAGAGAGTGAGTGAGTGAGTGAGTTGAGTGAGTGAGCGTTAGAGTGAGTGAGTGAGTTAGAGTGAGTGAGTGAGTGAGTAAGTGAGTGAGTGAGGTGAGTGGGGTGAGTTGAGTGAGTGAGTGAATGAGTAAGTTGAGTGAGTGAGTGAGAGAGTGAGTGAGTGAGTGTTAGAGTGAGTGAGTGAGAGAGTAAGTGAGTGAGAAAGTGAGTGATGTGAGTTAGAGTGAATGAGTGAGTCTGAGTTAAAGTGAGTGAGTGAGTGAGTTAGAGTGAGTGAGTCAGCAGCTGGTTGTTTTTAGTGGAAGCTGACTGACCGATCTTTATCCAGTGCCGCCCTGGGGAGAGGGCGGGGGACTGACCTTTAGCTTGGCAGTTGATGCTTAACCATTGCGCCACCTGGGCTCTTCCCAAGAAACACATTTTTAAATAGAAAGATGCAAATAGGTTTGAAATTAAAAGATGTAGCATGGTAACACCAGGGCAATGCTGGCAGTGGGTAGCACCGAGTAGAACGGGACCATCCACTTTCTGAGACTGCACATCTTCTCCTGAGCAGTCTCATCTTTCCTCTGGGAGCAGGAAGGGGATTTGAACTGCCAGTTTTGTGGTTTGCAGCCTGATGCATCCATCACCAGGGTTCCTTGAGCCAACACTAGCTAGCTAAAAGAAACCTGGATCGGCCATTACATGGCAAGGGATACTGCAGGGCAAAAATGTTACCACGGATAAAGAAAGTTATTTCTTAATAATAAGGGAGTCAATTAAACACGAGGGCATGATAATTCCCCACATTTATCATGCTGGGTAAAGTAGAGGGCAGCAAAAAACGAGGAGGTCTTCAAGGAGATGGACCAAGGACACTGAAGCTGCAGCAATGGGCTCAGGCATGGGAATGACTGAGAGGATGGAGCAGGACCCGGCAGCCTTTCCTTCTTTTGTGCCGAAGGACAGGTGGGAATCGCAATTTAGAAGTGATAGACCACTCCTTGAAAGATACAGATCGCCAAAGCTCACTCAAGAAGAAACAGAAAACCTACTTATTAAAGATTTGGAACCAATTCTACACAAACGCTTTCCAAAAAAAAAAAGAAGATGAGGAAATAGTTCTCAACTCATTCGGTGAGGCCAGCACTATTCTGACAGCAAAGGGAGCAAAGAAATGACAAGAAAGCAAATAATCCCACATGAACATAGATGCTGAAACTATCAACAAGATTTCAGCAAATTGGATTCCACTCTGTATTCCATGGGGTTTATCCAGGGTAACCGGGGCAGTTTAACTTTAGAAATTCCATCCATGTAATTCACCATATTAAGAAACTACAAAGCAACAGAAATAGGAACCATAATTTCCTCAACACATGTTGCAAAGGATTTGACAAAACATATCCATTCCTGATTTTTTTTAAAAATAACTCAGTAAACTAAGCGTAAGAGGGAATTTCCTCAACCTAATCCAGGGCACCCCTGGAAAAAATAGCGCTAACTTGACACCTAAGGAACAACTGAATGCTTTTCCTCTGAGATCAGCAACAAGACAGATGCCTGAGCGCCCGCTACTGATCCACACTGAACTGAAGTGAAGCAATCAGGCTGCAAAACAACATGAATAAAAGACTTGAAAGGAAGCTATAAACTGCCTTTATTTGCAGACAACATGATTGTCTCAGAGAAGCCCATGAAATCTAAACAAATCTACTAGGGGAAACAAAAGTTAGTTGTATTTACATATAATAAAAACAGTTGAAAATAAATCTAAAATAGCCCATATAGTATCACCAAAATAGAAAATATTTAGGGAAAAAGCGTACAGGGAGTGTGAAAGATTTATACACTAAAATCTACAAAATCTTGATGGGGGAGATTAAGGTCTTGATAAAAGGATAAACCTTCATCATAGGTGGGAAGATTCAATATTGTGAAGTTATCAATTTTCCCAAAGCTGACCTAGAAGTTCAGCACAATCAAACTCCCTGTGGGCTACTCTGTAGACACTGATGAGCTGGTTCCAAATCCAGCTGGAGATGCAAAAGACCTAAGAATAGTTAAAATAATTTTGATAAAGGACAAAGTTGGAGGGTCTATACTACCTGATTCAAAGAATCATTATAAGCTATAATAATTAAACTAGTGTGATTTACCAACAGAGCAGCAGAGAGTTGAGAAATCACCTCAAACATACATGGACATATGATGACAAATGACACATAATGACAAACAGCAAAAGCAGAAACGAGTATCTTTTTCCAAAATAGGGTCCCTAATCACAACTGAATGTCTGTGACAAAATGTATCCCAAATGACTCACAGGTCGAAAAACAGAGCCTACAGGTACAAATGTTTCAAAAGAAATCTTAGGTTAGATTAGACAAAGATTTCTTTCTTTGTTTTAAATCATTTAATTGGGGGCTCGTACAATTCTTATCACAATCCATACATACATCCATTGTAGACAAAGATTTCTTACGTATGACCCCCAAACACAAAAGAAAACAAAACGATAAATTAAGCTTTACCAAAATGAAATATTTGCACGTCAAAAAATATGATTATGCAAATAAAAAGCAAGCTATTGAGTGGAACAGCATTTTTGCAAAGCAAAGACTTGTATGCGCAGTACATAATGAACGTTCAAAATTCAGTAATAAATACATAGCTCAATTAAAGAACAGGAAAGGGAAAGCTCTGAACAGACACTTCATGAAAGAAGATCGATGGGTAACGAATTAGTACATGAAAAGAGGCTCCGTATCATTAGTCATTCTAAGTAACGAACTCACTTCCACTGAGCCCATGCCAACTCACAGCGACCCTACAGGGCAGGGTAGAACTGCCCTTGTGAATTTCCAAGGCTGTAACTCTTTCCTGGAGTCGCCAGCCTCCTTTTTCTCAAGTAGAGTGGCTGGTGGTTTTGAACCGCTGACCTTTCAGCTTGCAGCCCAACCACTGCTCCACCAGGGCTCCAAGAGTTATGCAAATCAAAACCACAGTGAGATACCACGACCCACCAATTAGAATGGCTAAAACTAAAGAGAGACCATACCAAGTGTTGGCAAAGGATCAGAGGAATTACAACTCCTATACATTCCTGATGGGAATGTAAAACGGTTCGATCACTTTGGAAAAACATTTTGGTAATGTCTTGGAATGGAAGACTTAATAATTACCGGCCACATGATCCTGATACCCACACCTAAATATTCAAAGGAATAGTAAGGCACACATAAACTTGCACACAGATGCTTACAAAGCTTTATTTGTAATAGGCGAAAACTGAAAGCAACCCCAGAATCTGTCATAAATGAATGGGATAAGCACATTTTGGTATATTCCATACAACAGAATACTGCTCAGAAATAAACTATTAATATATATACTACACGATGAAAGAACTGAAATGTAAAAAATTAATATGCCGAGTGAAAGAAGATAGGGGGGAAAAGACTATATAGTGTCTAATTCCTTTGAGATAAAACCCTAAAAAGTGCGAGTGAATTGATAGCGACAAGAGGGGAAGAGGAGCCAGCACACAGGGGCACGAGGAGGCACACGTTCACTGCCTTCATTGTGGTGGTGGTTTGCTTCATTAGCGTACACATGACAAAATTCCCCAAATCGTATACTTTACATATCTCACTGGTGCCTTTTTCTGATCTCAATTGTATTTAAGCTATTTTCTTTTTTTACATTTTATTAGGGACTCATACAACTCTTATCACCATCCATACATATACATACATCAATTGTATAAAGCACATCCATACATTCCCTGCCCCAGTCATTCTCAAGGCATTTGCTCTCCACTTAAGCCCCTTGCATCAGGTCCTCTTTTTTTTCTCCCCTCCCTCCCCTTTCCCCCCTCCCTCATGTAACCTTGGTAATTTATACCTCGTTATTTTGTCATATCTTGCCCTATCCGGAGTCTCCCTTCCCCCTTTCTCTGCTGTCCCTCTCCCAGGGAAGAGGTCACATGTGGATCCTTGTAATCAGTTCCCCCTTTCCAACCCACTCACCCTCCACTCTCCCAGCATCGTCCCTCACACCCTTGGTCCTGAAGGTATCATCCACCCTGGATTCCCTGTACCTCCAGCCCTCATATGTACCAGTGTACAGCCTCTGTCCTATCCAGCCCTGCAAGGTAGAATTCGGATCATGGTAGTTGGGGGGAGGAAGCATCCAGGATCTGGGGGAAAGCTGTGTTCTTCATCGATACTACCTCACATCCTAATTAACCCATCTCCTCTCCTAAACCCCTCTATGAGGGGATCTCCATTGGCCGACACTTGGGCCTTGGGTCTCCACTCTGCACTTCCCCCTTTATTTAATATGGTATATATATATATACACATATACACATACATATATACATATACACATATATACACATACATACACACACTTATATCGTTGTTTGTTTTTTTTTTTTGCATGATGCCTTATACCTGGTCCCTTGGCACCTCATGATCGCACTGGCCGGTGTGCTTCTTCCATGTGGGCTTTTTTGCTTCTGAGCTTGATGGCCGCTTGTTCACCTTCAAGCCTTTAAGACCCCAGACACTATCTCTTTTGATAGCCGGGCACCATCAGCTTTCTTCACCACATTTGCTTATGCACCCATTTGTCTTCAGCGATCCTATCATGGAGGTGTGCAGTCAATGATATGATTTTTTGTTCTTTGATGCCTGGTAACTGATCCCTTTGGGACCACTCGCTCACTCAGGCTGGTGTGTTCTTCCATGTGGACTTTGTTGCTTCTGAGCTAGATGGCCGCTTGTTTATCTTCAAGCCTTTAAGACCCCAGTCACTATCTCTTTTGATAGCCGGGCACCATCAGCTTTCTTCACCACATTTACTTGTTCACACACTTTGGCTCCAGCCATTGTGTCGGGAGAGTGAGCATCATAGAGTTCCAATTTAATAAAAGAAGGTATTCATGCATTGAGGGAGTGTTTGAGTAGAGGCCCAAGGTCCTTCCGCCACCTTAATACTTGACCTATAAATATAGACACATAGATCTATTTCCCCATCCTCCTATATATATATTTGCATGTACATGTCTTTGTCTAGACCTCCATGAATGCCCTTTGACTCCTAGCTCTTTCCTCCATCTCCCTTGACTTTCCTCCTGCCCTACTACCATGTTTCATCGCCACCTGGGCTAGAGTATACCTCTTCTCTAAGCAACCTTACCCTTGATCATTTCCCACCATGCCTGCCACTCCCCCTTCTCTACCATTTGGGGTCCCATGTTTTCCCTTGTCCCTGGGTTTGTTAACACCACTTCCTTACCCCCTCTACCCCCCCACCCCAAGTCCCCCCGGAACTGTCGGTCCCATTGTTTTTCATCCAGATAGTTCATCCAGCCTGTCCTATTCAGACAGACCTGTGGAGTCACTAACATGCACGAAAACTAGACAGAGGAAAACAAAGCAACAGTATTAAGCTATTTTTTAAAAGGCAAGGAAAGCACATTTCTAAATAGCTTTTGCTTTAGTTCTAACATATTTCTAAATATGTTCAAGGAGAGATACTAACAGGAACTCTGGTACTTGAAATGGATTGGTAATAACAATATGAGATATGAAAATATAAGAGAATACTTTATAGAAATGCAAGTATACTTTAAATGATATAAGTCAAGAAGGGTTAAAACTTAAGAAGTCAGAGATAAAGAGCAAATAAGCCAAATGGAAGAAGAAAGTAATAATAAAGGTATACCCAGACGTTAATAATGCAGAATAGAATGGCAGGGCCAAAGGTTGGTGTCCTGGACTGAATTGTGTTACCCAAAACATGTGTCGATTTGGCTGGGTTATGATTCTCAGTGATGTAAAATCTGGCAGTGATGTAATGATGGAAGAATCATCCCCATGAGATTAGGTGGGACAAACCAATCAGTCCTAAAAAGGATTAATGGGGTGGGGGAGGAGAGGATTAAGGTGGGATATCACACTTTGGTTCAGGTCACAATCCTTATTCAATGAAGGGAGCTCCCCTGGGGTGGGGCCTGCATCCCCCAAGAATGAAGTCCTGAGGACACAAGGCCCCTGCACTGAGAACCTCCTAGACTCAAGGAGGTTGATGCCAAGACGCATGGAGCTTTCCAAGGAAGGCCCAGGTCCACAGACACCAAAAGACACAAGACAGTCCTACCCTAGAGCTGATGGAATGAGAACCTTCAGACTTCCCAAGAGAACTGGTTTCTGTGTCTTAAGACCACCCAGTTGTGGGATTTGTTATCAGCGCTAGATACTAAGACAACTGTCAACATCACAATTGTGCACAGGATGGTTAAGGTGCTGGGTGAACTTGGCCAGGCGTCAGTCTCCGTGGTTTGGCAGACACTGGACAGGCTGCTCTTCCATAGCATGGTTATGCTCTGCTCTGTGATCTGACCTGTGTCCTCAGTGGTGTGGTCTTCATCTAATATACAAGAGGGCTTCAAAATGTGTGTGGAAATCAGGGATGACAGGATCAGGGCATTTTCCCACCAACTGGCTTTTATTTTTAATCATTTTATTAGGGACTCGTACAACTCTTATCACAATCCATTCATCCATCCATTGTGTGGTCAAGCATATTTGTACACTAGTTGCCATCATCATTCTCAAAAGGTTTGCTTTCTACTTGAGCCCTTGCTGTCAGCAACTCCCCACCAACTCTTTGAAGCCTTTTTTCATATAGATGATCTGTTTTGATCCTGCATCTAACTCATCATCCTCTGACCCCTGGTACTGGCCATGGGAGCCAATGGCTTCATCTCTAACTGGAGAAATTTTGGATTCATCAGACCCTGCAACTGCACAAGTCAGGGGAAGTCTCCAACCTGCTGCTTGCCCGGGGGGTTAGGACCTCAGAGCTTCCACAGCTGTGTGGGCCTTGCCTTGAAATGGGTCTTTTTATTTATTTACTTCTTTCCCGGATTCCGGTACCTCCAGCGAACGGAGCCTAAAATAGCACATATCCTCCTACCCAGCTCTTCTACTTCCAGGAGATAAATTCACGCGTGTGTGAAATAACACACAGAGTCATTCATCGCAGCCCTGCTTACCCCTGAGAAAGAATGCAAACCAGCCCATCCATCAACAGGAGACGCTTGGGAGAAATTATAGTCTATCCATAGAACATGCAGAAATGCGCTCCCAGGTGCACAAGGGAGTTTCAGAAGTTCACAGGACGCAAGACCAAAAGGGAATGGAATTTCCCACAAACTTTGGGAGCCCTCTCATATATTGTTTGGTGAAAAAAGAAAGGCGTGGAAAGGGTGTTTGGCAAGCAACTAGTTTTACAAAAATAAAGGTAAGAAATGCATAAATAATGCATGTATATGCACAAACGATCTCAGAAAGAAAATGGGCAACAATGGCTGCTTATTGCAGGGGAATTGGTGGATGGAAGACAGAGGTGGAAGGCTTTTTTGGGTTTTGTTTTGTTTTTTTGCTTTTTGTTGTAAATCTCTTTAAACTTCTAAAATCTTTTAACCAAGTGTCTTGAGGGGTACCAGCCCCACAATCAAATAGGTCCAACGGGTGGTTGTGTCATTGAGACATCAGACAAGGCATGCAAGGGCTCACCTCTGGGAGTGCCATGACTGCAGGAGCCAGGTCCTCGCAGAGAGAGAATACACTTCCAACCAAGGCTATAGTATATACACTCCAGGGGCATGCAAGCCCCCCTAGTTACAGGTAACCACATTCGCAACAAAGTGGGCTGTACCCTCACCAGAGAGGTCCCTGAGCGCATTGGAGGGGTAACTTAGCATCAGTGCCAGGGGCAGGGAAGGGGGCGTGGCCGTCTTCAGAGGCTGGAGAGCAATAGCCCATGTCTGCTCCAAAGGTTAAAGCTGCCGCTGCACAGCAGGCAGCCCCGTGCTTGTAAGCGGTCATCTTCAAGTAGCACCATTATGGGAGGAAATAGCGGGGAACAATATTAATGATGAGAATGTGATTGGGACTTCTCTACAACGCACAAGGGTGAAGGCCTCCCTGCACCCCAGAACCCCAGCCTGCCGGGCTTCTTAGTATATGAGAATAAGGGATTCATCCGCATACACTCTCTTCCTGTTCCCTGCTTTCCACAGTGTCTTACCTACTAAAGGGGCAATAATACAGTAGCTTGTATTCTGATATAGATTTATTTCTAAGATACATGGTTACCACCCTCCATGCCCCCACCAAAAAAAAAAAAAAAGCAAGGTTGACTATTTTGTAGATGGTCCTTAGCTGACACAAATGGCTTGTACATGACTGCTTTCCGTAGTCCAGGTCCTCAGAAACAAAGACCTGATGACCATTTCTGTTAAGATTACAACCAAGAAAGCCCTATGGGGCCCTTCCACTCGGTGACACAAGGGGCCTCGCTGAGTAGCAACTGACCTCACAACAGCGGGCTGGGTCGGCTGCTGTTGGTGTTAAAGCACGTGGACAGCATACAATCACAGAGGGGAGCATTTCCCGACATACTCCTCTGTGTCACGGCGCCTTGGGAAGGTTGGACTTTGTATGTGACTTTCCAGGGTCACCGGGGGTCAAGTGCCCAGCTGCTAACCAAAAGGAGGAGGAGGTGATGGTCAGCTTCCATAAAGACGTACAACCTCGGAAAACCAATTGGAGCAGCTCCTGCTCTGTCCTAGTGACCCCACACAACAGTAGGCCTGGGTTTGAGATTATATGAATTTCCTATTCAAAAGGAAATGTGTTTGTTTTTTTTAAAATTCTGGTTGGAGGAGAAGGTGTTTTCATGTGAATCACCTTGACAGGCCTGTGACTGAGACCTGCCAACTGTTTCCCCGCTTTTCAGATGAAGGGCATTCAGAGAAGTCACGTCCAAGAGTGGAGAGCGGATAGTCAGAACCAGAGGCCAGCTTTCCCGGACTTGCCCACACCAACCCCTCCAGCCTCTTGCAGTGTAACAGCTCACCTCTCACCCCCACCCAGTCCACCCTCCTGCCAGCCCCCCTCCCCCCATGTCTACCCCTGCCCCTTCAGTGGCCTCCTCTACCCACTTCCCTCCTGGGATTCCTACATCAGGGATGGCAGCTCCTAAACCCAGGTAGGCAGAGAATTTGCTAGCAGGGGCATTCCTTGTGGCTGCTTGCTCCTGATGCTGATAGCTTCTGTCCAGGACCCTGCGCCCCCCAACAAGGGGCCTCGGTGGGGGTGGGCAGTTCAGCTCCTCCCTGGAGCCACTGTCACTGAACCAGCCCTCCCTGGCCTGCAGCTCCCCAGCCCCTCCCCTGGCTGTACCTGTCAATAATGACCGGGTCGGAGGGGGTCTCGTTCCGGTTGCCACAGCTCTTTCGGTCACAGCACCGGCTGAAGGAAGGAGGAGGGAGGAGGCAAAGAAGAAGTGAAGAGATGATGATGATGGTGGTGTGTGTGTGTGTGTGTGTGTGTAGGGGTGAGCCCTTCACCAAGACAGGACAGCCCCAGGGTGAGGATGCTGATGTCCTTCCTGTCTCAGGGGACTGAATCCCAGGGCTAAGGGGAAGAAGACTGTGAGGGTCCCTCCTGGGGCCCTGAAGAGCCCAGCCCCGGGAATACAGGTTGTCCTGGAAACAGAGAAGGCCTGCTGGTCTCGGAGGGTCCGGGAGGGGGCAGACTGCAGGTCCCTCCAGGGCCTCTCTCTGTTCTCCCTCAGTACGGCGGCGTCATCTGCACATAGCAGAGTGCTCAGATTGTAAGCAGTGCGCTGGATGAATTTTCACAACGGGGGACCCCACCCACATAAGGAGCACCCAGATCAATAAATACCAGGTGCCCAGCACCTCAGCCTCCCCTACATGCCCTTCCCTCCAGAAGGGTAGCTGTCATCCCAGCCAGACTTTCTTCACAAGGAACCGCCTCTAAGACCCTGATCTCGACCTTGGGGGAGGCCCTGCCTCCAAAGGCAAAGCCCTGGGGTGACAGGTGAGGAGGACAAGAGCTATGTCCCCTAAGAGCCGCCCACCTTCTCCTAGAGCTGCAGCTCACTTGGGAGGCAGCAGCTTCCTTCCTCCTGCTTCTGAGCAAATCCCAGTGGCCTCCCCAGGTCCCTGGCCCAAGCCCTGCCCCCACCTCCCCGGGGAGCCCCTCCCCAGAGTTTTATTAGTGAAGCTTAGCAGTATCAGCAGGGACCCTCTCTCACAACAACACTTGGAAGAGCCACATAAACAGGCCGGGCTAATGGGGCCTCAAGGACCCAGGCCTCAGCCTGAGAGGTACTCAGGGGTTCAGCCTTCGCTTGTGCCCTCCCGCACCAGGTTTCCCCAGGGAGCTGAAGCGGAGGCTCTTGCCCAATAGGGGTTGGGACAGGGCTTGGTGGGAGCCCTTGGCAACCTGGTGGCCCAATGGCAAGGAGATCCCTCCCTCCGTGCCCGGCAGACCCGTGACCCAGCGCGCGCATCACACCTGCACATAATCTCATGGGTCAGCAGCACTCGACACATCTCGGGGTTCTTGTCCTGCCCCTCATAGATGATGGCCTGTGGGGGGGCGGGCAGAGCAGGGGCTGGAGGGGAGGCCCGGTCCCCCTCCCCGGGGAAGATCATCCCTCCCACTCGCGCTGGGGACCCACGAGGGCAAAGTAAAAGTGCAGGACTTAAACCAGGACCGCTGCTGTGGGCAAGAATGGCTCCCAGCTGTGCGCCTGCAGGTAGCTGTGGGTGAGGTCAGCTCTGCTGTCCCCGGGTCACAGGACTGAGGTGAAGGTGGGGTAGACACCCTCCTATCTCACCACCTCCACCGTGCTCCTCCCCGCACCCCAACGTCCTTGGGGTCTGCAGGCTGTTTCCAGGCCCTCCAGGGGCCCTCTGCCTGCTATTCATAAACGTGGCCCCTTTTGACCCATGCTGGCAGTTAATCAGTACCACCCCCCCCCCCGGGAGGGGGGCACTGCTTTCCTCGTGTCGCTCAGCCCAGGCCAGCTGCTTCCCCTGGGGCTGCTGGGTCTTCCTCCTGGGCTCCCAGCCTCTACTCTCAGCAGCCCTGAAGAAAGGAGTGAGCTTCCCAAACTGCAGCTCTAGCTTCCCAGTTGATAATCACCCCCCAGGGGGCGCCTCGGAGCCTTTCTCTATTTGTGAGCATCTCTGGGGGGGAGGCACAAACAAGTGCTCAACTACAAGCCAAAAGGCCAGGGGTCCAAACCTGCCCAGAGATGATGCAGAAGGCAGACCTGGAGGTTTGCTTCCGAGAAGTCTCGGCTTTAAAAAGCCTGCGGAGCCCGGCGCAGTCCTTCCCTGAAGGCAGGGGTCGCCCAGAGTCAGAACTGACTCAAGGACCAGAACTGACTCGAACACCCACTCACTGCCATGGGTCAATGCGACCCTACAGGACAAGACAGGACAGGGAGAACTGCCCTGTGGGCCTCCGAGACACCTTCTTCATGAGAGTAGAAGCCTTGTTGGTTGGTGGCTTCAAACTGCAGACCTTGCAGGTCACAGCCCAACGCATCACCACTACGCCACCAGGGGCAACTAGCAACAGTCATTTTCTCCCTAGAACTGCCCTTCCCTCCCACTGACCTGGAGACCACAGCCCTCCTTAAAACAAACCTTTTTTTCCTTTCTCGGAGGTTGGGTGGAGGCCTGGGGCGGGGGGTGGGGGGGGAGGCCTCTCATGCCAGGACCGACTGAAGGTCAGCATCCCCCCTCCTCACCTCACCAGGGGCTGCAACTTCCCTGAAAAACCCTGAGACAGAGGCCCTGCCTCCATAGACTCCATTAGGTCTGACTGGGGTTCTGAGTCCCCAGAACTCCCCAGGCTGCGCCTGGCATACTGCAGGCTCCACAAATGCTGGCAAGGGAAAGGAGAGTTAGGAGGCAGCGACCTCTAAGACGGTCGCTCAGACTCTCCCAGAACGCTTGGCTCCTCTTCCCCAGCGCCAGCCTGGGCCTCCTTCCACAGGCCACAGCCAGGTGCGGTGGGTCTGCAGTAAGAGAGCTCTTGGGCCCCCACTCAGAGCCCTGAGCAGAATCAGGGCACTCACCCCTCGGCTGCAGTTAGTGTGACTGCTCAGAGCTTTCTCTGAAAACTCTCCACGGCTGAGAGCTGCCTTACCTGAAAGGTCCTGGAGGCACACCCTGCCCTAGGGATGCCTTAGGAGTGGACCCCAACAGAGGCTGCCTGGCCCCAAGTGAAGGGAGGGCCTGGTGGCCCTGGTATCACTCCTTCTCTGGGGTCCTGGTAGAGCCCACACCTTGCTTAGACTCTTTTCTTCTCCTCGACGTCCTGTCCTGCTTCCCTCCCTCCCTTCTTCCTGAGAGCTCCCCAACAAACCAGGAGCACCCGAATCCCCATCTTGGATGAGGCTCCAGGGAGCGTGCCCCTCTTCCTGTGCCCTGGGGCAGGCACGGAGACTGGGCTAGACTGATGAGGGTGGAGGCTGGGGGAAGAACGCAGAACGAGCACTCAGCCCAGGGTGCTACCCCATTCTTGGAGACCGGGGTCCCAGCAGAGGGTGGGTGCGATGGGCCTGAATGCCCCAGGAGGCCTCACCTGCTTGGACATGGAGTCGATGAGGCGCACATAGAGGTCCTGTTCTGTCCGAAGTCCTGGTTGGGGAAGGCGGGGAGGGCTCATTAGGTTGGGAAGATTCATGACATCTGAAGGCTGGCCCATACCCTCCCCACCTGGTGCCCAAGGACCCCCTCCACCCCAAACCTGGGGACATTATACACCACACCAGGTGCCCAGGCATCCCACGTAGGGCCAGCCCCACTCACCGTTATTGTACACCAGCCGCAGGCGGTAGTGGATCCCGTTGTTGGTCTTCTCGGCTCCATGCTCCTGCAGAAACAAGGTGGGAAGGTGCTCGGACATTCCCAGGGATCCCTCCCCCACCCTCATCTCCCCCCACACACTCCTACCTTCTGCACCCATCTATGTAGCTACCCCCGTCTGTCCTTCCCTGCTCCCAAGTCTTTGCAGCCCTGCCGCCCCACCCGGTGCCCGTGCCAGCCG
The DNA here is from genome assembly GCF_050624435.1 of Tenrec ecaudatus. Lineage (NCBI taxonomy): Eukaryota > Metazoa > Chordata > Mammalia > Afrosoricida > Tenrecidae > Tenrec > Tenrec ecaudatus. The sequence goes on along the minus strand of NC_134541.1, from coordinate 33,874,152 downwards.
ACCCACGAGCTTCTCACTCGGTCCTTCTCCACGAAGTCGATGAAGGCTGTGCGCTCCACCTCCACGGGCTGCCCCTGCCGGTCGTACACGGCCAACACAAAGTGGAAGAAGTTGGATTTCCTGAGGTTGGAGGGGGGCTGCTTCTCGAAATGTGCTCGTGCCAGGCCCACACCACTGCAGGGGGGAAGGAAAGGAGCTGGGAAACCACCCTCCTCTGCTCTGGAAGACCCCACCCTCTGGCCAGGGGGCGGCCTGGCCTGACTTGGGCAAGGAACCAACCCAAACGGGCCCTTTGTGAACTCAGCTCCAGCCAGAGGTGTCCCAGGACCGGGATCCCCCTCCACCTGCTCCCCTGGGGAACAGGAGCAGCCATCATCGGTGACTGCCAGGGAGGCCTCCTTGCCAGCCCTGCTGCCAGGACTTCCTCCTGGGCGCCCTGTTTGGAGAGGCTGATCTCCAAATCCCAAACCCAAAGGACGAAGCAATTTATCTGTTCACTTCCCATTTCTTGTTGACCAGAAGTCCAGGCACGTCCACTCAGGGCACCAAGGGGGCAGCTAGAAGGTGCTGAAACCAGCACCCCATCGTGCCCCGGGGGAGGCTGAGTTTCCACCAGCCTGTGGGGTGGCAGAGGACATAACGATGTCCACCAAGCTCTCAAACTCCAAAGGCACTGCCTTCAAGTCAATCCCCGTTCATGGCGAGCCTGTAGGACAGAGTAGACTTGCCTCCAGTGGGTTTCTGTAAATCTTTACAGGAGTAGAAAACCTCAACTGTCTCCCATGGAGCAGCTGGCAAATTCAAACCACTGACCTTCTGGTTAGCAGCGCAGCATGTGCCCCACAACATCACCTGAGCTCCTTCACCTAGACACCCAAACCAGCATCTCCAAGCCACTCCATTAGCGTGTCTTGTAAGTTCCCTTCTGCAAACATCTCTCAGAGACTTTCAAACTGGCTGAGGGTCACTAGCGTGTCTGGCCTGGACCTTGGGCTATGACTGGGGCTGGGGAAAGTCCTCCCCAGGTGGTGGGACCTGCCTCAAGGCTTAAGGGAAGACAACCTTTATTTCCCTTGAGCCAGAGAACCAGTGTGCCTTGCCAAGAGATTTCTCCTGGCTCCTCAGAAACCATCCCCAGAAGGACATGCAGGGCGAAGGCAGGTGAGGGAGAGGTCGCAAGGCCCTGTTCTACAATGGTTCCTGGACTCCAGTGATAGATTAAGCAATGGAGGCAGGGGGCAGAAGGAGGTGGGGGTAAGGGGCTGATGTCAGATGCCTAGAAGGACATAAGGCAGATAAGAGCTGGCTGTCGCACAAGACCCAGTGGTAGGAGTTCCCCCAAATGCTATTGCTATATTTTAAAGCTATAGAAGCAAAGAAGGGGGGAAGGGAGACTTCCTGGCAACGGCAGCCTCCCCTCTGGGTCTTGAGGAGCTTTCCCGAGGCGGAGGGGACAAAGGGGTAGAACAAACACCATACACAGAGGACTTGGTGTCACTGGACCACGAAGACGTCTGTCCCCGACCACGCAGGGGCACAAAAGGCGGGACATGGCTTCTGTGGGACTTTCCTCTCTGAGCCGAAGTCTTCCAAACTGTGTCTCGTCTCCCTGGTGGTTTCAGTGCTTCCTCTAGGACAGGCAGCTGTGGCTGCGACGGTTCAGAAACGCAGCTCACATGGGTAGTAGATTCGGGGCCCTGGCCGCTCTCTAGAACTAGACCCAGTTGGACCCGGCTCTAGTAGGCATTCCCCTACTGGGTCGCCAGCCTCCAAAATGGCTCTCAATGACCCTCCCTAGTGTCCAGGCCACTGTCTAGTCTCTTCCCATACTGCGTCTGGATTGGTCTGTGTGGCCAGGAGAATGTAGCATGGTGTCCATAGGCATTGTGGTCGCTGTCTTGTCGTCGTCGTCTCTCTCTCTCTCCAATTACTTGTTCTGGAGGAAGCTAGCTGCCCTGTGGTAAGAAGCCCAAGCAGTCCAATGGAAAAGGTTCTCACAGAGAGAACAGAGGCCTCCTGCCAGCAGCCGGCATCAACGCGCCTGCCAGTCTATTAGTGAGTCATCGGGGAAGCAGATCCGCCCCCCACCCCTCCCCCAGTCAAGTGATGAGATGACTGCAGCCCTAGAAGTCATGGACTCCAGTCCTGTGTGCGTGCAGCCCTGGGCCAGACCACACAGACAAGCTGCTGTCTGACTCTAAGCAACTGTGTGAGATGTTCAGGAGCTATTGTTCTCAGCTGCTACTTTCTGGGGTAACCTTGGCAGTGACCGATGACTAATTTAAGACCCCAGAACACTGTAGGTGAAGGACGCTGTTTGGGAAACACCAAGGCCAAGAGAAACTTCTGATGCCAGTCCGAGTCTGGCTGGGCTTAGAAAACACAGCCAGGGGCCAGGGGTAGCCGGCTGCTGGAGTACCACAGGGAGGAAGAGGAGGGCAGGACTGCTCTTTGCACCAGCTTTCCCAGGTTCCCATCACGGACATGCCTCTGAGACAGCTTCTGGGACACACATTACTATTTGATGTTTTTCTTTTTCCCTTTAGATCAACACACTCTCTCGCATGGCTTCACGCTGAGCCCTAAGATCTGGGATGTAATGGGCTGGAGGTGCTTATGCGTTTGCTCATAGAGATTACAAGGAACACATAAGTCATACAGGGAACCTTGTTCCACTCCCTAAAAGCTTGCTTTGGAGTCCCGAGGGCGGGTCCATGGGAAGTGGTGCTTTAGGAGTCAGAGCATGGGTAAGGAGGGAGGGAGGGAGGGAGGGAGGGAGACCGGCAGGGTGAGAGGGAAACAGGGCAGGTGGGGGCAACCAACACTTCCTCTTCCTCCTCAAGCAGTTGCTGGAAGTCCACATCGTGGGGAACGTGGACCAGTGTAGAATCCTGCACCATTGGTTTCCAATGGCTGATTTTGCCCCCTCAGAAACAGACTTCCAGGCCTTTCTTCCGAAGTGCCTCTGACTGGCTCACACCTCCAACCATTAAGCAGAGTGAAGTAACCAGTCAGGACACCGCTTCCTCCAGGGCCCTCTCTCGGTCTCCCCCTTCGACCTCCTCCTTCCTCTTCTTTCTCCTTGGGCTACAGGTCTTTCAAGTCTACCTTGACCAGTTCCACCCCCACTCCCCTTTGCCAGTGCCAGGGAAGCCCAGCGAGGGCTTTCATTCCCAGCAGGCCCCTGATTACTGTTGATGAACATGTTAATGAGGCATCAGCCCTGGGCTCCTCCCTCCTGCCTCCAGGACTGCTTAACTTGAACTTCACCTGAGTGGGCTTTCAGGACCACCTAAGGGGAGAGAAGCAGAACAGCAGGGGGCTTGAGGAGAAACCCTAGCTCTGCAGCCCTTTGTCAGCTACCTCAGGAAAGGAGCCTCCCCAGGAATGAGAGAGGGATAGAGAAGGGAAATGGTCAGGGAAGGAGGGGCTGCTGAAAACTAAGGGACCCTCCTAGACCACTCACCAGAGTTTTTCTGCCCAGATCCCCACCCGCCCTCAGGCCCCATCCCAAATGCCCACTGTCATCGAGTTGAGTCATGGGACCATGTGGGGTCAGTAGAACTGCGCCCTGGGGTTTCTAAGCCTAAATCTTTATGGGAGCAGACAGCCTCCCATTCCTCCCAAAGAATGGCTGGTGGATTCGAACTGCTGACCTAGAGATGATCATTGTGTAGCTCCCTACATACCTCCAGGGTGCCTGTTAAGTTCCACATTCTCAAAAATGCAAACTCACTGCCACTGAGTTGATTCCGACTTACAGTGACCCTATAGGACAGAATAGAATGGCCCCTGTGGGTGTCCCAGATGGTCACTCTTCACTAGAGCAGAAAGCCCTGTCTTTCTCTCACGGAGCAGCTAGCTGGTGGTTTTGAACTGCTGATCTCGCGGTTAACAGCCCAATGCGTAACCACGATGCCACCAACTTCCACACTAGTCAAGAGTAAGTCAATGGGCCTGGTCTGTGCCCCACTGAGCTTACTTTCTCATCCGGCCTCCTTGGCAAAAATCAGACAGTCCCTGAGCCGGCTGCTGGCCAGCTCCTGCTGTCTCCTGGGGATTCAGGACCAGACTTGAGGAGTTTGGCTAAGCCCAGGCCAAGCTCCCTTTATCCTCCCTTTCCTTCTCTTCCCAGGAGGGGATTCCTGGGGAATGAGTGCAGGGACCAGGGGAAGAGATGAACTATCCCCGGGGTCTAGTGGCCACTGCTTCTGGCCGAAGGGGTGCAGAGGGGCTCCCCTGCTTCTCATGCCTGTGTTCTACCCCAGAGCTGGGCCTGGCTCAGTTCCATGTCCCTGAGCCTCTACCTTCTCTGCCCACAGACCTGGGAGTGCCATCCTGCCTCACCCACTGTGGTTCACAGAGGAAAGGGAACCCAGGCTGGAGGTGATCAGAGCAACAAGTGGTATCTAATTCCAAAGACAGCCTCACCAGAACCATATTAATAACAGCCCCATGCCAGCAGGCCCGGGGAGGGCTGCAGAAGGGGCAGGTCCCCTACTGGACACACCAGGGTGGGGAGGTGTCCATGGTTTGAGGAGGTCTCCAACTACACAAGTGTGCAACTTGGGGGTGAAAAAATCAAGGTAAAATGAGAAAAGGCCCACATGGAAGAAGCACACCAGCTGGTGCGATCACAAGGTGCCAAAGGGACCAGGTATAAGGCATCATGCAAAAAAAAAAAAAAGAATATATATATGTATGTATATATGTATATATGTATATATATATATATATATATACCATAGTGAATGAAGGGGGAAGTGCAGTGTGGAGACCTGAGGTCCAAATGTCGACCACTGGAGATCCCCTCACAGAGGGGTTTAGGAGAGGAGATGGGTCAGTCAGGGTGTGATGTAGTACCGATGAAGAACACAGCTTTCCCCCAGATCCTGGATGCTTCCTCCCCCCAACTACCATGATCCGAATTCTACCTTGCAGGACTGGATAGGGCAGAGGTTGTACACTGGTGCATATGGGAGCTGGAGGCACAGGGAACCCAGGGTGGACGATACCTTCAGGACCAGGGGTGTGAGGGGCGATGCTGGGAGAGTGGAGGGTGAGTGGGTTGGAAAGGAGGAACTGATTACAAGGATCCACATGTGACCTCCTCCCTAGGAGATGGACAGCAGAGAAGGGGGGGAAGGGAGACTCCGGATAGGGCAAGATATGACAAAATAACAATCTGTGGATTATCAAGGGCTCATGAGGGAGGGGGGAGCAGGGAGGGAGGTGAAAAAAATGAGGACCTGATGCAGAGGGCTTAAGTGGAGAGCAAATGCTTTGAGAGTGATTAGGGCAAAGAATGTACGGATGTGCTTTATACAATTGATGTATGTATATGTGTGGATTGTGATAAGAGTTGTATGAGCCCCTAATAAAATGTAAAAAAAGAAAAAAATGAGAAAAGGCTTTGCTCTAAGGACAGCCTAGTATTTTCTAAGGACAAGAGATAGAAATGACCCTCGGGCAGTCCGCCGGGAAGGGGCTGGGAGAAACAAGAGGGAGAGGGAGAGATAAGTCTGGGTTGTGCCTCCCTTCTCCTGCTCCCCCCCACCCCCCAGCACCTCTGCCCCTAGTGTGCTCTGGATGACCAATCAACAGCTGCTGGATGGAGCTGTGAGGCTGGACGGTTTCCCTCTGCTCCCCTTGGGAACAGCAAGGCTCTTGTAATGAGAAAACAAACCGAGATTACAGGACAACAAGAAAGCAACGGAGATGAACTCCAACAACTCAGGAGATGCATGCTGGGGCAGGGGACGGGCGGGGGAGGTGGACAGGGTGTGACATGCTATCTGAAGCCCTGGGGGTGGCCTGGGCACAGAGATGCCAGGGGGATACCCATGGATGGGAGGTGGGGGCAGCTTTCAGCTTTCCCACTGGCTTAGAGACAAAAAGATGTGGATTGACACCTTGGTCTCTGACCCTGTGGTGTCCAAAACGGGGCGGCCTGAGAGAGCCACTTAGGGTGTAAGGAGAAACTTGGAGAGTGTCTGCTGACAATATCGCCTTTATTGAGAACACTGGAGGGACATGGGAGCCGGGTCCTTGAGGTCAGGCGAGGCAGCGATTTATGTGGTTCCCCCAGAACCACACGCCGAGGCCAGGGTTCAAACGCAGTAAGTTCCATATGGGAAACTTTGGTAGGAAGGTGAAGAAGTAAGATAGACCAACACCCAACCCACTGCCATCGGGTTGATTCTGACTCACACAGGACCCAAGAAGACAGAGTAGAAGTGCACTGCTGCCTAGAGCGTCCATCTCAGGGGCTCTCTCTCTCTCTCTCTCTCTCTCTCTCTCTCTCTCTCTCTCTCTCTCTCTCTCTCTCTCTCTCTCTTTCTCTCTCTCTCTCTCTGCCATTGAGTTGATGCCAACTCACAGCAACCCTATAGGACAGGGTAGAACTGCCCCCTATGAGTTTCCAAAACTGAAACTCTTCACCGGAGCAGAATGCCCCATCTCTCTCCCACGGAGCAGCTGGTGGTTTCAAACTGCCGACCTCGTGGTTAGCATGTCACCACAACGTCACCAGAACTCCACCATGGGCATTGGCGCCGGTGTTTCTCCTGCAGAGCATGTGAGGCTGGCTGGTAGGCGGAACTGCCGACCTCGTGGTGAAGAGGCTGGCGCTTAAACCACTGTGCCACCAGGGCTCCTTTGGGGACATGAGACCAGGATTAAAGGTAAAGCCCTGGTGACCTGCTTCCGAAAGGTCGCCGCCCTGAAAACCCTGTGGGGTGGGGTGGGGGTAGTTCCACTCTGAAACACATCGGGACCACGAGTTGGCATCAACTCCATGGCAACTGGCTTGTGTTTGTTTTTATCAACAAGTTACTGCTGTGGGCAACTGGGGCTGGGTCCCCCTGGGGGCCCATGGCAACTGCAGCACTCACCTGCATCAGAGCCACCATGACACCCAGGGGAAAGGAAGGGGGAGGGAGCTAGGGTACCTATCCACCAACTCCAGGGAGTCATTGGTGAAGGGCTATTTGGTGGGGGGTAGGGGGTGTACCTGAATTCTCTGGTACTTCCCACCTGCCTCCAAGTGGGCAGAGGCAGCTCTGGCAACTTGAAATCTTAGTACAGTGGTTCTCAACCTATAGGTCGTGACCCCTTTGGGGATCAAACAACCCTTTCACGGGGGTCGCCTAATACATCCTGCATATCAGATATTTACCTGATGATTCATAACAGTAGCAAATTTACAGTGATGGAGTAGCATTAGGAAGGTTGAGAACCACTATCTTAGAACGTCATCTTGAAAGGGTTGTTTGAGCCCCAAAGGGGTTGCGACCTACAGGTTGAGAACCACTGTACTAAGATTTCAAGTTGCCAGAGCTGCCTCTGCCCACTTGGAGGCAGGCCAGTAGTACCAGAGAATTCAGGTACACCCCCCCAGACCCCCACCCTTTACTGAGAATCCTGAGGGCTATAAGTAACCCACAAACAAGCAAACAGACAAAAACTGCCATCAGTTGATTCTGACTCCCAGCGTCTGTACAGGGCAAGGGAGAACTGCCCCTGTGGGTTCCCGAGACTTTAAGTCTTTAGAGGAGCAGACGGCCTCAGCTTTTGCCTTCGTAGCAACTCAGGGGTTCAAACTGCTGACCTTGTGGGTAGAACTCAGTGTGTAACACTCTGCTCGCAGGGCTCCTGGGAGAGGATCGCTAGGTGGTGCTAAAGGAGCAGAGCTGGGCTACTAGCTGAAAGGTTAAAGGTTCTAAAGGTTCTGGAGGGACCTTGGAAGAAAGGGCTGGCAGTCTCCTGAAAATCCAGTTCTACATGAAAACTCCAGATCTACCCTGATATACACAGGGTAGCTGTGAGTTGGAACGGATGTAACAGCAGCTGACTTGGAGGGGCATGAGTGGGGCACCAACCGAACCCCTTGGACGGGTACCAAGCGGCCCATCTATCCAGAGGCCTGAGTGAGGATGGAAGCCAGCCAAGTCGCAGGCCGGAGCTATAACCCGGAGTGCCTGAGTATGCCTTCGCGGGTAGCAGCTTATGACAAACAAGTCAGTGCTGCCCCCAGCTGCTCCGCACACTGATGGCGCCCGTGGCCTCGTAGGTAGCTCTCATTCACCTAGCAGCATTAGGGGGCAAAGCAGCCCCCATGCACCCCCATCTTCCGCAGACACTGCCACCTTAACCATTCTCGGATAACTCCAAACCGATGACCGATTTCCCTGCTTTCCAGAAAAGGTTGTTTCAGACAAAACGTTCACGTATTGCGTTTGCTTATCAAGTTGGGGGTGGGGGTGCTGGGCCGGTGGGGCAGGTGCTCCTGTTCCAAAGAACTCAAATGTGGGAGCCCGTTTTCCTGCCTCACCATGCCCTCACCTCCCTTCTGCCCTGAAATAGAGCCAGCGGTTAAAGACGCCCGATCGGCTGTGACCCCGGCAGGCCCCAGTGGGCACAGATCAGTCTGGGCTGGAGGAAAGCGGATGTGTAGGGAACCAAGAGTGAGCTTTGAGAACTCAGGGGGAGATGAGCAGACCTTCATAACCGGGCCACTCAGGTGCCCTGTGCATCAGAGGAGCTGGGGTGTCTGTGAGGACCCACTGGGGCTGCAGACTTAGTCGGTTGCTGTCGCCAGGAGCTCCCAGCCTGTCCCGGGAGGGCTTCCTTGGGACAGGTGAACAGGATGCTGGGCCCTGGCACTGTCTAGTAAAAGCCAGGCACTCTCACAGCCTGGGCCCTCTCCCAGGGAAGGTCCCCCGGTGTTCGTCACCTCTCTGACGACCAAATCCAAACAAACCAATTGCTACTCAGTCAACTCTGCCTCCTGGCAACTCTGTGGGTGTCAGGGGAGGCCTGTGGAAGCCGATTGCCAGGTCTGTCCGCAGAGGTGCCTCTCACCAACGCTTACTCATCTAGAATAATTTTTAAAATTCTAAACTCACTGCCATTGAGTCAATGCCAACACATAGTTGACCCTTTACGACAGGGTGGAACTGGCCCCTGTGAGTTTCCCCGACAGTAACTGTTTGCGGGAGTAGAAAGCGGCTGGCGGTTTCAAACCGCTAACCTTACAGTTGGCGGCCTAACTCATCATCACTATGCTGCCAGGACTCCTGTTTTTTTTTTTCTCTTTCTTCTTCTTCTTTTAAATAATAGAGAAACATTTAGTAAGCCTTAAAAAAGACCAATACCTGAGGGGCCGGCCCCTCCCCCCAGGAGAATTCACTTCAGAGGACAGCACTGAAGCTGCAGCTCAGGGAGAGGGACATGTCTGATCAGAGCACACAGGAGCACAAGAAGTAGGAGGAAGAGAGAGTGGAGCACATCCTGGCCCACCAAGCCCTAAGGACGATATTCCTGCTCAGAGCAGCCAATGCCCAGAGAGGACCATATGGCCGGCCCCGCGACGAGACGGGACATCCCTCACTGACCCACAGCCCTACAGGGGACAACACTGGAGACACAGTGTAGGAATTGCGCCCTATCTGATCCCACCACACTGAGGCAAAACACTAAAGGGTGTGCAACAGAACAAGGGGAGCAGAGCAAGGAAGTACCCAGAGAACACCAAAATAGACTTTGGGGCCAGGGTGTGGCACCCCATCAGACTTGACTGGAAAACATTCCTAAAGGTCAACAAACAGACCCTGAACTATTTACAGGCTTTTCTCTTTTTTGTCATTGGTTTTTTGTTGTTGTTTTGCTCTGTCTTGTTTTTTATTTATATTATTATCTCTGCAGTTCTATATAGAAAAGATAGGTAGGATAAACAATCTGGAGGAGAAAACAAAGGGACCCACAGTTAGGAGGTGGGAGGATATGGGAAAGGGGGAGGTGAAGGAAAGGTGTTAACAAACCCAGGGACAAGGGAACAAGTGATCCAAAATCAATGGCAAGGAGGGTGTAGGAACCTTGGTAGGGCTTGATCAAGGGCAATGTAACCAAGAGGTATTATTGAAACCCAAATGAAGGCTGAGCATGATAGTGGGACAAGAGGAAAGTAAAAGGAAATAGAAGAAAGAACTAGAAGACAAAGGGCATTTATAGAGGTCTAAATATAGGCAGGTACAGATGTAAATATATTTATATATGAGGATGGGGAAATAGATCTATGTGCATATATTTGTAGGTTTAGTATTAAAGTAGCAGACGAACACTGGGCCTCTTCTCAAGTACTCCCTCAATGCAAGAACACTTTAATCTATTAACTGGCATTTCATGATTCTCACCAAGCAGGTGCATCAACAAATGTGGTGAAGAAAGCTATTGGTGCCAGGCTATCAAATGACATAGTGTCTGGGACCTTAAAGGCTTGAAGATAAACAAGCAGCCATCTAGCTGAGAAGCAACCAAGCCCACATGGAAGAAGCACGCCAGCCTGTGTGATCATCAGGTGTCGATGGGTAGGTATCAGGCATTGAAGACCCAGAACAAAAAATCCTATCAATGAGAATGAGGAGGAGAGCACAGTGGAGACCCAAAGCCCATCTGTAGACCACTGGACATCCCCTCATAGAAGGGTCACAAGAAAGAGACAAGCCAGTCAGGGTGTAGTGTAGCACCAATGAAACATACAACTTTCCTCTAGCACTTTAGTGCTTCCTCAACGATTTAAAAAAGAAAAAAACAACACAAAGCAAGACAAAACAAAAACAAACCATCTGGGCGAGGGACACCATCCGCCTGAGGCCACAGTGGTGTCCAAGAATTCACAGAAACGCAGCCACTTATATAAACTGAAACCAATAAGCACGCTGCCATCCAGCCAACACTTGCCGACTCACAGGGACGCCAGAGGATGAACTGCCTAGGTGGCTTTCCCAGGCTGATCCAGGCAGCGGGAGCACAGCCTCATTTTTCTCTCTCGAGTCCACGGCCTTTGTGGTTAGCAGCTCCGTACTTAACCCACTGGACCACCAGGGCTCCAGTCAATTAATGGGACACAGAAAACTAAGGGACACTGACAGCCAGCAGGCCACGCCCCGTGCACCACAGTTCCAGGCAGGGCTGCAGAATCGAGACTGGAACCCTGACGGGACACTACACTCCTGCACACTGGAAAAGCGTGGAACAGTGGTGCTCAATACGTCCGTCACTATCTACTAGTCGATCGCAAATGCAGTGTGGATAGATCGCACAGCATTAAAAAATAGACGTAAGCCTATCATCAATCCTGTCACTTGATATATAGCACAGTCAATCCGATGCAATCTTGGGTGTCAAACGCATGCGCAAACAACTGTGCTAAGTGCAGCAAAACTGACAAGCTAAGTTATCGCCAATTTTTAGACCTTGGGGCTTTTTAAAATCTTAAACATAAGAAAGGGTATTAAGATGAGTGGGAGAGCCGGACCAAGCAAGAAGACAAAATTGTATCACTTTCATACGGAATGGGAGATTTTGACACTGCAAGCCAACCTTCAGCTGAAGTCCAGAGCACATGAACAGTTCTGGAACGTACTCGCAGAGGGAAAGTACCCAAACATGAGAAAACGTGCTACTTCCTTGACTGTGTTATTCGGCTCTACTTATTCATGTGAGTCAGCCTTTTCCCACATAAAGCTCATTAAGTCCCAGCACCGTTCCACCATGACAGATGAGCATTTGGAAGTGTGCTTGAGGCTGGCTGTCAGCAGCTACTGTCCGACTGTGCATCCCTGGCTCATTCCATTCAGTGCAAGTCATCAGAGTAAATTCAGGTCATGACACAAAACGTACATAGTTAATTGTGTTGTGTTGTACAATATGGACTCATGCAGTTATGCAAAGTCCATAAACATACATTGTACATATAAATAATTCTAGATTAATTTATGAATAAATGTAATAAATAAATGTTTTGCATTTTTGTAGTTGGTAGATCATTTTGACTTGATCATTTTAGAAGTAGCTCACATGCTGTAAAAGTGTGAGCACCCTGGCTTTGAACCACCAACCTCACCAGCACATCAGTAGGCAGCCATTTGTACCACACAGGGTCTTCTCTCTGACTACTTGCTTATTAGAAATAGGACCCCCAGATCAAAAAAATCTTATCAATGTGAATGGGGGGGAGTGGGAACCCAAAGCCCCTCTATAGACAGCTGGACATCCCCTTACCGAAGGGTCTCAGGGAGAAGACGAGCCAGTCAGGGTGCAGTATAGCAACAATGAAACATACAACTTTCCTCTAGTTCTTTAATGCTTCCTCCCCACCACTATCATGACCCCAATTCTACCTTACAAATCTGGCTAGACCAGAGGACGTACATGGGTACAGATCAGAACAGGAAACACAGGGAATCCAGGACAGAACAACCCCTCAAGACCAATAATGAGAGTAGGGGAAGGGAAAGGCAGGAGGAGAAAGAGGAAACCAATCACAAGGACCTGCATATAAACCCCTCCCTGGTGGATGGACAACTGAAAAGTGGGTAAAGGGAGACATCGGTCAGTGTAAGACATGACAAAATAATAATAAAATATAAATTAACAAGGGTTAATGAGGGATGGGGGAAAGGGGAGGGGAGGGAGGGAGGGAGGGGAAAAATGAGAAGCTGATACCAAGTAGAAAGAAAATGTTTTGAGAATGATGATGGCAACAAATGTACAAATGTGCTCAACACAATGGATGGATGGATGGATGGATGGATTGTGATAAGAGCTGTAAGAGTTCCCAATAAAATAATTTTTTTTAAAAGAAAGAAATAGAACCAGCTTAACCAACCATCATTCCAGCCCCCCACAGACAAGTGGGTGGGCTGGAACCTTGGAGTCCCCGCAGGGGCATCATGGGCACCTTCTTCCCCAACCTCAAACCCGAATTCTTGTCAACCCCAGGGTCTCCCAACTTGAGTTTGGCCGGTCTCCAGTCTGAGGTGCTGGGGAGATGGGAACAGACCCTGAGGGCCCTGGGCAGTGCTGGTGTTCCCTCCTGCCCATCCCCACCAGGAGGGCAAGGACCCGAGTGTGTGCCTCTTGGACCTCACCCCTTGTCACGGATTGCCCTAAGCCAGCAGCCCTTCTTTGCCCAGTCCTGACGTGACTCCTCCTCCGCCCCTCCGTGGTGCTCCTTCCCCTCCTTTCTTCTGCATCTTCCCTTCCTCCAAGCTTCCCGCTGGTCCTGAAGGCATCTCCGGACTCTTGGGACTGCCTAATAACCATCAAGCTAGACCCAGAGGTTCCTGCCTCTAACCAAGACCCATTGGCCTCACCCTGCCCAGCCTCTGACATAACTGGAGCGTGACAGAGCTGTGGGCCAGGGAAGACCAAAGCAGCAGGTAAAAGCTGAAGCTCCCCCATCTCAACCATGCAGGAGGAGGAAAGGCCCAGGGCTGGGCCCACTGTCCAGACCCCACATTCAGAGGGTCCTGCCTCAGGGATAAGTCAAGCTTCATACTCCCTCCTCCCACCACCTCAACAACCACGGTCCCTGGAGGTGGCAAGGGCTGATAGAGAGGGGGTCTCACTGGCCTGTTCTCCCACTCTTCCTCTTGCCCCCCTACCCCCCTAAAGACTATCACCCCATTTCTCTCTGCCCACCCCTAAGTGTGCCTGGCAGCCTCAGGCTGAGGAGCGGTTATTAATTATTAAAGCAAACAAAAGCATTTCCTAGCAGGGAGGCTAGCCTGCAGCTGCTTACAGGAAAGCAGCCCAGCTGGCTTCCCTCTCTGGGGCCCTGCTTCTATACGGGGGTCGGCTCAGGGAGCTGGCTGGCTGGGACCTTCCAGGGGTCTCTTGGAGAGTAAGGGCTGGCCTGGGCCCCCAGATGTCCATGGGAAGGAGTCGAGAACTCCCTCTGTGCTGAGACCCCTGCAGGAAGACGTGGGCCGCAGGAGGCTGGAGAAGGTGAGCTGGGATTGGACGTGTGAGTCAGAGGTAAGGTCCTGTTGGCGGAGGGCAGAGGCAGCAATGACGGGATTCCTTGGTGGGGCTCTTGCCCCTGGCTTCCCATCAGGAAGTCCCTGCTGGTCTTCTTGTTGTCTCCATTTTAAGAGTAGGCAGCCCTACTCCCACCCCTTCCCTGTCTCTCCCTGCCTCTCCTGTACTCAGGACTCTCCTTCCCACTAGCTGAACCTCCCTGATGATTGGGTGTTTCCTTCCTCACCCACCTTCTGTAAGACCTAGGCATTTTAAAACGGGGGAACACTAGCTCCTCTGGTGCCTAGGTCCAGGTGCTCAGGTAGAACTTGGAGACCCCCACTGTGGAAGGGATGCTTCAACAGAAAGGGATTTCAGGAGTCTTCTTTTTTTTTTTTTTAATTTTTTTTTTTTTTAGGAGTCTTCTATATAGAATTCACTCCTGACTTCCCTGGGTGCCCAGTCCACAGGGATGAAGCCCTGGGCTAGTGGAGCAGGAAAGCCAGGGCAAAGAGCAGGACAGCAGATTGTGACCTACAGGAAGCAGCCCATCCTACGCATCCTAAGAACTGTTCCATGGCACAGAAGAGGGCGGGGAGGAGGTACCCAAGTGAGCCCAGCCCATCATTCAGTGGATGTGTGGATACTGGTGGCAGGAGGATTCGCTCATGAGAAGACGGGACTTAGGAGTGCAAGCACTCGTTCCCCCGAGGTGCTTAGACCCCAAGTGTTACACAGAGGCTGGGAAGGAGTGTTCAGGTCAGAGAGTGATGGGCTTGGAGGTGGAACATGTGGGAGGAAGCGGGGAGTCCCTGATGCCTTGTATCAAGGGAGAGGCATGATCAGCGATGCTCTTTGGAGACCCTGCTCTGGTTCAGGTGCATGCAGGATGGGTTTCTGAGGGATCACTGAGGCGGAGGCAAGAGGCTAGGAGACTGAGATAGTAAGCCAGGCCAGTTATCCTTTTTTTTTTTGGCCAGTTATCCTTTAAGCCAAGGAAGAAGGTAGTGGCCAGAAAAAAAGAGAAGCTGATACCAAGGGCTCAAGTAGAAAGAAATGTTTTGGAAATGATGATGACAACATATGTACAAGTGTGCTTAAAACAATTGATGTGTGGATTGTTATAAGATCTGTAAGAGCCACACAATAAAATGATTAATAATAATAAATGTTTAAGAAAGTGGTGGCGGACTAGGATGTTTCCTTCATAAAACTGGGGGCTACGGTTTTTGAGGAGCAGGACGCAACGGGGAAATCTGTAAGCCTTGACAACCAGGTGGCTCCCTGGGAAGGGGAAGCAAGGAAAGCACCCAAGGCAACTCTCAGACCTCAAGCAGCGCTCCTGCTAGCAGGGGGCGGGGGTGCTGGTATAAGAGGGTCAGGGTCTGAGAGGTGAGAGGGAGGGTGAGGAAGGGGTCAAGGCAAAAAACAGGGTTCTTGGTTTTGCTGTTGTTGATTTAGGGCCCAAAGACCTGAGCGGAGGACAGATTCAGGATCAAGACGCAAGTAGGAGAGATGACAGGCAACATCAGGGAGATGGAGGAGACAGGAAGAGACTGCTCTCCTAGAACAGTGTGGGCCCTGCAACCAACCAAACACGCGGGGTCGCCAATCTGTGTGTCCTGAAACAGAAGTCTTCGGATTCAGAGATGAGCAGCTCAGTCCTAAAGACATGCCCCTGTTCAAAAAGCTGGGAACCTTCTGCGGCCCAGAGATGGAAACCCACTCCCAAGACTGCAGGCTGCCTCAGTCTCTGAGGCGATTGAACATCCATCACCCCGCACTACCTGCACCCCACACAGGCAACAGGCACTGCCTCCTCCTTCATCCTTACTTCCCCCTCAGCCAACCTGCTGGCTCTGGGCAGAACTAGAGGGCTGAATTGGAGGGGGGTGGCCCCAAACCCACATCCACTGCCACTGAGGCAGTTCTGAGACATAGCAACCTTACGTTGGGGTTTTGAGGCTGTAAATCTTTGTGGGAACAGGCCGCCCTCATCTCTCTTCCGGGGAGCAGCTGCTGGGTTTGAACTGCTGACTTTGCAGTTAGCAGTGCAACCCTTAGTGGGCAGCAGCTCCCCTGAAGGCTCAACCTATCCTTACCAGGAAGTTCTGACCACACAGCCAGTGGTGGAGCTGCAGGCGAGGCGGGCCATGTTAAGAAACTGTCTCAAGTTCAATTAAAAAGCAACAGTGATGGAGAAACGGAACAGCATGCATCCCACAGGAGAAGCAAGTCAATGGGAAAGAAATACACTAACACGTCCACCGAGGTGAGCTCGTGTTTTCCTTTGGGGGGGGGGCGGGAATATAGTTTTATAACCTGTGAAACTTAGGGGAAAGGTATTCATTTGCAAGACCCAAGTCCGGAAGAGATACTGAGTTCCTGGGGCACCCCCTGAAACGCAGCCAGCAAAGGAGTCATTTGGTGGAACCCGGGGTACGGGGTGAGGTGGGCGGTTCAACTGTGAGCAGAGTCGCCAGGGCAGGACTAGGGATGCGTGTGTGAGGCGGCAGCTGTGTCCCTGGCTGTGTCCCTCAGCCTGACAACTCCCTGCCAGAAGCTGTGTAAGCTGCTAGACAAACAGCAAGGAAGCCCAGAGCCCAGCCTCCAGTGGCCACCTCCCTAGTCCAAATCACTATGAACTCCCTCCCCAAGGGCGGTCTCAGCAACCAGTCTCAGCCTCACCGAAAGCCCAGAGCACCGGTGCTGGAGGGTGTGTCGACGAGCTCTTAAAGTTCCCTACCAGATTCGGAGTCTAATCCCCTAGGCTCCCTCCCCAGATTCCTGACGGTGATGGAGACGACTGTGTGGTTGCTGGGTCCCACCTGACCTACTGCGTCCAGCAGGACCCTGCCCTAGACCTAACCCCAATCACTCCATCAAACCGACTTCCCACTTCATCCTCTCTCCCACTCTTCGGCCCCCAGGCAGCTTGTCGGGCTCGCGCACCCACCCTCTCACTCTGAGGGGCGTGGGAAAGGAGAGGAGGGTGGAGGATTTGGACCAGGGGAGCTAGAGGCACTGGCCAGGAAGGGACGGGGGTGGGGGTGGGGGGCAGCTCCTTTCACAGCTGGTATCTGTGGGTCACGACCCGGGACTGTGGGCAGCGCCCCGAGAGTCAGCGACAGTAGAAGTCAGAGCCGGGACAGCCCGGAGTGGCCCACAAGCCCCGCCCCGTATCCTCAGAAGGCAGGCGGCCGGCAGAGGCGCTCGGGACAGGGTGGGCGGGAGAGCTTGTCTGGGTCGCGCCGAGTTGTGGCTGCCCCCCACCCGCGCCCCAGCCGCTGAGCAAGCCGAGCCCAGGCGCACGGTGGCCGAGCCGTCGGGCCCTCCCGCCGGGTTCCGCCCTCCCGCCCGCTTACCTCTGCGCCGCGGTGCTGGCGTCCAGAATGCCCGCGCCCTGCATCCAGGAGCGCACGGAGCCCAGGCCGGCGGGCAGCAGCGGCTCCTCCTTCAGGCTGAGCCCGCCGCGGGGCAGAGCGTCCTGCGCGGGGAACATAAGGGCGCGCAGTGGGTGAGCGAGCGCCCCCCGCCTCGGGGAGCCGGCCCCGCTCAGCCCGACCCGACGGCACCGGGCGCCGCCAGGAGCGCAGCGCAGCGCCGAGTCCCGGCGGCTCAGTGCGCGCGAGCCTCTGGGCGCTCCCTCGGAGAAAGCGGGTCCGCGGGCGCCGTGCTGTCCCCTCCCCTCCCGGGGCGCGGGGCGGGCGGTGGAGGGATTCCCCCGCGGCCTGAGCGCCGGCGGGCGCGCGGGCTGCCAGCGGGCGGGGCGGGCGCGCGGGCGGGCGGGAGCGGAGCCCGCAGCGGTCCTCGCGGAGGCGCCCCAGAGGCGCGCTCTGGCGGCTGCCCAGGGCCGCGGTCGTCGGAGGGGGGGCCCCGAGCGCCCCGGGGGCTGCCTCCGGCGAGGCGGGGGCGCGGGGCCGCCCGCCCTCTCCCCCTCGCCCCCCACCTCCCGCCCGCCCGCGGCGCCGGCGCGGGGCGCTGATTACCATCCGGGAGGCGGAGGCTGCGGGCGCGGGGGTCGGCGGCGGCGGCGGCGGCGACAGCAGGGGCAGCGGCGGCAGGAGCAGCAGCAGCCGCGCGTCTCGCGGAAAGCCAGGGGGAGCGCCGGGCCAGCCGCCGCCGCCGCCGCCTCCCGCGCCCCGTGCGCCCCGGCGCCCCGGCCCTGCCGCAGCCCCGGGCGGCAGCACCTGGAGCAGCAGCAGCAGCAGCCCGGCCGACTCCCCCCGGGGCCCGGTTCCCGCGCCGCCCCGCCGCGGCCGCCGCCGCCCGCCGCTCCCCAGGGCCTGGCCGCGGGCCCGGGCCATCCCGCCGCCGCCGCCGCCGCCGCCGCTCCCGGGGGAGCGGGAGCCGAAGGGAGGGAGCGCGGGAGGGAGGAGGGCTGGCGGGAGCGGGAGGGCCCAGGGGACTGGGGGCCGGGGGAGCGGGGGCGGGGCGGCGCGGCCGGCCGAGGGGCGGCCAGGGACGTGACATCATCGGGGGAGGAGCGGCCGGGCCCGGGCCGCGGCGGCGGGGCGGACCCTGGCGAGCCGGTCGCGGGGGCTGGGGGCTGTGGCCTGCCTGCGGCCGCCGGAGGGAGCTGGCAGGGCCGGCGGGGGCCAGGGAGGCCCGAATGGGGAGGATCGGGGCTGCGTGGCGAGGAAGCCTGGCTGCAGCTGGAGGAGCGGGTCGTGTCGTGCTCTGGAACCTCCGCTGCCTCCCTCCACCCCACCGCCGACGAAGCTCCTGGGTCTTCGCAGCCTCGTCCCCCTTCCCCAAGCACCCGCCAAATTCTCCCCGTCGACTCCTTGTTCCTGGGCTGCCTGCACTCTTTGACGCCTCCAATCTGTTACTCGCAATGCTGGTCGCCCACATTTTCCCTGGCTGGCATGACCCCGGTTTAACCCCAGCCCAGAGCTCAGACCTCTTCCAGTCTGTCTGGGGGGCCCCAGACAAGCTGGGCAGCTCTTTCCAACCCCATCTCTGTTCACTGTCCCTGCGTTGTCTAAACTTTTACCACAACCCTTTCCTCTTGATGATGCCTCTTGGTGGCTGGTGGTCAGTGTCCAGTGTTAGGACCAGGAGACCAGCCCAGACCAGCCCCTTTCAGACTGCATCCCCCTTTTGTTAGCCATGTGCTGGCACTCGGCCCTAGGGCAGAGTCATTTCTGCCCCTTGCCCCACATTCTGGTCTGGTGGGTCCTGGATGTGCAGGAATGAGCCAACACTTTCCCAGTGCCTGCCTGCCATCCTCATTCTCAGCCACCCTGGGGGGAAGGGGTCACTTTTCCTCTTTGGGGGACCATCCAAGTGTCCTGCCACCTTGACCTTCATGTAAGCTCTCGGGGTCCTGCCTGGCCTCCTGCCACCCAAGAGGCTCCCTCATCTGCTCTCCTGAGCCTCTTTGTCACTTCTCCTCCCTGTCCTCCCCATCACCTGCAGGAACTGTCACTCCCACCCAGACTCCGGGAGGTCTCAGCTTTTATCCCAAAGAGGGCTCTCCTTAAGATGGATTCTTCCACCAATACTTTCTCCACCTCCTCATGTTCATCTGCCTCTCCAAAACCTTGTTCCATACAGTAATGGCCCCAGGCTAGCACCATCAGTGGCATCTGCGAACAATGCAGACTCAGGCTTCCCACCTCCCCACTGGCTGAACCAGAACCTGCATCTGAACAGGCTCCCAGGTGATCTGAGAAGCAGGGCGCTAGAGAAACGCCCCCAAACTGCTCTAGACTTGATGCACTCTGCCCTGGAGCCTTCACACCTCTCTCTGACTTTCAGTTTCCAACAGCACTCTGCCTCTTCCTTGGTAGACCGACAGAGGTCATCTTGGCAGTGCCCTCCCAGCTCTCTCAGCCCCTCTGGGCTCTTGGGGTGTGCCCCAGTCTTGTCTCCCAGCCTCCTCTCCTTTGCCCTGGGGAAGTATGTAGACTCAGAGGCCACTTTGATTGGCCCCATCTCTGCCCACCCCTGAGGTGGTGCTATCTGGTTTCCTCTTCTTACCTCGATCCTCTCTTTCCTCTGTGTCTGTCTCTTTCCTTGTGTCTGCCTGCTTCCTTCCTCAAGGGCTTCCCCTCCTGAGAAAGTTTGCCAGAGTCTTCTACCCAAGGATGCCTTGCCAGCCTCCAGCAAGCCAGTTCAGAAACCCTCCTAGCCAGGCTTCCTTCCAGCTTGTCTGCTGCCTGCTGTCTGCTGCTGCTCTTATCGTATCCCCGGCCAGGCCCTCTGACTTCCCTGCGACAGTGGGCTCGCCACAGGTGCCCCTTCCCCACACAGCCAGGTGAAAACATGCTGTTTCTCTCTGCCCCTCTAAGCGTCCCTCCAGGCTGCTGTGGGCAAGCCTCCCCTCCTTGGCTGTCAGGTTTGGACAACTGCTGGACCACAGCATCAGAAGCCAGCTTTGGAGACTAGAGCCCTATGGGTGGGCTCCTGGCCTGTTTCCCACTAGTGAGAACAAAAGGGGGCTCGATCTTGGGGGAGGAGCAGCACCCACCTAGGGGAGGAGGGTCCCGTCGGGAGTGGCTCTGCCACTGGGCTCAGGTTGGGTCTGCCCAAGCCCTAGTCTCGGTCATCTCTGTCTGTCCATGGCAATTCCTCCTGCTCGCCACCAGAGTCCCCAGGAGCCATCTCTGATACTCTCTTCACTCTGCTACTGTGGCCATCTGTTGGTCAGGTCTTGAGGATCTTCCTTTATATATCCCTGTCCCACAGCCATGGAGTCAATTCTGACCCATAGTGACTCTAAAAAGAGTTTCTGAAGCTGATGTTCTTTATGAGAGCAGACAGCCTCGTCTTTCTCCTTCAGAGTGCATGATAGACTTGAACCGCCAACTGTGTGGTTAACACCTCAACCCTTAACCCATAACTCCACCAGGGTTCCTTCCTACCCCCGTACCTATAGCTAGGGTCTTCACAAACGTCTGACCTGGAGGAGAAGTCTGCCCCAGTTCTGGTCACAGCCGCTTACCTGTCTCCCTGCCATCCTCCATTCTCCTGACAGCCGTTTTGAACGCTCTGTGTGACTTAGGCCATCACCTGCCTAGAAACTGTCACATGTCTCTCCTCTGCCCTGCCTCCCCGCAACCAAAAGACGAGTGAAATTCAGAGACATTTGAGAAGTTCAGATGCCTGATCTAAATCTTCCTTCCCAGCTCTCCCTCCATTCCCTCTCCGCCCTGTGAGTTCCTGGATCATTGATGAGGAAAAATGCACTTTCCCACACAGCTTCCCCTCTCTCTCTCAGCCTGACTCCTTTCCTCTGGCTTCTTCTCCCACTGGAATGCCTTCACTCTCAGAACTCCTTTCTCCCCTGGAGTCAGTGGAGGTGAGGGCTACCTTCCTTTGCATGGAGGCTGAAGGGCTTTGGGGTGCAAACCCTCATGGGTCTAGAAGGCTCTTTCCAAGGTAGAATTGAAGGCGAGGTGCTTAGAATAATGCTGAGGCTGAAAGGGGTTGGTTAGCCTGGACAGGTCGCATTGAACTAAGGCTCAGTCATCAGCTGAGGGAAATTCTGAACTTTGTGTGTGTGTTCAAGGCAGCCCAGGATCTGCAGTCCCCAGAGAACTCCTGGATTAGAGCCACTGGCCTAAGGGGCTAGTCTCTGGGTAGGGAGGACAAGCCAAATCTACACCAGCCCTTGTGGTCAGAGGTTGAAAACGTCTGCAGTAGACCTAGTAGACAGAAGCTCCCCCCCACCCTGCTACTTTTAAGGTGTGCTTTTGTTTTTGCATTCATTCTCTTAATACCATTGGCAAGTTTCACTTTTCAAACTCCTACAGCTTTGCCAAGAGAATCGGTCTTCAGGCACCTGTAGGGACCTGCTGTGAGCATGGTCACTGAGAGATAGGGGAGTGCTGGGGACAGACGCAGAGGGTTGAGTCCAGGGCTGTAGAGTCCAGGGCCTGTCCTGCCTGGCCCAAGTGGGAGCTTACTACCCGAAGCTCCCTGCCCAGAGCTTCTGAGGCCCTCCTCCTTTATAGGTCATGGGCATTTATGCGCACAGTCGTGGGATAGGGTTCTTATTATGTGCCCAGTGCTGGAGAATACACACAGTATTAAACACAGGCTATACTCTATGGCTCACGGTCATTGACAGAGAATAGTTTATATCAAGCAAACAAGCTTACACAGTTACTGAAGCTGGCAAGTTTCAAGTCTGGAGGTCAGATGTCAGACTGGAGGCTTCTCCTGCCTCACACGTAGTCACAGAGGCTGATGAACCCAAGATCAGGTCAGAGGGCACACTTCTGACTGCAGAGGTGAATGAATCCAAGGTCAGGTAAGATTGACAATCCCCAGGACCAGTCCCCAATACTGGTTTGAGTGTAAAGAACTGGAGGTGACAACAGGCCAGATGCAGAATCCAGACCCAGCCAAAAGCAAGCAAACTTTTCCATAGCGTCCCCTTATATTGGAAGAAGGAGATTTCTAGCCCTCAACTGCCAAACCACTGACAACGGTGGGAAAGTTGTACACACTCGGAGCCTCTCCGGGGTGCCCAGGGCGTAAAGAAGCAAAGACACGCACAAGAAGAGGAGAAAGCTGGCTCAGCACAGTGGAAGGAGCAGCCCATGGATAGCAGAGGGCACTTGCTGCAAGGTAAGAAGGTTTAACCCTGGAACATCATCCTGATACCTAGCATGCATGCTAAGAAGTAGGAATTTTCCTGTAAGTCTCAGTTTAAAACAGCATTTCTTAATCACCAACACTCTACCCTGTCCCTTTCATTTTCCATACGGGGTGCACGGGCACACAAACCAAACGCAGAGGGGTGCATTAGGGCTGAGGGGGACTTGGCCAGCCTGTGTGTTGAGCTACATCGCCCTCTGGAGGCCACAGGATGTCAGGTCAGAACTCACCTGTCTGGGTCCATCCGCTGGTGGGGATCAAAATGCAGAAGGAATCAAAGTAAGAAAGGATGCCCTGATTGTGGCCAGTCACACAGTCCGTTGGGGCAAACTCAGTAGAAGAGGGCCACTCCAGGGGAATGCCTGGTGCACCGGCTCGGCCCGCGTCCTATCGCTGAGGCCTCTGCCGGCTCCATTTCCGATTGCGGCTCAGTTAGTCCGCTTTGGTAGTAACGTGACGGGAGTCCTCATGGTGGACGCTGGCCAGAGCGTCCAGTTTCAATCTCCTGAGAGTCCCTCCGTGTTTGTGGGGGCTTGCACCCCTCCCAGCCACAAACAGTCTCAAAATCAGCCAGTCAACTGCCTTTTCCTCAACGGCCACTGCCTTCTCTTTTGCCTCCAGCTTTCACCGGGGAGCCTACCAGCGCCAAAACCTAAAGCAGTAACAGGGCCCATAGCATCTCTGCCTGGAGCCCTCGCAGCTGCCCACGGCCATAGTCGACATTGATGAATAAAAGGTGCGTGCGTGGGTGTGGAATTGTTTGGGCAAGGTCAAATTCCCGGGTCAAAGACATCCCCCAGATTGTTGTGGGGGGCGAAGAATGAGCTGATCGTCAGTCTTGCAGGAACAGTTGGGCATGGAATGGCAGGTAGAAGGGGCTGTCCCAGCTCTGAATGCAGTGGGGTGAGGATCTGGCCCAGGTGGATCCTCTGTGTGGGTTACATCTCAAGGCGCGTCATCCACAAAGCCCCCTCTTCAGGTTCTTCCTTAGGATGCTACTTCTGGAAGTAAGGGAAGCCCAGGCAAGCCCCGCGTGCCTGGGAAAGGTAGACGCTGCATAAGGAGACCCAGGAAGAATTCATACATTGGAATTACGGCTTTGGGGAAGTGTGTTGAAAGACCCACGGATGGCCGAAAGAACAAACCATTCTGTCTTGGAAGGAGTACAGCCAGAATGCTCCTTAGCTGCAAGGATGGTGAGACTGTCCCACGTAAGTCGGACAGGTTGTCAGGAGCGACCGGTCCCTGGAAAATGACCTCGTGCTTGGAAATGGAGAAGGGCACAGAGGGGAGGGAAAAGCCTCCCCAAGAGGCGCTGACGCACTGGCTGCACCAAAGGACCCCAACGGAGCCGCTGTGAGGCTGGCACCGGCCTGGGTGGGCTTTCTTTTGTATTATTTATGTATTTGGGTGGGGGGGGGTTCTTTCTGGTGTGCTATGTACTCTTCTGGGGGCTAGGAGTTGGAAGGGATTTGTTGGCACTTACCAACCAAGTTCTTCCAGAACCGCTTCCAATGCGTTCACATCGTTCTATATCGTTTTCTTTTTATCCACATTTTTTTCTTTCTTCTTTAAAAAAGAATCTTTCCAATCCCTTCTTGCCAGCCTCCCATGACCAGATGTCAGGGGCTGCACAAGCTGCCGCCCCCCTCCCACCCACCCCTATCCCCCCCGCGCGCATACTCCTGGGTGGGTCCCAGTGACAGGCTTCCCTCATTTGTACGGGAGTGCTGCTGACAAGGGGGCCCCTATTTTGTGCCCCCCCTTTTTGCTGGCAAAACTCTTGTGGGTAAACTATATATAGGCGATCCATTTGGCCCAATGCTTATATTTCTTACTCTTTTTAAAAAGTTTTCAAACATTTATTGGCTTTTATATAGTGATATAATTTACATACAGTGACATGCATGACTAGTGTACAGACCGCGAATAGACCAGGCAATAAGTTTTTATGTATATTTCCACCGACCCAGGCTAAAATACGAGACATTTCCAATATCCCCAACAGCTCCTCTTGTGCCTTCTCCCGGTCAGTATGTGCCCCTTTCTTGATTTCTAGCACAGTAAACTAGTTTTCCCTATTACTGAGGTTCACATAATTGGCGCGAGACCTTAGGCAGCTTTTGGTAGCCCTTTTCATCCACTCGTTGTTGTAATGTTGTGATGCGTTCCTGTTGTTGTGTATAAAGGTCAGCCACAATGGGGCGGCAGAGTTCTCCTGATGGGATAGGAACCCCAACCCTAACCTGAACATGCCCTCCATAGCAGGGAGACACCAACGGTAACCCCAGGGGGTGGGTAGTTTTTGAGGAGGGTGGTGGCCAATGATCTGATAAAGTCAGTTTTCTGGGAGCAGTGCGGGTGACATCCAGTGCCTGTGTTCTCCTTTCCTGTGAGATAAACTGTCCAACTCTCGAGCAGAGTCACACATCTGGCATGTAATGGCGGTTTCTGCATCAGATGCAGGAAGCTTGGACTACAGACTTCAGGCTCCCTCCCTGATGGAGGGCGGGTTGCCATGTCTGCTAGGTGGCTGGATCCAGGCAGTGATGGTGGTGGTGGTGTGGGCAAGTAGGTTGGAATGGAGGATTGATTTCGGCCCCTCTTGTATCCACGGTTCACAGCCCCAAAGAGGACTGTCTTTAATCTGAGAGTCTTGCAGACCAGACAGCTAGGCTGTTGGCAACAGCCCCAAAGTCACTGAAATGTAGCAAGCTGGGACTTAGCACTGACTGGAGTTCTGCCCATGGAGCAGAGTGACCGTGTCTGCTCCCAGCTCTGCATAGCTTGCATGGAGACTGGATACCGCCAGGTGCCACCTTAACTGACCTACAAGTTAACCAGGCCCAGCACTTTAGGGGCACCTCTGTGGACTGGGCACTGCACTTAACCTTTGCTTCTGTTCATGGGGTGAGGAATATGTTTCTTCCTCAAGGGTGGCCACACGTTTTCACAGGCCAGGGTGCTCCTGAACCTACTGTTTGACTAGGAAGCCCTGGTAGGCTCACTACCTACAAATACAAGTTGACTCACCCCATAAGAGAGATGTCACCAATGTCCCTCACTGACCCATAGTGCTATGAGGGACAAAACAATTCCCAAATTGTGCCTGATTTGACCCCACCACACCGAGGTGAAACGCTAAGGGAGTGCAAGAGAGCGGTTAGGAGAGCAAAGGAGTACCAAAGATAGACTTTGGGGGCAGAGTGTGGCACCCCATCAGAATCAAACAGAAAACACTCCTAAAGGTCAACAAACAGACCCGGAACTATTTGTAGGCTTGTCGTTGGTTTTGTTGTTGGTTTGGGTTTTTGTCGTTGTTTTGTTTTGCTCTGCTCTGTCTCGTTTTATGCTTATTATTGTCTCTGCATGTCTATCTACACAAGATAGGCGGATAAACAATCCGGAGGAGAAAATAATAGGACCAACAGTTCAGGGGGAACAAGGGAGAGGGGGAGGTGGGGAAAGGAAGTGAGTGCTAACAAACCCAGGGACAAGGGAACAACAAGTGACCTAAAATTGACGGCAAGGAGGGCACAGAATGCCCAGTAGGGCTTAATAAAGGATAATGTAACTGAGAGGAATTACTGAAACCGGAATGAAGGGGACAAGAGCAAAGTAAAAGGAAATAGAGGGAAGAACTAGGAGTCAAAGGGTATTTATAGAGGTCTAAATACAGGCATGTACATATGTACATATATTTATATATAATGATAGGGGAATAGATCTATGTACATATATTTATTTATTTTTAATTTTTTTTCCGAGGCTGTGCTTTTCTTTTTTTAAAATTATTTTTTAACAATTTATTAGGGGCTCATACAATTCTTATCAGTCCATACATATACATACATCAATTGTATAAAACACATCTGTACAGTCTTTGCCCTAATCATTTTTTTCTCCTCTTTTCTTTTTTTACATTTTATTAGGGACTCATACAACTCTTATCACCATCTATACATATACATACATCAATTGTATAAAGCACATCCATACATTCCCTGCCCCAATCATTCTCAAGGCATTTGCTCTCCACTTCAGCCCCTTGCATCAGGTCCTCTTTTTTTTTTCCTCCTCCCTCCCCTTTCCCCCCTCCCTCATGTGCCCTTGGTAATTTATACCTCGTTATTTTGTCATATCTTGCCCTATCCGGAGTCTCCCTTCCCCCCTTCTCTGCTGTCCCTCTCCCAGGGAAGAGGTCACATGTGGATCCTTGTAATCAGTTCCCCCTTTCCAACTCACCCACCCTCCACTCTCCCAGCATCGTCCCTCACACCCTTGGTCCTGAAGGTATCAAGGTATCATCCACCCTGGATTCCCTATACCTCCAGCCCTCATATGTGCTAGTGTACAGCCTCTGTCCTATCCAGGCCTGCAAGGTAGAATTCGGATCATGGTAGTTGGGGGGAGGAAGCATCCAGGATCTGGGGGAAAGCTGTGTTCTTCAGCGGTACTACCTCGCACCCTAATTAACCCATCTCCTCTCCTAAACGCCTCTATGAGGGGATCTCCATTGGCCGACACTTGGGCCTTGGGTCTCCACTCTGCACTTCCCCCTTCATTTAATATGGTATATATATACATATACATATACACATATATACACATACATACACACACTTATATCGTTGTTTTTTTTTTGCATGATGCCTTATACCTGGTCCCTTGGCACCTCGTGATCGCACTGGCCGGTGTGCTTCTTCCATGTGGGCTTTTTTGCTTCTGAGCTAGATGGCCGCTTGTTCACCTTCAAGCCTTTAAGACCCCAGACACTATCTCTTTTGATAGCCGGGCACCATCAACTTTCTTCACCACATTTGCTTATGCACCCATTTGTCTTCAGCGATCCTATCATGGAGGTGTGCAGTCAATGATATGATTTTTTGTTCTTTGATGCCTGGTAACTGATCCCTTTGGGACCACTCGATCACACAGGCTGGTGTGTTCTTCCATGTGGACTTTGTTGCTTCTGAGCTAGATGGCCGCTTGTTTATCTTCAAGCCTTTAAGACCCCAGTCACTATCTCTTTTGATAGCCGGGCACCATCAGCTTTCTTCACCACATTTACTTGTTCACCCACTTTGGCTCCAGCCGTTGTGTCGGGAGAGTGAGCATCATAGAGTTCCAATTTAATAAAAGAAGGTATTCATGCATTGAGGGAGTATTTGAGTAGAGGCCCAAGGTCCTTCCGCCACCTTAATACTTGACCTATAAATATAGACACATAGATCTATTTCCCCATCCTCCTATATATATTTGCATGTGCATGTCTTTGTCTAGACCTCCATGAATGCCCTTTGACTCCTAGCTCTTTCCTCCATCTCCCTTGACTTTCCTCCTGCCCTACTACCATGCTTCATCGCCACCTGGGCTAGAATATACCTCTTCTCTAAGCAATCTTATCCTTGATCATTTCCCACCATGCCTGCCACTCCCCCTTCTCTACCATTTGGGGTCCCATGTTTTTCCCTTGTCCCTGGGTTTGTTAACACCACTTCCTTACCCCCCCACCCCCCCACCCCAAGTCCCCCCGGAACTGTCGGTCCCGTTGTTTTTCCTCCAGATAGTTCATCCAGCCTGTCCTATTCAGACAGACCTGTGTACATATATTTATAAGTATTAAAGTAGCAGATTAATATTGGGCCTCTACTCAAGTACACCCTCAACACAAGAACACTT
Source organism: Tenrec ecaudatus (assembly GCF_050624435.1). Lineage (NCBI taxonomy): Eukaryota > Metazoa > Chordata > Mammalia > Afrosoricida > Tenrecidae > Tenrec > Tenrec ecaudatus. The sequence goes on along the minus strand of NC_134541.1, from coordinate 33,846,057 downwards.
TGTTCTAAAACCTGGTATTCTGTGATGCTCAGCTTCCTGATACAATCGCTGAAGACAAAGTGGGTGCATAGCAAATGTGGTAAAGAAAGATGATGTGCCCAGCTATCAAAAGATATAGCTTCTGGGGTTTTAAAGGTTTGAATATAAACAAGTGGCCATCTAGCTTAGAAGCAACAAAGCCCACATGGAAGAAGCACACCAGCCTGTGTGATCATGAGGTGTCGATGAGTTCAGGTATCAAGTATCAAAGACCCAGAACAAAAAATCATATCAATGTGAATGAAGGAGAGCAAGAAGTGGAGACTCAAAGCCTATCTGTAGACAATTGGACATCCCCTTACAGAAGGGTCACAAGGAAGAGACAAGCTGTATAGCACCAATGAAACATACAATTTTCCTCTAGTTCTTTAATGCTTCCTGCCTTCTCCCCCACTATCATGACCCCAATTCTACTTTACAAATCTGGCTAGACTAGAGCATGAACAAGGTTACATAAAAGAGCTGGAAATACAAGGAATCCAAGACAGATAAACCCCTCAGGACCAATCATGAGAGTAGTGATACCAGGAGGGGAAGGGGAGCCAATCACAATGACCTATATATAACCCCCCTCCCAAGGGGACAGACAACAGAAAAGTGGGTAAAGGGAGACATTGGTCAGTGTAAGACATGAAAAAAAATTATCAAGATTTATGGAGGAGGGAAGGTTGGGGAGGGAGGGAAAAAATAAGCTGATATCAAGGACTCAAGTAGAAAGAAAATTTTGAAAATGATGATGGCAACAAATGTACAACTGTGCTCAACACATGGATGGATGGGTGGATGGATGGATGGATGGGTTGTGGTAAGAGCCCACAATAAAATGATTTTTTTTAAAAAAGAGGGATGTCACATGGGAGTCACACGTCACTGCCAAAGCAATTCCGACCCACGGGGACCCACGTGCACAGAACAGGATGAGCCTGCCTGGAGTTTCCAAAGCTCACCTTCAGAAGCAGACCAAGCAGAAGGTTGGCTGCACCATCAGCCTCTGGTTTGCAGGTCAGTGCCTAACACCCTGCAGGCTTTCTCTTCTTCTTTTGAAATCCTTTTATCGGGGCTCGTCCAGCTCTCATCACAATCCATCCATCCATCCATGTGTCAAGCACATTTGTACATATGTTGCCATCATCATTCTCAAAACATTTTCTTTCTACTTGAGCCCTTGGGATCAGCTCTTTTTTTCACCTCCTCCCTTGAGGCTGTAAATATTTGTGGGAACAGACAGCCTCTCCTTCTCCTACGGAGCAACTAGTGGGTTTGTACCACTGACTTAGCTATTAGCAGTTAACAGAAATACAACCTGCCAGGTTCGCCAAGGCCCCCAGGAGAGGAGCAGGCGACTCTGGTGGTACAGTGGGTTACCAGTCTGGGTGGCTGACAAGTCCAGTTGTTCGAAGACACCACCTGCTCTGAGAGGAAAAAATGAGGCTTCCTGCTCCTGTAAAGATGTGTAGCCTTGGAAAACCAAAGGACCGTTCTACTCTGTGTCCTGTATGGAAGATCAGGAGTCAGAATTTGGTGTGGTTTTTTAAAAAAGGGATGTGGTTTGTGACGGTGTCCTGCAGGTGGCGGTGTTATACTGGAAAATGGCCTCGCTGCCTACTCTTGTCTTTAATGATGTGGCTTCTCTCCTTTCAGAAGTCTAATTGTTTCTTCTGGACCCACTGAGACGGGTCAGAAATCACTTTTTTACATGTGGTAGTTTCTGAATGGACGAACTGTTTTTGACCCCTCAGGATGTGCCCGGTGTACACAGGTTCAACATCAGTACTGATTGCACAATAAACCCAAACCAGAACCTGACCTGCTGCCCTTGAGTTGATTCCAACTCACGGTGACCTCACAGACCAGAGCAGAACCGCTTCTCTGGGTTTCTGAGTCTGCAAATCTTTATGGGAGCAGCAGCCTTAGAGCTTTCTCTCAAAGAGACTGGTGGATTCGAACTACTGACCCTGCAACTAGCAGCTCCGTGCATGACCCACTACGACACCAGGACACTGAATTGGCCCAAGGTCCCACCTACAAGGCCATTTTATCTTGTTTTTGACAAAAGCTCATTCTTAAATGTATAACGGGCAGCAAGACTGCACTTGATGGTCACACGTGATGTCATGGCAGGGAATCCAGACGTTCAAACGAGAATGGAATCAAGGGTCTCCATCAGCTTATCACAGAGAACAGCTGGTTTGGAGCCAGGATTTGCAAGCCCACCTGTGGCCAGGAGGCCTTTGCTTTTAGCTCCTCCAGTTTCCTCTGCTATTCTCTTTGTTTCTTCCTTGTCTACCTCCTTAGTCTGATTCTTGAGTTGTCCTAGGTACTTGCCACTTTCTAGGCCCCACTGGGCACCTGCTGTCCCTTTCCTAGACCTGCCACCCAGAGCAGAGCTCCTGCCCCGCCTATACCCACACCCAGGCAGTGCTGTTCTCATTTCCCTTTCTGCTGCAAACTTTCCTCAAATCCCATTAGCTCAAACAGGCCAGTGGTTCTCAACCTGTGGGTCACGACCCCTTTGGAGGGGGGGCGTCAAACAACCCTTTCACAGGGGCTGCCCGATTCATAACAGTAGCAAAATGACAGTGATGAAGTAGCAAGGACAATAATGTTATGGTTGGGGGGGGTCCCCACCACATGAGGACCTGTGTGAAAGGGTGGCGGCATTCATTAGCAAGATTGAGACCCACTGGAGTAGGCCATTTTTGTTCAGCCTTTCAGCAGAAAGGTATTATTTTTTATAAAAATATCCCTATAGTTAATTAGAACAACCAAAAACCTATTTTGTAAGTCCAGCTGACAAGACATCACGCTCTCTGCAAGTTGATCTGCTAGCATGTTCAGTTACTCTGTGATCTGCTAGCGTGTTCAGTCACTCTGTGATCCGCTAACGTGTTCAGTCACTCTGTGATCTGCTAACGTGTTCAGTCACTCTGTGATCTGCTAACGTGTTCAGTCACTCTGTGATCTGCTAACGTGTTCAGTTACTCTGTGGGCCGCTAATGTGTTCAGTCACTCTGTGATCTGCTAACGTGTTCAGTCACTCTGTGATCCGCTAGCGTGTTCAGTCACTCTGTGATCTGCTAACGTGTTCAGTCACTCTGTGAGCCTTCTGATGGGCGCCGGCCAGGACTGTCATTATGACCCAACTCTCACAAGCCTTCACACGGTTTTCCGTTATGTCAGCCGCTCCCATGCTGCGGTGTGGAGAATGGCTGAGCTCGGTCCTGGTGTTTTAGCAACAATGTAGAAGTCAACATCTTCGAACTTACCTTTGAGAATGAAGCCACCATCTATGGAAGGGAATTGCAATGTATGAGCACCCCGAGTACCAAAGGCGAGCGTGGGGGTCCTGTAAGGTGTAGGGCGGGAGGAGGGGCGTGGCCGGGGACGGACACCAACCCTACCGGGACCCCGATGGATGGTTAAGACAGTGACTGGGGAGTTTCAGTCCCACAGAGCTGTGGAGTTCCAGGCCCTTCCCCCATGGAAGCCTCCCAGCCTCCTCGGCTTTGTCCTGCGGGTTAGGAAGATGGAGCTTTCTCCTCCCGTAAAGAGTTACAGTCTCGGAAACCCACAGAGGTCACTCTACACTGACCTGCAGGGTTGCTATGAGTCAGGATCGCTCGTCAGCAGTGAGTCTGTTGGGTTTCCCTGTCGCTTTTCAGCCTCTGATCTCCCCACTATTTGAACCAGACCTGGCCCAGGAGGCGCGAGTCTTCCCCCTGCCGAAAGCCAGGTTTCTGTCAACATGCCATCCTGAAATCAAAACTGGAAGTCTGTCAGTTGCATTTATCCCGCTTAGAAGTCAACAGTTCCCCTTTTACTGGTTCATCGGTCCTGGAAACAACAAACATACCATACCCGAGGCTGCTGGATCAGAAACAAGGGGTTTTATTACTCATGGCACGGCGATCCCCCTAAGCACGGTATTGGCAGTGGCTCCCCTGCCCCAAGTCCCACAGGGAAATGTGCAGGAGCCCAGGAGATGAGCTACAGGCAGTGGGCTCGGGAACCCACCTCCTTCCTAACAGAAAGAAAGCAGGCTTGTTCTGTGTCCCGGAGGCAGACTCTCGCCCATGTCTGAAGACTACTCACTGCAAACACAAGCCTGAGAACGGGTCTTGGCAAAAAGCACTCACCAAAACAAAAGCCCAATCATTCACCGTTGTGTTGAATTTCAAATCTTAGTAATCCTTAGTAGATGTGTTTCCCAGACGCACACCTCCAGGGAAGCAGACAGCCTGATCTACCTTTCTCTCTCAGAGCAGCTGGTGGGTTTGAACCAACAAGCTTTCAACTAGCAGACTAATGCCTAACCGGCAATGCCACTGAGGCACCGTACAGACCACTTCTCTCCTTGCCATTGAGTCAATGCTGACTCAGAGAGACCCCAAAACTCTTTACTGGGGCAGAAAGCCTGTCTTTCTCCTGCAGAGCTACTGGTGGTTTTGAACTGCCTACCACAAGGATTGTTCAAAGCCCAACGCAGCACCAGGGCGCCCAAAGAGTACTTAGGACAGTGGTTATCAACATGTGGGTCGCGACCCCTTTTGGAGCTCGAAGGACCCTTTCACAGGGGTTGCCTGATTCCTAACCGTAGCAAAATGACAGTGATGAAGTAGCAACAAAAATAATTTTATGGTTAGCGGGGGGGGGGGGGGGTGGTGGTGGTCATCTCATCACAACCCGAGGAACTGTATTGAAGGGTCGCGGCATGAGGAAGGTTGAGAACCTCTGACTTAGGGCCTTGCACTGTGGGCATTCCCGACAAGAAAGTGCAGCCTGTGGATAGGACAGAGGCTGTACACTGGTGCATATGAGGGCTGGAGGTACAGGGAATCCAGGGTGGATGATACCTTCAGGACCAAGGGTGTTAGGGACGATGCTGGGAGAGTGGAGGGTGAGTGGGTTGGAAAGGGGGAACTGATTACAGGGATCCACATGTGACCTCTTCCCTGGGAGAGGGACAGCAGAGAAGGGGGGAAGGGAGACTCCGGATAGGGCAAGATATGACAAAATAACGATGTATAAATTACCAAGGGCACATGAGGGAGGGGGGAAAGGGGAGGGAGGGGGAAAGAAAAAAAGAGGACCTGATGCAAGGGGCTTAAGTGGAGAGCAAATGCCTTGAGAATGATTGGGGCAGGGAATGTATGGATGTGCTTTATACAATTGATGTATGTATATGTATGGATGGTGATAAGAGTTGTATGAGTCCCTAATAAAATGTAAAAAAAAGAAAAGAGGAGAAAAAAATGATTAGGGCAAAGACTGTACAGATGTGCTTTATACAATTGATGTATGTATATGTGTGAACTGTGATAAGAATTGTATGAGCCCCAATAAATTGTTAAAAAAAAAAAAAGTGCAGCCTGGGCCTGTGGCAGATTGCCCCTCCTAACAGGACCTCTCTGGGGGTGTTTTATCTACTTCCAGGCCATGGCTGCTTCGGTCTCTTTACAAAACTCCACGTCAGGACTAACAACCAAAGCCAAGCCAAGAGAAGGCTCCAATCATTTCTGATGACAGATGTAAATGTCTTAAATGAAGGACTAGCCAATCAAATCTAGCAGTGTAGTTAAAGACTAGTATCTCATGGCCAAGTAGGCTTTTCCAAAATACCAAAGGAAGTCTCAGTATGAGATAGATCATTAATAACTATTAGCAACGTCATTCGGTTAGAAAATACTGATGAGCCAGGAGCCGGCAAGATCCTCCCTCTCGTGGGTTAGACTATTCGGAGCCACAGTGCTAACCATGGAATGGAATCCTAGTCAGCGGGGCCCTCCAAGAGGGTTTCTGAGGCAGTAAATCCCGATAGGACAAGATCGTCTCATCTTTCTCCCTTGGAGCAGGGCATGGATTTGAACCACTGATGTTGCAGTTAGGAACCCAATGTCTAACCACCGACAACTCCACCCAGGATCCTTTTAACAGTCACCTCATATTGAGAAGTACCCCTGCGCTCGTCAGCAAGTGAAGGATACGTCGTATAAGTCGACTGCGGCACACTGACACAACAGACATCTTACACGGAGAAGGAAGGGATTCTGCCGCAGGCTACAGCGGCCCTCCCGGAATGAGCGAGTGCAAGAAATCCCAGCAGTGGAAAAGTCACACACCAGAGAAAAAAAACATTCCACGACACAAAGTTAAAATCAGGCAAAGCTCTCCCTCCCTACCACTTTTTTTTCTTTTACCAGTTTATTTCTTCTTCAAACTACACATACCTACATTTACTTATTTTCAGCAGTTTGGCACATGCTCTGTCCACCATCCTGACCTCACATCTTATTTTCCTTCTTCTGATGAGTACTTGTAAGGTTTAAATTTAATTTAAATTTAATTTTTAAAATCATTGTATTGGGGGCTCATACAACTCTTATCACAATCCATACATACACCCATTGAATATTTTAAAACCCTTTTACTGAACCATAACACACCTTAAGAAAAGAGTATCACCCATGTACAACCTGTTTATCTGTCTTGAAACTAAATGTGTTAGGTAGCAGGATAAGGATGGAGGGGGTTTCCCCTCCCCGTGCCTGCACAAAGCCCCCTAGAGGAGGCTGGAAGAGAATCAGGTGAGTGTTAAACATCTACAAAGACCTTAACTGGGCATGCTCTAATTCAAGCCCCCAAGCCAGGTGGACGGTACACCTGGGCGGCCCAAACTAGACGCAGGTGGGCTTAATTCAGCCAGTGAGGTCAACCACGATTCCCCAGCCAGGGTTTTAAATACCTTGGCTGTGGTTTGGTCCCCTGAAATAGTGTGTACTCCTTTGTGATTGTAAAACCTGAAACCTATCCTGTCCTTTATAAAAACTCACTTGGATCACAAACCAGGCTTCCGTGTGAATTCCTTCTTGTGGGAAGCCAAGGACCACGGTATTTCCCACCCGAGAAACCTAACAAATGCACATTTGTAACCAGCAACCAGATGGAAACGGAGAATACGGCCGGCCCCATAGAAGCTCTCCCCTCATCTGCCACGAACTCTTCCCGTCACTGTGCCCCACTGACGACCAGATCCTGATTTTGATGATCAGAAATCAGTTTTGCAAATCAATCAATCAATACATAAATCATTGATAAGCCAATTGCTACAGTTTAAAGGAATCTTACGAGACATCAGTAAAAACCAAACTCGCACACACAAACAAACCAAACTCATTGCCATTGAGTCAAAGCTGACTCACAGGGACCCTATAGGGCAGGGTAGAAGTGCCCATGTGAGTTTCTGAGGGTGTACACTTTTATGGGAGTAGAAAGCCTCGTCTTACTCCCATGGAGTGGCTAGCAGTTTTGAACTTATGACCTTCCATTTAGCTGCAGCCCAATGTGTAATATCTATGCCAGCAGGGCCCCCTCATTAGACAGTCAATGGGCTAGACATATAGAAAGTCGCCGGGTTCCTACATGGTGTGAGTGGTCCAATGCTCAACTACTGACAGAAAACGGGTGGTTGCATCCCCTCGGAAACTGGTCAGAACTGAGGCCGGTGCTATTGCCAGTCCTTCCCATACCACACCCACGCTGGGAGAGGCTGGTCGCCCACACGCTCTTCATCAGAAAAGGCGATGTTCAGAGGTGACAAATGGTGGGTGTTGTTGTTGCTGTAACTGCCATCTGGTCAGTTCCGACTCCCAGCAACTGTATGCCCATCCCTGTGCCCGCCTCACACTGGTCCCTCTGCCTGAGCCCGCTGTTGTAGCCACTGTATCAGTCCAGCTCCTGGAGAGCCTTCCTCTTCTCCTCTGCCCTCCGCTGTACCAAACACCTCCAAGGACTGGTCTCTCCTGACAACATGTCAGAGTGTGGCACACCCAGTCTCATCATCCTTGCCTCTAAGGAGCACTCGGGCCTTAGGGCTTTCCGGTGGATAGTAACAGCGGCGTGGACGTTGGGACCAGGGAGTCGCAGGGAACAAGGCGATGCATTGTTTGTTTGTATTTTGAGGGCTATATGAGGGAAGATGGGCTGTGTTAAGACTATATTTTAACACACTA